>NC_057802.1:449602575-449968141 GCF_018294505.1 Triticum aestivum | reverse complement strand
TGGGCCAGTGCCCAGTCAGGCTAGCACCCGCGCGCCCGTGCCCGCTGTGGCCAGGGCCACTTACCACTGGGCCAGTGCCCCCTGGCCCTATGACATATGGGGCCCACCCCTAGAACGTAAAAAAAAAAGAGAATTAAAAATAATATTAATAAAATAAATAAATAAATAATAATTAAATTAATTAATTAATTAATTAAGTTAATTAATCCTATTTAATTAATCTAATTAACTAGTTAGTTTAATTAAATAGCAATTAGATTAGTTAAACCCTAATTAGACTGAACAGTCAATGACGAACGGGACCCACACGTCAGTTGACCAGTCAACTCCCATGTTGACTGCTGATGTCATGCTGACGTCAGCGTGCACTATTCTGGATAATGTTGGATTTAAATAAATAATTAAAATCAGAAAATGATTAAATCTTTAGAAAAGCATATAAAATAAACCGTAGCTCAGATGAAAATACTTTCTACATGAAAGTTGCTCAGAACGACGAGACGAATCCGGATACGCAGCCCGTTCGCCCGCCACACATCCGTAGCATAGCAAACCGTTAACATTTCACCTCCGGTTCATCTGTCCGAAAACGCGAAACACCGGGGATACTTTCCCGGATGTTTCCCCTTTCGCCGGTATCACCTATCCCTACGTTAGGTCACCCCTAGCACAACGTATCGCCGCGTCTTGCTTTGTGTTACATTTGATTGCTCTGTTATTTATTGTGTTCCCCCTCCGTTACTTCTTTCCGGTAGACTCCGAGACCGCTGCCGATGTTCGTGTGTTCGACTACATCGAAGACGACCCCTCCTACTTGCCAGAACAACCAGGCAAGCCCCCCCTTGATCACCAGATATCGCCTATTCTTCTCTATACTGCTTGCATTAGAGTAGTGTAGCATGTTACTGCTTTCCGTTAATCCTATCCTGATGCATAGCCTGTCATTGTTGCTACAGTTGTTACCCTCACCTGCTATCCTACTGCTTAGTATAGGATGCTAGTGTTCCATCAGTGGCCCTACACTCTTGTCTGTCTGCCATGCTATACTACTGGGCCGTGAATACTTAGGGAGGTGATCACGGGTATATACTATATACCTTATATACTTGATACATGTGGTGACTAAAGTCGGGTCGGCTTGTTGAGTACCCGCAAGTGATTCTGATGAGGGGGCTGAAAGGACAGGTGGCTCCATCCCGGTAGAGGTGGGCCTGGGTTCCTGACGGCCCCCGACTGTTACTTTATGGCGGAGCGACAGGGCAGGTTGAGACCACCTAGGAGAGAGGTGGGCCTGGCCCTGGTCGGCGTTCGCGGATACTTAACACGCTTAACGAGATCTTGGTATTTGATCTGAGTCTGGCCATTTGGTCTATACGCACTAACCAACTACGCGGGAACAGTTATGGGCACTCGACGTCGTGGTATCAGCCGAAGCTCTTTTTGATGTCAGCGACTGAGTGGCGCGCGCCGCATTGGACCGTAAGCTCGCGCTTGTATTAAGGGGGCTAGGTCTGCTTCCGGCCGCGTACGCAACGTGCAGGTGTGCAATGGGCGATGGGCCCAGACCCCTGCGTGCATAGGGTTTAGACCGGCGTGCTGACCTCTCTGTTGAGCCTAGGTGGGGCTGCGACGTGTTGATCTTACGAGGCCGGGCATGACCCAGGAAAGTGTGTCCGGCCAAATGGGATCGAGCGTGTTGGGTTATGTGGTGCACCCCTGCAGGGAAGTTTATCTATTCGAATAGCCGTGTCCCTCGGTAAAAGGACGACCCGGAGTTGTACCTTGACCTTATGACAACTAGAACTGGATACTTAATAAAACACACCCTTCCAAGTGCCAGATACAACCCGGTGATCGCTCTCTAACAGGGCGACAAGGAGGGGATCGCCGGGTAGGATTATGCTATACGATGCTACTTGGTGAACTTACCATCTACTCTCTCCTACATGCTGCAAGATGGAGGTGGCCAGAAGCGTAGTCTTCGACAGGATTAGCTACCCCCCTCTTATTCTGGCATTCTACAGTTCAGTCCACCGATTTGGCCCTTTACACATATACCCATGCATATGTAGTGTAGCTCCTTGCTTGCGAGTACTTTGGATGAGTACTCACGGTTGCTTTTCTCCCTCTTTTCCCCTTTCTATACCTGGTTGTCGCAACCAGATGCTGGAGTCCAGGAGCTAGAGATCCCGAGGATGATTCTACATGGAGTTCGGCTTCGAGGAGTAGTTAGGAGGTCCCAGGCAGGAGGCCTTGCCTTTTTGATCGTTGCTACTTTTGTGCTAGCCTTCTCAAGGCAAACTTGTTTAACTTATGTCTATACTCAGATATTGTTGCTTCCGCTGACTCGTCTATGATCGAGCAATTGTATTCGAGCCCTCGAGGCCCCTGGCTTGTATTATGATGCTTGTATGACTTATTTATGTTGTAGAGTTGTGTTGTGATATCTTCCCGTGAGTCCCTGATCTTGATCGTACACATTTGCGTGCATGATTAGTGTACGGTCAAATCGGGGGCGTCACACTTGATACCTTTTATAGTGGACTAACTGATGCTTCCAGAGACCACCTACATAGTTGTGTTGGTTGTGTTTTCAGGGAAAGAACTGTTGATCAAGCTGAATTGCTATTGAATAATATGTTGAGTAATGATAATGATTGGACACTTCGTGAACCAACTCCGAATAAAAGGGGTATTCTATTTCTCAGTCCTGAAGATATGCAAGAGGCAAAGAAATCTATGAAAGAAAAGGGGTATTAAAGCTGAAGATGTTAAGAATTTACCACCTATTGAAGAAATACATAGTCTTGATAACCCGACATAGGTAGTAAAGGTAAATTCTCTCTATAGATTTGATGAAGGTGATATTCCTCGTTATAAGTCTGCTAGCCAATGCTTGGATGAGTTTAATAATTTTATTGTTAAACAAGAAAACTTCAATGCTTATGTTGGTAGACATTTGAAACGTAATGCTTATATGATTGAACACTTGAGTGATTATATGTCTAGAGTTAAAGGTGAACTTAAACTCATTAGTAAACATGCTTCTATGGTTACCACTCAAGTAGAACAAGTGCTTAATGCTCAAAATGATTTGCTCAATGAATTAAATAATAAGAAAAATGATAATGTTGTTAGAGTTGTGACTAGAGGGGGTAGAATGACTCAAGAACCTTTGTATCCTGAGGGCCACCCTAAGAGAATTGAGCAAGATTCTCAGCAAACTAATGTTGATGCACCTAGTCCCTCTAAGAAGAAGAAAAAGAAAAATGATAGGACCTTGCATGCTTCTAGTGAACCTGTTATTGACACACCAGAGAATCCCAATGATATTTCTATTTCTGATGCTGAAACACAATCTGGTAATGAACATGAACCTAGTGATAATGTTAATGATGATGTTCATGTTGATGCTCAACCTAGTAATAACAATGATGTAGAGATTGAACCTGTTATTGATCTTGATAACCCACAATCAAAGAATCAACGTTATGATAAGAGAGACTTCGTTGCTAGGAAGCACGGTAAAGAAAGAGAGGCATGGGTTCAGAAACCCATGCCCTTTCCTCCCAAACCATCCAAGAAAAAGGATGATGAGGATTTTGAGTGCTTTGCTGAAATGATTAGACCTATCTTTTTTAGTATGCATTTGACTGATATGCTTAAAATGAATCCTTATGCTAAGTATATGAAAGATATTGTGAAAAATAAAAGAAAGATACCGGAAGCTGAAATTTCCACCATGCTTGCTAATTACACTTTTAAAGGTGGAATACCTAAGAAATTAGGAGATCTAGGAGTACCAACTATGCCATGCTCCATTAAAAGAAACTATGTTAAAACTGCTTTATGTGATCTTGGAGCCGGTGTTAGTGTTATGCCTCTCTCTTTATATCATAGACTTGATTTGAATAAGTTGACACCTACTGAAATATCTTTGCAAATGGCTGATAAATCAACCGCTATATCGGTCGGTATTTGTGAGGATGTGCCTATTGTGGTTGCAAACGTTACTATTTTAACGAACTTTGTTATTCTTGATAATCCCGAGGACGATAGTATGTCTATTATTCTTGGTAGACCCTTTTTGAATACTGCAGGGGCTGTTATTGATTGCAACAAAGGCAATGTCACTTTTCATGTTAATGGTAATGAGCATACGGTACACTTTCCGAGGAAACAACCTCAAGTCCATAGTATCAATTCTATTGGAAAATTTTCAACTATTACTATTGAAGGTTTTGAATTCCCTCTTCCTACTGTCAAGAAGAAATATGATATTCTTATTGTTGGGGCCGGGCGTATCCCCGTTGAGGTAACCTAGTGTTATTCGAAAATTCTCCGGTTCCATGTTATTCGAAAAGAGTTTGTTAACAAGACTTGATCAACCTTGTTAATGGATTCCTTTTGATGAGCATGAGATGAATGAAGTTAGAAAGCACAACTCTTTGTACCCTCTTTTTACTTGCTGTTACTTAGATTAAATAAAGCAAAGATAGTATTTTCTGTCTGTTTTTTGAATTATCCTTGCAATAAAAAATACCCCAAAAATAAAAGTTCTCCAAATGTCCTGGAAACTATATTTGATTTTTTGTAGAATATTTAAGAATATCTGGCACTGAGAACACACTAGGGGGAGCCACCACCTGGCCACGAGGGTCCAGGGCACGCCCACCCCCCTAGGACGCGCCCACTGCCTCATGGACCCCAAGTGGACCCCCTCCACTTATTCCTGCACCCACTCACTTTGTCTTCCTCCAGAAAAAAATCCTCCCATAGCTCAGAGCCGTGTTCTAGCTCATCTTGCTGCCATTTTCGATCTCATTGCTCAAAGCTTCATTCACAAAACTGTTTTAGGGGATTGTTCTTCGAGGAAGAAAATGTTGAAGAGATTGTTGAGAGGCTCTTCGAGCCGAAGCTCGAAGGATAAGCAGAATGAGGAAAATAAAAAGCCCAAATACAATCTTCCTCGCACTGCGGAGGTTCGGCCGTGCGAATGGCCTTGCGAAGAATTCTTGAGAGCTGCCGGAATTTATGATGATTTTTATTACTTGGCTGAGAATGTAGGCCTCACTGATTTCCTCCACGACCCGCGCGAACAGTATCTCCTACTCACTAATATTTTCGTGCAAAATTTTTATTTTCATGCTAAGAAATCACCACCTTCAGTGGAGTTTCATTTATATGATGAAGTTAAGGAGATGTCACTCCGTGATTTTTGTCGGGTCTGCAAGATACCCTTTGTAGGTAGCATCGAGGAACCACACCGTCATGATGTGGAGGAATTTATTGATAAAATTGCTGTAGGGGAAACGAGGAAAGTTTCAGATGCTAGAATTACTAGTACACATTTTCCTGTTCTATGTTACTTTGCAATATTTGCTAGTAGATGCTTAATTGGTCACAGGAATAGTGGAAATCTCAGTGCTCCTAATATGTTATTTTGCGCCATGCTTTGTTTCGTGATACAACTTTCAGTTTAGGCGCTATTATTGCTAAACGATTAAGTCTGAACCATACAAAGGGCCCCATCTCGGTGGCATCTTTGCTTCGCGCCTTGTTGCACACTTTGAGATACCTATTAGGCATTATGAGAAAGAAGAAAAGTTGTTGCCTCCTGTTTTTCTAGATTATAAGAGTATGGTAGCACATGACTTTATTGTTAAAAATAAGAAGAAACTGCTTAAGTATAATTTGATTTTTGGCAAAACTCATTGTGAGGTTATTACCCTGCCTGCGCCCTCTTTGTTTAACATATTTTCAGGAATGTACCTCATCTTGCCGGAGGCCGTTTATGCATACTGGAGCCTGACACCAGTTCCAGAGCCTGAGCCGGAGCCACCCCTTGACCCTTATCGACAGTCTGTTTATCAGTGGGATCCGGAGGAGATCGCCAACCAGTGGCACCCAGAGGACACTCCTCCGTACACCGGAGAAGGCAGCTTTGAGCCGTGGCCATAGACCAACTTAGGCCAAAAGCCTAAGCTTGGGGGAGTACATATTTCTCACTGATGTTACATTCATGTTCACACACTCATTCTAGTTGTCGGTGCTCATACTTTTTCATTGTACTATCCATGCTAGTTTATTTTATTTTCTAGCCTTCTTCTTGTGTGTTTTAAAAACCTTAAGAAAAATAAAAAAATAGTTGTAGCTTTTAGCTAGTTTACTTTCCATGCCTGTAGTAGTAATAATTAAAAGAAAACCCAAAAGATTTCTCGTTCTTCTTTTGCTTGTTGGGAGCTTTCCCGTTTAAATAGTTTTATTTCTTTTCTTTTCTTTGGGGGTCGAGAGGAGAAGACCATGATGAAAATGTTGAAGTGGCTCTTATATGCATTATTGTTGATTTAACCAAGAGCCCATATTAACTTGTCTTCTCCCTTGTATTAAATGCTTGCAGATTCCAGCGTAGTCCAATGCACGTGCACTATTATTATTATCCACACCGCTCGGTCGTGCGAGTGAAAGGCAATAATGACGATATATGATGGACTGATTGAGATAAGAGAAGCTGGTATGAACTCGACCTATCTTGTTTTTGTAAATATGATTAGTTCATCATTCCTGATTCAGCCTATTATGAATGAAACATGTTTGCAATGACAATTAGAGATTATAGTTGCTCATGCCATGCTTAATTAGCTAGCAGTTTATAATGGTTTACCTTGCATGCCAACATGTTATTTAAATTGTTGTGATGTGGTATGATAGGGTGGTATCCTCCTTTGAACGATTCGAGTGGCTTGACTTGGCACATGTTCTCGCATGTAGTTGAAACAAAATCAACATAGCCTCCACGATATTTATGTTCATGGTGAATTATATCCTACTCATGCTTGCACTCGGTGTTGATTAATTTTAATGCATGTTCATGACTGTTGTCGCTCTCTAGTTGGTCACTTCCCAGTCTCTTTCTAGCCTTCACTTGTACTAAGCGGGAATACTGCTTGTGCATCCACTTCCATAAACCCCAAAGTTATTCCATATGAGTCCACCATACCCTCCTATATGCGGTAATTACCTGCCATTCCAAGTAAATTTGTATGTGCCAAACTCTAAACCTTCAAATCAAATTCTATTTTGTATGCTCGAATAGCTCATGTATCAACTAGGGATGTCTATATCTTCCATGCTAGGTGGGTTATTCTCACGAGGAGTGGACTCCGCTCCTCATTCACGAGAAAATGGCTGCTAATCGGGATGCCCAGTCCCATGCTCAAATCAAAATGATTGCAAACAAAACTCCCCTAGGATTGTTGTTAGTTGGAGGCACCCGTTGTTTCGGGCAAGCCATGGATTGATGTTTGTTGGTGGTGGGGGAGTATAAACTTTACCATTCTGCTTGGGAACCGCCTATAATGTGTGTAGCATGGAAGATATCGAGATCTCTTGGTTGTTATGTTGACAATGAAAGTATGCCACTCAAAATATTATTTATCTCTATTTCAAAACTTGAGCTCTAGCACCTCTGCAAATCCCTGCTTCCCTCTGCGAAGGGCCTATCTATTTACTTTTATGTTGAGTCATCATCCTCTTATTAAAAAGCACCAACTGGAGAGCACCGCTGTCATTTGCATGCATTACTATTAGTTTACATTGAGCATGACTGTGACTGGATCTCTTTTACCATGAATTATAATGTCTAGTTAGTCCTTGATCTTCAGAGGTGCTCTGCATTTATGTTTTGCGGTCTCAGAAAGGGCTAGCGAGATACCATCTTGTTATATCATATTATGATTGTTTTGAGAAAGTGTTGTCATCCGAGATTTATTATTATTGCTCGCTAGTTGATTATGCCATTGATATGAGTAAATATGAGACCTAAATGTTATTGTGAATATGGTTAGTTCATAATCTTTGCTGAAAACTTGAATGCTGGCTTTACATATTTACAACAACAAGAGCAAACAGAGTTTGTAAAAGTTTTCTTTATCACTTTCAGTTTGTCAACTGAATTGCTTGAGGACAAGCAAAGGTTTAAGCTTGGGGGAGTTGATACGTCTCCAACATATCTACTTTTCCAAACACGTTTTCCCTTGTTTTGGACTCTAACTTGCATGATTTGAATGGAACTAACCCGGACTGACGCTGTTTTCAGCAGAATTGCCATGGTGTTATTTTTGTGCAGAAATAAAAGTTCTCGGAATGACCTGAAACTTCACGGAGAATATTTTTGGAATTAATAAAAAATATTGGCAAAAGAATCAACACCAGGGGCCCACACCCTGTCCACGAGGGTGGAGGGTGCGCCCACTGTTGGGGAACATAGTAATTTCAAAAAAATTCCTACGCACACGCAAGATCATGGTGATGCATAGCAACGAGAGGGAGAGTGTCGTCTACGTACCATCGTAGACCGTAAGCGGAAGCATTATGACAACACAGTTGATGTAGTCGTACGTCTTCACGATCGACCGATCCTAGTACCGAACGTACGACACCTCCGCGATCTGCACACGTTCAGCTCGGTGACGCCCCACGAACTCACGATCCAGCAGAGCTTCGAGGGAGAGTTCCGTCAGCACGACGACGTGATGACGGTGATGATGATGCTACCGACGCAGGGCTTCACCTAAGCACCGCTACGATATGACCGAGGTGGATTATGGTGGAGGGGGGCACCACACACGGCTAAAAGATCAACTGATCAACTTGTGTGTCTATGGGGTGCCCCCTTGCCACGTATATAAAGGATGGAGGGAGGAGGAGGCCGACCCTCATAGGGCGCGCCCAAAGTGTGGAGTCCTACTAGGACTCCCTAGTGAAAGGATCGAGATGGACCTAGAGGGGGGGGGTGAATAGGTACAATTACAAATTTTAATTATGACTTAGCAATTTTAGGCAATAATGTGGAATGTGAAGGTGAGCCTAACAATTGCAAGTGTAGTACTAAGTGCTAAGCAAGTAAAGCAAGTAAGTAAGTAGGCAAGCACAATATGATAAAATTAAGTGCTAAGAGACAAGTAACCACAAGTAGAGAGTTAGGGTTAGGAATAACCGCAACTCCGGGAGACGAGGATGTACGCCGATGTTCACTTCCTTGGAGGGAAGCTACGTCACCGTTAGAGAGGTGGATGTTACCAAGAAGGCACACCAACGCCACGAAGGCTCACCCTATTCTCCCTTTGAGACAACACCACGGAGGCGTTTCTCAACCACTAGTGGTAGACCTTGGGTTGTCTCCAAACCCTCACAAACTTTTCCGGGGGTAAACACAAAGGTTGATTCCTCTCCGAAAGACTCCTACCGCCTAGGAGTCTCCAACCTCCAAGAGTAACAAGATCGATGGGAAAAGCTCAAGACTTGCTCAAATCACGAATTCCTTTGGTGCAAATAAGGGGAAAGAGTGGATCTATCACTTGATTGGAGAACTTCTCTCAAATGTTCCCAAATCACTTGGGGATCTAGGATTTGGTGTAGAGGATTGAGAGAGAGAGTGAAGAGTGTTCTTGGCAAGCTCAAAGTGAATGGTCAACCAGCTCCCGGAAGAGGGAGAAGGCTATATATAGTGTGAGAGCAAAACATACCGTTGAGCCACATAATGTTGACGGACGTCCGGTGGCTACCGGACAACCGGTGACACAAGAAGGACCGGATGTCCGGTAGGGCGGCCGGTCGTCCGGTGGCTGGAACACCAAACAGAGATACTGGTGTGTAGTGGGACGCACAGGCAGCGGACGTCCGGAGGGTGCCGGTCGTCCGGAGCCCGGACGTCCGGTGTTGTCAGATATCCGTTAATATTAGTTCTGTTGAAGTTTTACCGGACAACTGGAGAGGGTCGGATGTCCGGTTGGTCGAGAGAGGCTGGACGTCCGTAGACGTCGGACGTCCGGTGATAGTAGGACCTAATTGCTAGGATGCATACTACCATTTGTGCACAAGCTAGAGGAAGAAACTTGAGATGGTATGAGAGGGAATTTTGTGGGTTTGAGCAAGTCCTTTCGCGAAATCCAACGATCCCCTCTTAATAGTGCGGGATCCCTATACTCAAGAACAACCAGACAATAAGGAGCCGAAGCTTTTTATCTTTGTCTTGTGTCTCTGCTCTTGAGTGATATAAGTATATATAGATGCTTTATGTCCGTAGTCATGATCCACACACACACATAGCCCTTGAGACATAATCGTGAGAAATACTCGATAAACATGATTATTCCCAAAATGCATGTTGTCATCAACATCAAAATATAATTAAGGGCATGATTGCACTTTCAGTCTCCCCCTTTTTGGTAGTTGATGACAACATACATGCACTACTTCGAATAAAACTTTGAATATCGAAAGAATTTGTTGTGGAGCTTCCCCTCAATATGATACCAACACAACCAAAAAAACTCATACACAATATAATCAAGATAACATCGGATTTAGAATAGGCTCCACAAAGACTCAATGCTCATAGCATATAACATAAGTTGGTACAACCATATCATAAGTTCATAAGTTCAATAACAGGCTCGACACATGGCATGAGTTCGATAACAGAGCAACATATCACATAAGTAAGTGCCTACTCCCCCTTGGCAGCAAATACCTAAAAGGGGTACATAGCAGCATCAAAGAGTCTCATCGTCATCATCATCATCACGAGCACCACTACCACCAGCCTCATCAAGGAAATCAGCCCACTCAGGACCCGAAGGAAAACCGAAGTCAGAAGGTGGATCATTAGGAAGACGTTCGTCATCACTCACATCATACACTCCGGAGTCTCTCAGACGAGCCTTCAGAGCATTCTTGGAGGTGACCAAGCGTGTGACAATGTCGTGATTTTGGGAGCAATGAAAGGTAAACATCTTCATCATGGCAGAGTGAGCCTTCCCAAGGAAACGAGAAATGCGACCAAAAGGTGCAGAGCCGGAGGAAGTAGACCTAGCAGTAGGAGGAGGAACACTAGCCGGAGTGCGGCGAGCAGGAACAGAAGAGTCCTTGGGAACCCAATCATCCGCCATGTGAGGTGGAATGACCCACCGTTCATGCAAGTGAGTGCGGGCAATGGGAAATGGAGCAACACTCTCGATAAATGCCTGAAGAAAGGGGGCATGAGGAAAGGCTCGCTTGTGTTGAAAACAAGCAAGATGGATCTCATGCCACAGAAAGTGAGGGACATTGATCTTCCCCTTTGGAGACTCATAGAGGCGATGCATGAGATCAATGCAATAACTATTACATGATCCCTTGTCACCCATCTTGGGATAAATGGTGCGAATGACACACTGATAAATGATGTATAAGGGTGAACGCCAAATCGAGACTTGGTTCAGGCCCTTTTGTTTCTCCTCCTCAGTCATTTCACTGATGGGTTTGAGAAGATCCATGCAGACCTCTATGCCCTTGGGCCTATGGTGAGGGTCATCCTTATGGATTTTCAAGCCTATGTCAGGAAAACCAAGAGCAACAACAAATTGAGCATAGGATGCCATGAGCATAGTGTCGGAGGTCATCCAAGTGACAATTTTATTTGGACCAAAATAACAAGTGGCATATAATTGATGGATTGCAGCTTGGTTAAAATCATGCTGAAATGCAAATGGTGCAACAAGATTGGATGACTCAATGAGCTCAATAGCTCCCGGATATTTCACCGGATGAGTACGGATATGCTCTCTAAGTCAATGCAAACATGGAGAGATAGACCTTTAGGAATGATGATAGTGGCAAATGTTGGGGAACGTAGTAATTTCAAAAAATTTCCTACGCACACGCAAGATCATGGTGATGCATAGCAACGAGAGGGGAGAGTGTTGTCCACGTACCCTCGTAGACCGACAGCGGAAGCATTATCACAACGCGGTTGATGTAGTCGTACGTCTTCACGATCCGACCGATCAAGTACCAAACGCATGACACCTCCGAGTTCTACACACGTTCAGCTCGATGACGTCCCTCGAACTCCGATCCAGCCGAGTGTTGAGGGAGAGTTTCGTCAGCACGACGGCATGGTGATGATGATGATGTTCCACCGACGCAGGGCTTCGCCTAAGCTCCGCAACGGTATTATCGAGGTGTAATATGGTGGAGGGGGGCACCGCACACGGCTAAAATATCGTATATCAAAGTGTGTTCATGGGGTGCCCCCCTGCCCCCGTATATAAAGGAGCAAGGGGAGGCCGCCGGCCTAGGGAGGAGAGGCGCGCCAGAAGGGGGAGTCCTACTCCCACCGGGAGTAGGACTCCTCCTTTCCTTGTTGGAATAGGAGAAGGGAAGGGAGAAGGAGAAAGAAGGAAGGGGGCGCCCCCCTTCCCTAGTCCAATTCGGACCAGATCATGGGGAGGGGCGCGGCCACCTTTTGAGGCCTTTCTCTCCTTTCCCGTATGGCCCATTAAGGCCCAATACGAATTCCCGTAACTCTCCGGTACTCCGAAAAATACCCGAATCACTCGAAAACTTTCCGAAGTCCGAATATAGTCGTCCAATATATCAATTTTTACGTCTCGGCCATTTCGAGACTCCTCGTCATGTCCCCGATCTCATCCGGGACTCCGAACTCCTTCGGTACATCAAAACTCAATAAAACTGTCATCGTAACGTTAAGCGTGCGGACCCTACGGGTTCGAGAACTATGTAGACATGACCGAGACACCTCTCCGGTCAATAACCAATAGCGGGACCTAGATGCCCATATTGGCTCCCACATATTCTACGAAGATCTTTATCGGTCAGACCGCATAACAACATACGTTGTTCCCTTTGTCATCGGTATGTTACTTGCCCGAGATTCAATCGTCGGTATCTCGATACCTAGTTCAATCTCGTTACCGGCAAGTCTCTTTACTCGTTCCCGCAACTAACTCATTAGTCACAATGCTTGCAAGGCTTATAGTGATGTGCATTACCGAGTGGGCACAGAGATACCTCTCCGACAATCGGAGTGACAAATCCTAATCTCGAAATGCGCCAACCCAACAAGTACCTTTGGAGACACCTGTAGAGCACCTTTATAATCACCCATTTACGTTGTGACGTTTGGTAGTACACAAAGTGTTCCTCCGGTAAACGGGAGTTGCATAATCTCATACTCATAGGAACATGTATAAGTCATGAAGAAAGCAATAGCAACATACTAAACGATCGGGTGCTAAGCTAACGGAATGGGTCAAGTCAATCACGTCATTCTCCTAATGAGGTGATCCCGTTAATCAAATGACAACTCATGTCTATGGCTAGGAAACATAACCATCTTTGATTAACGAGCTAGTCAAGTAGAGGCATACTAGTGACACTCTGTTTGTCTATGTATTCACACATGTATTATGTTTCCGGTTAATACAATTCTAGCATGAATAATAAACATTTATCATGATATAAGGAAATAAATAATACTTTATTATTGCCTCTAGGGCATATTTCCTTCAGTCTCCCACTTGCACTAGAGTCAATAATCTAGTTCACATCGCCATGTGATTTAACAATAATAATTCACATCACCATGTGATTAAAACCCATAGTTCACATCTCTATGTGACCAACACTCAAAGGGTTTACTAGAGTCAATAATCTAGTTCACATCGCTATGTGATTAACACCCAAAGAGTACTAAGGTGTGATCATGTTTTGATTGTGAGATAATTTTAGTCAACGGGTCTGTCACATTCAGATCCGTAAGTATTTTGCAAATTTCTATGTCTACAATGCTCTGCACGGAGCTACTCTAGCTAATTGCTCCCACTTTCAATATGTATCTAGACCGAGACTTAGAGTCATCTAGATTTAGTGTCAAAACTTGCATCGACGTAACCCTTTACGACGAACCTTTTGTCACTTCCATAATCGAGAAACATATCCTTATTCCACTAAGGATAATTTTGACCGCTGTCCAGTGATCTACTCCTAGATCACTATTGTACTCCCTTGCCAAAATAAGTGTAGGGTATACAATAGATCTGGTACACAGCATGGCATACTTTATAGAACCTATGGCCAAGGCATAGGGAATGACTTTCATTCTCTTTCTATCTTTTGCCGTGGTCGGGCTTTGAGTCTTTACTCAATTTCACACCTTGTAACACATGCAAGAACTCTTTCTTTGACTGTTCTATTTTGAACTATTTCAAAATCCTGTTAAGGTATGTACTCATTGAAAAACTTATCAAGCGTCTTCATCTATCTCTATAGATCTTGATGCTCAATATGTAAGCAGCTTCACCGAGGTCTATCTTTGAAAAACTCCTTTCAAACACTCCTTTATGCTTTGCAGAATAATTCTACATTATTTCTGATTAACAATATGTCATTCACATATACTTATCAGAAATGCTGTAGTGCTCCCACTCACTTTCTTGTAAATACAGGCTTCACCGTAAGTATGTATAAAACTATATCCTTTGATCAACTTATCAAAGCATATATTCCAACTCCGAGATGCTTGCACCAGTCCATAGATGGATCGCTGGAGCTTGCATATTTTGTTAGCACTTTTAGGATTGACAAAACCTCCTAGTTGCATCCTATATACAACTCTTCTTTAATAAATCCATTAAGGAATGTAGTTTTGTTTATCCATTTGCCAGATTTCATAAAATGCGGCAATTGCTAATATGATTCAGACAGACTTTAAGCATAGATACGAGTGAGAAACTCTCTCATCGTAGTCAACACCTTGAACTTGTCGAAAACCTTTTGCGACAATTCTAGCTTTGTAGATAGTGACACTACTATCAGCGTCCGTCTTCCTCTTGAAGATCCATTTAATCTCAATGGCTCGCCGATCATTGGGCAAGTTAATCAAAGCCCATACTTTGTTCTCATATATGGATCTTATCTCAGATTTCATGGCCTCAAGCCATTTCGCGGAATCTGGGCTCACCATCGCTTCTTCATAGTTCGTAGGTTCGTCATGGTCTAGTAACATAACCTCCA
This sequence comes from Triticum aestivum, assembly GCF_018294505.1. Classification (NCBI taxonomy): domain Eukaryota; kingdom Viridiplantae; phylum Streptophyta; class Magnoliopsida; order Poales; family Poaceae; genus Triticum; species Triticum aestivum. The sequence continues at coordinate 449,953,282 of NC_057802.1, read as the reverse complement.
GAACAGGATTACCGTACCACTCTGGTGCGGATCTTACTCTGGTTGACCTACGAGGTTCAGTAATAACTTGATCTGAAGTTCCATGATCATCATCATTAACTTCCTCACTAATTGGTGTAGGAGTCACGGGAACAGATTTCTGTGATGAACTACTTTCCAATAAGGGAGCAGGTACAGTTACCTCATCAAGTTCTACTTTCCTCCCACTGACTTATTTCGAGAGAAACTCCTTCTCTAGAAAGGATCCATACTAAGCAACAAATGTCTTGCCTTCGGATCTGTGATAGAAGGTGTACCCAACTGTCTCCTTTGGGTATCCTATGAAGACACATTTCTCCGATTTGGGTTTGAGCTTATCAGGATGAAACTTTTCCACATAAGCATCGCAACCCCAAACTTTAAGAAACGACAACTTTGGTTTCTTGCCAAACCACAGTTCATAAGGCGTCGTCTCAACGGATTTTGATGGTGCCCTATTTAACGTGAATGTAGCTGTCTCTAATGCATAACCCCAAAATGATAGTGGTTAATTGGTAAGAGACATCATAGATTGCACTATATCCAATAAAGTACGGTTATGACGTTCGGACACACCATTATGCTGTGGTGTTCCAGGTGGCGTGAGTAGTGAAACTATTTCACATTGTTTTAACTGAAGGCCAAACTCGTAACTCAAATACTCTTCTCTACGATCAGATCGTAGAAACTTTATTTTTATTGTTACGATGATTTTCCACTTCACTCTGAAATTATATGAACTTTTCAAATGTTTCAGACTTATGTTTCATTAAGTAGATATACCCATATCTGCTCAAATCATCTGTGAAGGTGAGAAAATAACGATATCCGCCACGAGCCTCAATATTCATTGGACCACATGCATTTGTATGTATGACTTCCAACAAATCTGTTGCTCTCTCCATAGTTCCGGAGAACGGCGTTTTAGTCATCTTGCCCATGAGGCACGGTTCGCAAGCATCAAGTGATTCCAAAATCCCATCAGTATGGAGTTTTTTCATGCGCTTTACACCAATATGACCTAAACGGCAGTGCCACAAATAAGTTGCACTATCATTATTAACTTTGCATCTTTTGGCTTCAATATTATGAATATGTGTATCACTACGATCGAGATCCAACAAACCATTTTCGTTGGTGTGTATGACCATAGAAGGTTTTTATTCATGTAAACAGAACAACAATTATTCTCTAATTTAAATGAATAACCGTATTGCAACAAACATGATCAAATCATATTCATGCTCAACGCAAACACCAAATAACACTTATTTAGTTTCAACACTAATCCCGAAAGTATAGGGAGTGTGCGATGATGATCATATCAATCTTGGAACTACTTCCAACACACATCGTCACCTCGCCTTTTACTAGTCTCTGTTTATTCTGCAACTCCCGTTTCGAGTTACTACTTTAGCAACTGAACCAGTATAAAATACCGAGGGGTTGCTATAAACACTAGTAAAGTACACATCAATAACATGTATATCCAATATACCTTTGTTCACTTTGCCATCCTTCTTATCCACCAAATACTTGGGGTAGTTCCGCTTCCAGTGACCAGTCCCTTTGCAGTAGAAGCACTTAGTCTCAGGCTTAGGACCAGACTTAGGCTTCTTCACTTGAGCAGCAACTTGCTTGTCGTTCTTCTTGAAGTTCCCCTTCTTCCCTTTGCCCTTTTCTTAAAACTAGTGGTCTCGTCAACCATCAACACTTGATGTTTTTCTTGATTTCTACCTTCGTCGATTTCAGCATCACGAAGAGCTCGGGAATTACTTTCGTCATCCCTTGCATACTATAGTTCATCACGAAGTTCTACTAACTTGGTGATGGTGACTAGAGAATTCTGTCAATCACTATTTTATCTGGAAGATTAACTCCCACTTGATTCAAGCGATTGTAGTACCCAGACAATCTGAGCACATGCTCACTGCTTGAGCTATTCTCCTCCATCTTTTAGCTATAGAACTTGTTGGAGACTTCATATCTCTCAACTCGGGTATTTGCTTGAAATATTAACTTCAACTCCTGGAACATCTCATATGGTCCATGACGTTCAAAACGTCTTTGAAGTCCCGATTCTAAGCCGTTAAGCATGGTACACTAAACTATCAAGTAGTCATCATATTGAGCTAGCCAAACGTTCATAACGTCTGCATCTGCTCCTGCAATAGGTCTGTCACCTAGCGGTGCATCAAGGACATAATTCTTCTGTGCAGCAATGAGGATAATCCTCAGATCACGAATCCAATCCGCATCATTGCTACTAACATCTTTCAACATAATTTTTCTCTAGGAACATATCAAAATAAACATAGGGAAGCAACAACGCGAGCTATTGATCTACAACATAATTTGCAAAATACTATCAGGACTAAGTTCATGATAAATTTAAGTTCAATTAATCATATTACTTAAGAACTCCCACTTAGATAGACATCCCTCTAATCCTCTAAGTGATCACGTGATCCATATCAACTAAACCATGTCCGATCATCACGTGAGATGGAGTAGTTTCAATGGTGAACATCACTATGTTGATCATATCTACTATATGATTCACGCTCGACCTTTCGGTCTCCGTGTTCCGAGGCCATATCTGCATATGCTAGGCTCGTCAAGTTTAACCTGAGTATTCCGCGTGTGCAACTGTTTTGCACCCGTTGTATTTGAACGTAGAGCCTATCACACCCGATCATCACGTGGTGTCTCAGCACGAAGAACTTTCGCTACGGTGCATACTCAGGGAGAACACTTTTATCTTGAAATTTTAGTGAGAGATCATCTTATAATGCTACCGTCAAACAAAGCAAGATAAGATGCATAAAGGATTAACATCACATGCAATCAATATAAGTGATATGATATGGCCATCCTCATCTTGTGCTTGTGATCTCCATCTCCGAAGCACCGTGCCCGTGATCTCCATCTCCGAAGCACCGTCATGATCACCATCGTCACCGGCGCGACACCTTGATCTCCATCGTAGTATCGTTGTCGTCTCGCCAACTTATTGCTTTTACGACTATCGCTACCGCTTAGTGATAAAGTAAAACTATTACATGGCGATTGCATTTCGTACAATAAAGCGACAACCATATGGCTCCTGCCAGTTGCCGATAACTCGGTTACAAAACATGATCATCTCATACAACAAATTATATCACATCATGTCTTGACCATATCACATCACAACATGCCCTGCAAAAATAAGTTAGACGTCCTCTACTTTGTTGTTGCATGTTTTACGTGGCTGCTACGGGCTTAGCAAGAACCGTTCTTACCTACGCATCAAAACCACAACGATAGTTTGTCAAGTTGGTGCTGTTTTAACCTTCGCAAGGACCGGGCATAACCACACTCGGTTCAACTAAAGTGAGAGAGACAGACACCCGCCGGTCACCTTTAAGCAACGAGTGCTCGCAACGGTGAAACCAGTCTCGCGTAAGTGTACGCGTAATGTCGGTCCGGGCCGCTTCATCTCACAATACCGCTGAACCAAAGTATGACATGTTGGTAAGCAGTATGACTTATATCGCCCACAACTCACTTGTGTTCTACTCGTGCATAGCATCAACGCATAAAACCAGGCTCGGATACCACTGTTGGGGAACGTAGTAATTTCAAAAAAAATCCTACGCACACGCAAGATCATGGTGATGCATAGCAACGAGAGGGGAGAGTGTTGTCCACGTACCCTCGTAGACCGACAGCGGAAGCGTTATCACAACGCGGTTGATGTAGTCGTACGTCTTCACGATCCGACCGAACAAGTACCGAACGCACGACACCTCCGAGTTCTACACACGTTCAGCTCGATGACGTCCCTCGAACTCCAATCCAGCCGAGTGTTGAGGGAGAGTTTCGTCAGCACGACGACGTGGTGACGATGATGATGTTCCACCGACGCAGGTGTAACGACCCGACCCGAAATCGGTCAAGTCTCTGTGTAGCTGTACCATCCCAAGATCATGCTGGCACACACAGTACATTGATGCAAAGATTCAAAGTTCAATCACACCTGAATTTATTACACGATTCTCATATCGAGTCTTTATTACATCATAATAAATTCGGCCGAAGGCCAACTCATGAGAAATAAACTAAATAAAGCTGCGGAAGCGTAGACGAATAGCGAGTCCATCCGACTCCAAAGGGCAATCGCCAAGCGTGGATCGTAGCCTCACTCCTGGTCGGAAAACTCCTCTGCAACATAAGACGTTGCAGCCGTGTAGGTCAGCATTTTGAATATGCCGGCAAGTCATGAAGAGAGAACAACAATAAAACTACTAATACTATATGCAATTTGGCTGTGGGGCTCTAAGTTTCACAGTTTTGCGAAAAAGCCGGTTTTTCCCTACAACAAGGACTTGTTTGCAATTACTACAAAATTGTTGGTAGTAATTGAGATGGTTCCGCCAACCAATGTCTCGTTCCCAATTATTAAATAACCCCCTCAATTAATTTATTAAGTTCAGTGTTGAGATATCCGAAATACTCCAATTCCAGAGGCTCATTTGTCCATAACCGGGGACACGGCTAATCGATTAGGTTGTTACTCTGCAGAGGTTTGTGCACTTTACCCGCAAGAATCGTTCCCTCCTTTTAAGTCTTCGCACTGCCTGGTGTTTGAAGACGGGACGAACGAAACAGGGTCTTCCGAAGAGTTAATCTGGGCCACTGCCGGTGCCCATCCAATCCTACCGTTCTTCTACATCTCGTAGCACCGTCCGGCCAGAGTCACGCCTAGGGTCGACCAAGCCAGAGCCCATAATGGCTTGTGGCTGCACGGGTAAGCTTCCGGTCAATGGGGTATCCATCCGTCTCTTCGTGGCTGGGTGAAGCTTTCCGCAAGATGTCATGGCGCTTCTCCATGCATCCCGGCCATCCGCTGGTTTCTCCAGGGTGCCCGTCAACCGTCCTCCACCCAGTAGTGAATTTTGAAGTCCATCTTGAGCTTGACGTCATGGGGTTGTCATCATCTTGACTCTCACATCTCCCTTATGAATCACTCAACCAACCCCGTCTACGAGCATAGCAAAATAAACTACATCGTCCCGGGCATTGGTAACAAGGGAGAAGGGTTCATCCTACCTCATGATACTACTTAAGAACATAACTTAACAAAATTCTCCTACTGCATGCATGGTGGGGAGGTATAACTCTAATGCAATAAAATCATAGGTATTGTAAAAACATGATCAAATGACTTGCCTGGCTGACGGTCTTCGAAAGCTAGTGACTCGTAATAGCAGGCTTCGCACTCCGGAAATTCTACCGAGTCAAACAATAGCACAAACAAGTATAGCACAATATAACATAACAGCAAGTTGAAGTAAAACACCCACGTATTCAAACCAAAACCAAAGAAAAACTCGGAGAAAGCAACTCAAGGTTTTCATCATATCAAGCAACAACTAAGAAATAGTTTTACACAACTAAAACCTTTCTTAACAGAACCTAAGCATTGGTTTTGCTAACTAACAGAAGGAAAAACATCATACAAACTAGGAGCAAAAAGAATCACATCAAAAGCTATTATAGAACTCCTATTATGCCTAAAACAATGCTAGCAAAGAAAATAAAATAAAAATTTTATTCTACTGTAAATAAAAGTTCATCCTCTGTAGCTACAGAAACTAATCTAAAATAAACTATAACATAACAAAAATAAAATTATTTACTAACTAGAACAGTAGGAAAACAGTAGCTAGCTAAATAAACAAGAAAAACTTGATTTCGACATAAAACTAATTGTTTATTAAATCTAAAATACCAAAACAAGTTCCTACTGCTAGGCATGGTCAAAACTAAGCAGTAGAAAAAGAATCACAAAAATAATAATAATCCTAACTCAATTTATGGCAGAAAAACTAATCTGTTTAAATCTAATATAAAACTATTTCTAATAATTTAAACATGGCTAAACATATTTTCTACAGAAACTACAACAAATTTGCAAACTCACAAAAAAATAATTAACTAAAAATAATAAACCGACTAAAAGAAATAGCAAAAACAAAAACAGAACTATTCTGCTAAAAAAACAGAAACTGAAAAAAAACAACTAGCGCTGCTGGGCTATCTAACGCTCAGGCGTAATATAACCTAGAGGTGCCCGCGGCTAAACAGAAAACCGACCGGTTCGATCTAACAAAAAAAACCGTAAGTAAAACCGATCTATTAAATAAAACCGTACCCCTTCGTTGTTTCTAATCTAGGCCATACATGCGAGATCCAACGGTGGAGGGGAGCTCGGGCTTACAGCGTCGGCGGCGACGAACGGAGACGACGGCGGCGGCTCGGGCGTTGGCGGTGCGGCGGCTCCGGTAGTCGGGGAGGTTGGCGAAGACGTCAGGCGAGTGCGGCGGCTCGAGGGGAGGTCGGGGGCGGCCTTGTTGGAGCTCGGGGACGTCGGAGTCGATCGGGGCGAGCTCGGGTGAGCTCCTGCTCCGGCGGGCGGCGGTCGAGCTCGGGGACGACGGCTTCGGGGCTCCCTGGGAAAAGAGAGGATGTCAGGGAGATGCGCGTGGAAGCGGCGGTTCCGGTGGAGTAGTAGGGAAGGGCAGGGGGTGCTCACCGGCGGCGAAAGTGGCGGTGAACCGAGGTGGCGGCGGCGAGATGCGAACGGAGAGGGCGCGAGCTACGGGCGTGGTTGAGCTTAGGGTTTTAGGGGGATCGAGAGAGGAGAGGCAAAGGTATTTATAGGACATCAACTTGGAGGAGGGGGCGGCTTCGGAGCGCGATCCCGTGGAACTCGGAGGCGGCGGCGGCGAACGCGCTCTGGCGCGGCATAGCGTGGGCGAGGGGAAAGAGAGAGGGCGGGCCCCGCGGGTCAGTGAGGGGGAGGGAGAGGGGAGCGAACGGGCGAGCGAGGGCGAGGGGGTTCGGCATCGGGCGCTGGGGCAGGCCGGCTCGGGCGTCGGTGGCCTGCGCCTGGCCCGCTGGTGGGCTGCGCTCGGCGCTGGCTGGGCCGGTTGGCCTGGCTGGCGCCTGGGGCTTTTTTTTGAATTAGAGAGAAAGAAAAAAAAATATAGAGAAATATATATTATTTTATATAGGACATATATATATATATCAAAATTCTCAGGGGAATTAATCCTACAACGTGGACATTTTTCAGAGGTAAAACTCAAACTAAAAAAAACAATTTTCTGGAAATCCCAAATAAAATTTCAAATTTAAATTCAAACTTTTTGGCAATATTTTTCTTCTGACATTTTTGGAGTGTCATGTTTACTCCTCTCATACTTTTGCTCAAGTATTTGTCAGGCATTGTTTGAAATAAATTCAACTGCCAATTTGAATCCAAATTCCAACAAACTCAAAAGCCTCTGAAATAATTCAAATGTCACTCAATTCAAGCAATATGCATAGATGCTTAGCTACGATTGTAAAACATTCCAAATGGGAAATTTGGGATGTTACAAACCTACCCACCTTAAGATGAATCTCGCCCTCGAGATTCGGGTTGGCTAGCAAATAGGTGCGCGTGGTCTCGGCGGAGGTCTTCTTCTCGCTCCCAGGTGGCTTCCTCCTCGGAATGATGACTCCACAGAACCTTGCAAAACTTGATGATCTTGCTGCGGGTGACTCTGTTTGCAGTCTCGAGAATTCGGACGGGTTCTCCTTATAAGTCAGGTCACTGTCGAGCTGTATGGCCTCTAGGGGCACTGTGTCTCTCAACGGAATTTCGGCCATCTCAGCATGGCATTTCTTCAGCTGAGAAACATGGAAGACATCGTGAACTCCGGACAATCCTTCCGGCAATTCTAGCTTGTAAGCGACTTCTCCACGACGTTCGAGGATTTTGTAGGGGCCAATGAACCTGGGGTGCCAACTTTCCTTTAACACCAAACCTCTTGATTCCACGAAGTGGGGACACACGGAGATATGCTCGGTCTCCAACTTCATACGTTATCTCCTTGCGTTTACTGTCGGCATAACTCTTCTGTCCGACTGTGCTATCTTGAGTCTATCTCGAATCAGCTTGACCTTCTCTTCGGAGTCTCTGATAAGATCGGGACCAAAAAGTTTTCGGTCTCCAACACCATCCCACAGCAATGGTGTTCTACACCTCCTTCCGTATAGAGCTTCGAAAGGGGCCATCTTTAGACTGGTCTGATAGCTGTTGTTGTACGAGAACTCTGCATATGGCAAGCTGTCATCCCCAGCTAGACCATAGTCTAGCGCACAGGCTCTCAACATGTCCTCCAAAATCTGGTTGACTCTCTCGGTCTGTCCATCTGTCTGCGGATGAAAAGCTGTACTGAACTCCAGCCTCGTACCCAAAAGTTTCATGCAACTGATTCCAAAACTTTGAGGTAAATTGTGTTCCTCTATCTGACACGATACTCCTCGAAACTCCATGCAGACATACGATCCTGGTCATGTATATCTTGGCCAACTTGGCGCTGGTATATGTGGTCTTCACGGGAATGAAATGAGCTACCTTGGTCAAGCGATCAACCACTACCCAGATAGAATCATAACCTGAACGGGTCCTCGTAATCCTGTGATAAAATCCATTCCAAGTTTTTCCCATTTCCACTCGGGTATTGGCAAAGGTTGAAGTAACCCTGCCGGCTTCTGATGTTCCGCCTTTACTCGCTGACAAACATCGCATACTGCTACGTCGGCAATATCCTTCTTCATACCTGTCCACCAGAAACTTTCCTTCAAATCCAGATACATCTTGGTGTTGCCTGGGTGAATCGAGTATGGTGAATCATGGGCCTCCTGAAGAATTAACTTCCTGACCTCTGGGTCATTAGGCACATAGATGCGATCCTCAAACCATAAAGTTCGTGCTCATCTTCACGAAAACCTTTCGCCTTTCCGTTACACATCTTTTCCTTTATCTCTGCAATTTCCTTGTCTGTCTTCTAGGCTTCACGGATTCTTTCGGTCAGAGTGGACTGTATATCCAAGGTGGCGACAAATCCTCTCGGTACTATCTCCAGTCGGAGCTCTCTGAGATCGTCGGCTAATTCCTGAGGTAATCCTCCAGCTATGAGGGTGTTCACATAACTTTTACGGCTCAAGGCATCTGCTACAACATTTGCCTTCCCTGGGTGATAATGCAATCTCATGTCATAGTCCTTGGTCAATTCAAGCCATCTCCTCTGCCTGAGGTTCAATTCCTTCTGCGTGAAAATATACTTCAGGCTCTTATGATCCGTGTAAACATCACAACTGTTTCCGACGAGGAAATGTCTCCAGGTCTTGAGTGCGTGCACTACGGCTGCTAACTCCAAATCGTGTGTGGCATAATTCATCTCGTGAGGTCGTAGCTGTCTGGAGGTATAAGCTACAACTTTTCCTTCCTGCATGAGCACTCCTCCGAGTCCTTGACGAGAAGCGTCACAATATACCTGGTAATCCTTGTGTATGTCCGGCAAAATTAGCACTGGGGCTGTAACCAGACGTTTCTTCAGCTCCTGAAAACTGGCTTCACAATCCTCGGTCCAAATGTACTTGGCTTCCTTCTTCAACAGCTCAGTCATGGGCTTGGCAATCTTGGAGAAATTCTCAATAAACCTCCGATAATATCCTGCGAGTCGAGAAAACTGCGGATCTCCTTGACTGAGGTGGGGGACTGCCCAGTTGGTGACCGATTCGACCTTGGTGGGGTCGACTGCTATTCCTTCTCCTGAAATAACATGTCCGAGGAATCCGACTTCCTTTAGACAAAATTCACATTTGCTGAACTTGGCATATAACTGATGTTCCTGGAGTTTCTCCAGAACTAGACGCAGATGTTCCTTATGCTCTTCCTCGCTCTTGGAGAAAACCAATATGTCATCGATGAACACCACGACAAACTTGTCCAGATATTCCATAAATACCTTGTTCATCATGCTCATGAAGTACGCAGGGGCATTAGTTAATCCGAATGACATGACGGTATACTCATATAAACCATACCTGGTGGTGAAAGCTGTTTTGGGTATATCCTGTTCACGAATCTTCAACTGATGATACCCTGATCAAAGATCGATCTTGGAGAATACCTTGGCTCCAACTAGTTGATCAAATAAATCATTAATCATCGGCAGAGGGTACTTGTTCTTGATGGTCACATCGTTCAATTGAACGATAATCCACAACCATTCTCAGGGTTCCATCCTTCTTCTCTACCAAAAGAACTGGGGCTCCCCAAGGTGACGAGCTTGGGCGAATATATCCTTTCTCCAATAGTTCCTTAATTTGCTTCTTGATCTCTTCCAAACCGTTCGGGGGCATCCGATAGGGTCTCTTGGATATTGGGGCTGTGCCTGGTAATAACTCAATCAAAAACTCAATGTCTCTGTCCGGTGGCATTCCTGGTAATTCCTCTGGAAACACATCGGGAAAATCTTGCACTACGGGCACTTCCTCCTGAACAACACCCGTGAGGGAATTCACCCGATTCTTCATCGGTGTGCGTCTGGATACATACTTGATCCTTTTCTGCTTCGGGGTGGTGAGCAAAATCGTCTTGCGAGCACAGTCGATGTTTCCTTCAAACTTGGTCAACCAATCCATGCCTAGAATTACATCCAAACTCTGGGATTCCAATACTATGTGGTCTGCGGAAAAATCATGGTTTCCGATGCTGAGGGTCGAATGACAGCCTAAGCCTGCCGTCATCTCTCCTCCTGGGGAAGTGACCTGAAGCGGGGTTCTAAGGGTTCTAGTGGGCAACCCGTACTTTTCCACAACTACCCTTGATATGAATGAATGCGTTGCACCGGAATCAAAGAGTACCAATACTGGATGTGAATTTAATAAAAACTTACCAACCACAGTGTCTGGCTGATCATAGACGTCCTCCACGTCAAGGTGATTCACCTGAGCACGAGGAAAAGGGTTGGGCTTCTTTGCTGAGCTTCCATTGCCGTTGCCGTTTCCATTCCTCTGCTTGGCCTCCGGACAATCGGTGGCATAGTGTCCTGTCTTCTGGCACTTGAAACAGGTGATATGACTCAGATCCTTCTAAGCCGGAGCAGGACGGTGCTGGTTGCCATTGCCTCCATTGCCTGACTTGGAGTTGTTGTCGTGGTTGCGATTGTTCCCATTCCCTCCATGGTTATGTCCTCCATGATTATGTCCTCCATGGGTGTGATGGGTATGTCCTCCTGAGTATGGGGTATAGCGGGGCTTCTGCTGAGCTCCGGAGTTGTACTTTCCCTGGCCATATTTCCGCTTGCGGCTATCAATCTGCTGCTGCTTGCCTTCAATTATGGTGGCCTTGTCTACCAGCTCCTGGTAGTTGTTGAAGGTAGCCACCATTAGCTGCATTCCTAGCTCATCATTGAGTCCCTCGAGAAACTTCTCTTGCTTTGCGGCATCTGTGGCCACATCATCTGGGGCATAGCAAGATAATTTGCTGAACTCATCCACGTACTGCCCCACAGTACGGTTCCCCTGGCGTAAGTTGCGGAACTCATGCTTCTTCAGACTCATGGCTCCAGCTGAGACATGAGCGGTGCGGAAGGCCTGCTGGAACTCAGCCCATGTCACAGTGGCGGCCGGATAAGTGGCGGTGTAGTTCTCCCACCAAGAAGCTGCAGGTCCATCAAGCTGATGTGCGGCAAAGCGCACCTTCTCTGCATCTGTGCATCCAGCAGTGGCTAACTCCCTTCCGACCTTGCGGAGCCAATCATCGGCCACAATCGGCTCAGTGCTGCTAGAGAACACTGGCGGATTCAGCCTTAGGAAGCGTGTCAAGTTGTCAACAGGGGGTGGTGGCAGTGGATTGTTGTTGTTGTTATTCTGGTTCTGGATGAGCATCTGCATCAGGGCATTCTGCTGCTGGATCAGCTGGGTGAGCTCCGGCGGAAAGTTGAAACCGGGGTCACGTCTCGGAGGCATCTGGTGTTTTAGAGTGGATGAGAAATTAGAATAGAACAAGGGTCTAATGAGAAAATAACACTACCCATATGAATGCACAATCATAATCACACCAATCATTTATTCATTCATCTCAAACAAGGTTCAATCTGGGATTACAAAAAAAATCTCACGACTAATCGAAAATAACAGCCTAACTGATCGACGAAAAAAATAAAGTAACATGGCGGTCGACTAAATGTCTTCATCAATTATTCTTGCGTCCTCCGGTGCGGCGTCCTCTGGTGCGGCGTCTCCTCTTGCGGCTTCCTTCGGTGGAGCTCTCTTCATAATCCTGATCATTGCTTACGAGAGGTCCATCATCTCCACTCGGAAAAAGGTCTTCTCCCAGGTCTATCTTCTCCTCCAGTGTGGCGATATATTTATCCCGGACCTCGATTCTCTCCATAAAATCCTTGACTTCTTCTTCATGTTCAAGGAAGTCCGCGCGTGCTTTCTCCTCCAGTTCCAGTTCACGGAACAACAACCTCCTGTGTACCTTCGAGTTTCGGCGCGTCTGGATTTCCCGGTTCCTGATGAGACTCTCCAAGTCTTGGACATATGAAAGAATGGAGTCGTCCTCTACGGTACGGACGATATCTCCATTCCTAGCTCTGCGAGAAATCATGGCGAGGTCTGATGGGTCGAGCTCGGCCCTGTACTCTTCTCGGAGATGTCCAAGTGCACGATAAATCGCCATGTCTCTTCCGAGGATCCAAGTGAAATTGGTAAACTCAAAGTCAATGGGCTCTGAATGTCCTCCGAAGGTCCTCCCTGGAATGTGCACCATAATCCTGTAGCGGGTATCCGTCGGAAGTGCATTGATAGGCTTCCCGGTGATTGAGGGCAGGGCAATCTTCAGCTTTTTCACGATCTGAACCAGCTTCTTGCCGAGAAGCATCGTCTCATCTGGCTGGCAAAACTCCGATAGCAGAACTGGGGTGAACTCGGCGGCCATCTAGAATGTTGAAAATCGGAGAGAAGTCAGAAATGAACTGGGGAGAATTACGGAATGATAAGGACATAAAATAAAATAGTCTCTTCCTATGGCTTTCCGATCCTAGGGGTTACGTCCTACGGTCAGCGTGTGCTCTGAATACCATCTCTGTAACGACACGACCCGAAATCGGTCAAGTCTCTGTGTAGCTGTACCATCCCAAGATCATGCTGGCACACACAGTACATTGATGCAAAGATTCAAAGTTCAATCACACCTGAATTTATTACACGATTCTCATATCGAGTCTTTATTACATCATAATAAATTCGGCCGAAGGCCAACTCATGAGAAATAAACTAAATAAAGCTGCGGAAGCGTAGACGAATAGCGAGTCCATCCGACTCCAACGGGCAATCGCCAAGCGTGGATCGTAGCCTCACTCCTGGTCGGAAAACTCCTCTGCAACATAAGACGTTGCAGCCGTGTAGGTCAGCATTTTGAATATGCCGGCAAGTCATGAAGAGAGAACAACAATAAAACTACTAATACTATATGCAATTTGGCTGTGGGGCTCTAAGTTTCATAGTTTTGCGAAAAAGCCGGTTTTTCCCTACAACAAGGACTTGTTTGCAATTACTACAAAATTGTTGGTAGTTATTGAGATGGTTCCGCCAACCAATGTCTCGTTCCCAATTATTAAATAACCCCCTCAATTAATTTATTAAGTTCAGTGTTGAGATATCCGAAATACTCCAATTCCAGAGGCTCATTTGTCCGTAACCGGGGACACGGCTAATCGATTAGGTTGTTACTCTGCAGAGGTTTGTGCACTTTACCCGCAAGAATCGTTCCCTCCTTTTAAGTCTTCGCACTGCCTGGTGTTTGAAGACGGGACGAACGAAACAGGGTCTTCCGAAGAGTTCCTCTGGGCCACTGCCGGTGCCCATCCAATCCTACCGTTCTTCTACATCTCGTAGCACCGTCCGGCCAGAGTCACGCCTAGGGTCGACCAAGCCAGAGCCCATAATGGCTTGCGGCTGCACAGGTAAGCTTCCGGTCAATGGGGTATCCATCCGTCTCTTCGTGGCTGGGTGAAGCTTTCCGCAAGATGTCATGGCGCTTCTCCATGCATCCCGGCCATCCGCTGGTTTCTCCAGGGTGCCCGTCAACCGTCCTCCACCCAGTAGTGAATTTTGAAGTCCATCTTGAGCTTGACGTCATGGGGTTGTCATCATCTTGACTCTCACATCTCCCTTATGAATCACTCAACCAACCCCGTCTACGAGCATAGCAAAATAAACTACATCGTCCCGGGCATTGGTAACAAGGGAGAAGGGTTCATCCTACCTCATGATACTACTTAAGAACATAACTTAACAAAATTCTCCTACTGCATGCATGGTGGGGAGGTATAACTCTAATGCAATAAAATCATAGGTATTGTAAAAACATGATCAAATGACTTGCCTGGCTGACGGTCTTCGAAAGCTAGTGACTCGTAATAGCAGGCTTCGCACTCCGGAAATTCTACCGAGTCAAACAATAGCACAAATAAGTATAGCACAATATAACATAACAGCAAGTTGAAGTAAAACACCCACGTATTCAAACCAAAACCAAAGAAAAACTCGGAGAAAGCAACTCAAGGTTTTCATCATATCAAGCAACAACTAAGAAATAGTTTTACACAACTAAAACCTTTCTTAACAGAACCTAAGCATTGGTTTTGCTAACTAACAGAAGGAAAAACATCATACAAACTAGGAGCAAAAAGAATCACATCAAAAGCTATTATAGAACTCCTATTATGCCTAAAACAATGCTAGCAAAGAAAATAAAATAAAAATTTTATTCTACTGTAAATAAAAGTTCATCCTCTGTAGCTACAGAAACTAATCTAAAATAAACTATAACATAACAAAAATAAAATTATTTACTAACTAGAACAGTAGGAAAACAGTAGCTAGCTAATAAACAAGAAAAACTTGATTTCGACATAAAACTAATTGTTTATTAAATCTAAAATACCAAAACAAGTTCCTACTGCTAGGCATGGTCAAAACTAAGCAGTAGAAAAAGAATCACAAAAAATAATAATCCTAACTCAATTTATGGCAGAAAAACTAATCTGTTTAAATCTAATATAAAACTATTTCTAATAATTTAAACATGGCTAAACATATTTTCTACAGAAACTACAACAAATTTGCAAACTCACAAAAAAATAATTAACTAAAAATAATAAACCGACTAAAAGAAATAGCAAAAACAAAAACAGAACTATTCTGCTAAAAAAACAGAAACTGAAAAAAAACAATCTAGCGCTGCTGGGCTATCTAACGCTCAGGCGTAATATAACCTAGAGGTGCCCGCGGCTAAACAGAAAACCGACCGGTTCGATCTAACAAAAAAACCGTAAGTAAAACCGATCTATTAAATAAAACCGTACCCCTTCGTTGTTTCTAATCTAGGCCATACATGCGAGATCCAACGGTGGAGGGGAGCTCGGGCTTACAGCGTCGGCGGCGACGAACGGAGACGACGGTGGCGGCTCGGGCGTTGGCGGTGCGGCGGCTCCGGTAGTCGGGGAGGTCGACGAAGACGTCAGGCGAGTGCGGCGGCTCGAGGGGAGGTCGGGGGCGGCCTTGGTGGAGCTCGGGGACGTCGGAGTTGATCGGGGCGAGCTCGGGTGAGCTCCTGCTCCGGCGGGCGGCGGTCGAGCTCGGGGACGACGGCTTCGGGGCTCCCTGGGAAAAGAGAGGATGTCAGGGAGATGCGCGTGGAAGCGGCGGTTCCGGTGGAGTAGTAGGGAAGGGCAGGGGGTGCTCACAGGCGGCGAAAGTGGCGGTGAACCGAGGTGGCGGCGGCGAGATGCGAACGGAGAGGGCGCGAGCTACGGGCGTGGTTGAGCTTAGGGTTTTAGGGGGATCGAGAGAGGAGAGGCAAAGGTATTTATAGGACATCAACTTGGAGGAGGGGGCGGCTTCGGAGCGCGATCCCGTGGAACTCGGAGGCGGCGGCGGCGGCGAACGCGCTCTGGCGCGGCATAGCGTGGGCGAGGGGAAAGAGAGAGGGCGGGCCCCGCGGGTCAGTGAGGGGGAGGGAGAGGGGAGCGAACGGGCGAGCGAGGGCGAGGGGGTTCGGCATCGGGCGCCGGGGCAGGCCGGCTCGGGCGTCGGTGGCCTGCACCTGGCCCGCTGGTGGGCTGCGCTCGGCGCTGGCTGGGCCGGTTGGCCTGGCTGGCGCCTGGGGCTTTTCTTTTTCTTTTGAATTAGAGAGAAAGAAAAAAATATATGGAGAAATATATATTATTTTATATAGGACATATATATATCAAAATTCTCAGGGGAATTAATCCTACAACATGGACATTTTTCAGAGGTAAAACTCAAACTAAAAAAAAAACAATTTTCTGGAAATCCCAAATAAAATTTCAAATTTAAATTCAAACTTTTTGGCAATATTTTTCTTCTGACATTTTTGGAGTGTCATGTTTACTCCTCTCATACTTTTGCTCAAGTATTTGTCAGGCATTGTTTGAAATAAATTCAACTGCCAATTTGAATCCAAATTCCAACAAACTCAAAAGCCTCTGAAATAATTCAAATGTCACTCAATTCAAGCAATATGCATAGATGCTTAGCTACGATTGTAAAACATTCCAAATGGGAAATTTGGGATGTTACAGCAGGGCTTCGCCTAAGCTCCGCAACGGTATTATCGAGGTGTAATATGGTGGAGGGGGCACCGCACACGGCTAAAATATCGTATATCAAAGTGTGTTCATGGGGTGCCCCCTGCCCCCGTATATAAAGGAGCAAGGGGGAGGCCGCCGGCCTAGGGAGGAGAGGCGCGCCAGAAGGGGGAGTCCTACTCCCACCGGGAGTAGGACTCCTCCTTTCCTTGTTGGAATAGGAGAAGGGAAGGGAGAAGGAGAAAGAAGGAAGGGGGCGCCCCCCTTCCCTAGTCCAATTCGGACCAGATCATGGGGAGGGGCGCGGCCACCTTTTGAGGCCTTTCTCTCCTTTCCCGTATGGCCCATTAAGGCCCAATACGAATTCCCGTAACTCTCCGGTACTCCGAAAAATACCCGAATCACTCGGAACCTTTCCGTAGTCCGAATATAGTCGTCCAATATATCGATTTTTACGTCTCGGCCATTTCGATACTCCTCGTCATGTCCCCGATCTCATCTGGGACTCCGAACTCCTTCGGTACATCAAAACTCAATAAAACTGTCATCGTAACGTTAAGCGTGCGGACCCTACGGGTTCGAGAACTATGTAGACATGACCGAGACACCTCTCCGGTCAATAACCAATAGCGGGACCTGGATGCCCATATTGGCTCCCACATATTCTACGAAGATCTTTATCGGTCAGACCGCATAACAACATACGTTGTTCCCTTTGTCATCGGTATGTTACTTGCCCGAGATTCGATCGTCGGTATCTCGATACCTAGTTCAATCTCGTTACCGGCAAGTCTCTTTACTCGTTCCGTAATACATCATCCCACAACTAACTCATTAGTCACAATGCTTGCAAGGCTTATAGTGATGTGCATTACCGAGTGGGCCCAGAGATACCTCTCCGACAATCGGAGTGACAAATCCTAATCTCGAAATACGCCAACCAAACAAGTACCTTTGGAGACACCTGTAGAGCACCTTTATAATCACCCATTTACGTTGTGACGTTTGGTAGCACACAAAGTGTTCCTCCGGTAAACGGGAGTTGCATAATCTCATAGTCATAGGAACATGTATAAGTCATGAAGAAAACAATAGCAACATACTAAACGATCGGGTGCTAAGCTAACGGAATGGGTCAAGTCAATCACGTCATTCTCCTAATGAGGTGATCCCGTTAATCAAATGACAACTCATGTCTATGGCTAGGAAACATAACCATCTTTGATTAACGAGCTAGTCAAGTAGAGGCATACTAGTGACACTCTGTTTGTCTATGTATTCACACATGTATTATGTTTCCGGTTAATACAATTCTAGCATGAATAATAAACATTTATCATGATATAAGGAAATAAATAATACTTTATTATTGCCTCTAGGGCATATTTCCTTCAGTAAAAATGTCGGCTTGGACATTGGTGCGAAAACGAGCATCCGGTGAGTCGCTAGCAATAGTGAATTGATCTATGTCACGACGAAGCTTAAGGTAAGAAGCTATGGGAACCTCATTGAACCTTTTAATGATGCAACCGTGAGGAAGTGGAGGTTCAAGAGAGATGTGACGGGCATCACCGTGAGGTTGTATCGGAGGAGGAGGAGGCTTAAACGTGGGCCGACGAGTTCCCGGTTTAGGAGCGGAGGTGCGAACAATGACATAGGCGGGCTGCTCCAAATCCTCCATTTCGTCCTCGTAGTCGGATCCCTCCGATGAGGAGTCGCTAGCCGAGCTGCGAGGGAGGGTGGCACGCTTCCGGGGGCGGACCCGCTCTTGAGAATCGTCGGAGCCACCACGACAAGGCGGACGGGACGGTCCACCGGTGACCTGCTTGCGCGCGGAGTGCTTGGTCTTTGGCATCTCGACCTAGGTGAGGAGGAAGACCCAAACCACTTATCCACCGTCGTCGATCGAAATGCGAGGGATGAGAGGAGACATGAAGGAGGTGCTACCTGAATGGATGAACGGAGCGAGGAGAAGACGCGATGAGGACGAACGGGGCCAGACGGCGGCCGGGACGGCCCAACGGGGTCCCTACAGCGGCCGGGACGACCCAACGGGGTCCCGGCGGCGAGGCGCTCGACCAGCCCGTGAACGCAGCGAGGAGGGTTGGCGGCGGCGGAGACGAGATGAGGAGTGGGGAAATTAGGTTTAGAACTGAACGAACAGCACGCCGCAATATATATATGTGGGCGAGAAATTGACCGGACAGCCGGTGTGAACCGGACGTCCGGGGCCTGAGAGGGCAACCTTATACGGCAGGTAGCGGACGACCGGCAAAAACGGAGGTCTGGCGCATTTAGACAGAGCAAAAATTAACGGAAATCCGGTCACAGCGGACGACCGGTAATAGGGCACCAGAGAGGTTTTTACGGACGACCGGTACAGAGCGGACGACCGGTGGTATGGCACCAGAGAGGATTTGACGGACGTCCGGTATAGAGCGGACGACCGGAAGCACTTATGGATTTTTGAGAAGAACTAGGGTGCCATAGTTGGTGCTAATAGGTGGTGCTAACGACCATGATGGGGAGATGATGAGATCACAACGTAGTAGAATGCAAAATCATAATATATTACGCATTTGAGTATCTTATATCAACTCTAAAAACACACCACTCAGATTTGTTCTAATGACAAGAGCGGTGGCCAAAACCACCATGTATGAGTATACTTGACATGGCTTCCCAAAGATTTTAAATTTGGGTGCATAATCAATACTCCATCATTGAAAGCACCATATATAGTTAAAATAACATGATAGCTTTGAGAGTGTTTGTTCTATTTATGCATTATGTAGGGTGAGAATACTCATGAATTGAATGTCTCCCCCTAAATATATGCCTACATCAAGACATGACATTGAGTTTATGCATGAATGGGTACTAGATTTCACATAATGTTGTCAAGCTCTAAGATACCAAGTTCACGCCTAAGTTGACAAAACCTTGCTTCATCCAATGGCTTGGTGAAAATATCTGCAAGTTGCATGTCTGTGCCAACACGAGCAATGTCAATATCACCCTTCTCCACATGATCTCTCAAGAAGTGATACCTAATATCAATGTGCTTGGTGCGGGTATGATCCTTGGGGTTCTCAGCAATATTGATGGCACTTTCATTATCACATAGAAGAGGCACATGTCTATAGGTGATACCGTAATCCTTCAAAGTTTGCCTCATCCATAGTAACTGAGTTGTAGAACTGGCGGTTGCAATATATTCAGCTTCGGCGGTGGAGAGGGCAACGCAATTTTGCTCCTTCGAGGACCAACTTACCAAGGAGCGTCCAAGAAATTGACATGCACCGGAGGTGGACTTACGATCCACTTTTTCTCCAACCCAATCCGCATCCGTGTACCCAATGAGATCAAACTTAGCATCCTTGGGGTACCATAGACCCAACTTTGGGGTGTGAACAAGGTATCTAAGAATATGCTTAACCACCTTATGATGACTTTCCCTAGGGGAAGCTTGAAATCTAGCACACATGCATACACTAAACATGATGTTTGGTCTAGATGCACAAAGATAAAGCAATGAACCAATCATAGAGCGGTATTTGGATGGGTCGAAAGGGATACCGTTTGTGTCTTCACTGAGTACAATTTTGGTTGGCATGGGTGTCTTACATGGGCTAGCATCAGTCATGCCAAATTTTGCTAGAATACCCTTGAGGTATTTTGCTTGAGACAAGAAAATTCCTTCTTGAAATTGTTGAATTTGAAATCCGAGGAAGAACTTCAAGTCTGCATTGAGTGACATTTCAAAATTCTTGGTCATTGATGCCGCAAACTTCTTGCATAAATGAATGTTAGGAGAACCAAAAATGATATCATCTACATAGATTTGGCATAAGATCAAATCACCTTTGTCCCTCTTAGTAAAAAGAGTGGGATCGATCACCCCTCTCACAAAGCCATCATCGAGTAAAAACTTCTTAGGATGATCATACCAAGCATGAGGTGCTTGTTTGAGGCCATACAAAGCCTTATGAAGTTTATACACATAGTCTTTGTGATCGGGATCAACGAACCCAGGTGGTTGTGATACATATACTTCTTCTTGTAGAGGACCGTTAAGGAAAGCACTCTTCACATCCATGTAAAGCCATTGAAAGCAGCATAAGAAAGTAAGATGCGAATGGATTCAAGACGGGCAACGGGGGCAAAGGTCTCACCAAAGTCCAAACCTTCAACTTGTGAGTACCCTTGTGCCACTAACCTTGCGTTGTTGCGGATGATTACACCATTCTCATCTTGCTTGTTCTTGAAAATCCACTTTTTTCCAATGACGTTGTGTTCCGTAGTTGGCCTCTTGACTAATGACCACACTTTATTGCGCTCAAAACTATTCAACTCTTCTTGCATAGCAATGAGCCAATCATTGTCTATCACCGCATCTTGTACCTTGAGAGGCTCAACACTAGACACAAAAGAGAAGTGAGCACAAAAGTTTGTCAATTGTTTACGAGTGACTCTACCTTCCGATATGCCGGTGAGGATTTTATCAACATCAACACGACCGGCCACTCGAGGCATGATGGAGGTTAAGGTTTCGCGAGGTTCAACTTCATGTCCATCATCCACGTCCTCAACATATGGATCATTAATGTGTGGTGGAAAATCTTCTTCTTCTTCTTGCATTTGTTGAGGTTCATTGTCAATGACTTCACTTTCTTGTTCTTTCCCTTGAGGATGATATTGTTCTTGATGATTATCATGAAGAGGAACTTGATCATCATCTTGTACTTGGTCTATGGGCATTGGTTGAGCAATAGGAGCTTGTGGTGGTATGGGTGTTGAAGTAGTTTGATGATGTGCGAAGCTTCCATCTTCTTCTTCATCATCATGAGGTTCTTGTTCCATTGGGAGAAGTGCGCCAACACCCATGGTCAAGATATCTTGAGAAGAATTTTCTTCACCTACATCACTTAGATCAACTTGCTCCCCATGGGAGCCATTAAATTCATCAAACACCACGTCACAAGTTTCTACAACACATCCATTGGATTTGTTGTAGACTCTATAGGCGTGAGGGTTTGATCCATAGCCAACAAATATACCCTCAGTTGTTTTGGATTGAAATTTTCCTAACCGTTCCTTTTTGTTGAGGATGAAACATTTGCACCCAAATACACGCAAGTACTTGACATTTGGCTTGTTCCTGGTTAGGAGCTCATATGGAGTCTTTTCCAATATTTTGCGGAGGAAGAGTCGATTTGATGCATGGCATGCGGTGTTGACAGCCTCGGCCCAAAAACTGTGTGGAGACTTGTATTCATCCAACATGGACCTTGCCATCTCCACAAGTGTACGATTCTTCCTTTCTGCAACACCATTTTGTTGAGGTGTGTATGGTGCAGAATATTGATGTTCAATCCCTTCATCACTAAGAAATCCTTCCAAGGTGTAATTCTTGAACTCGGAACCATTATCACTTCTTATTGCCATGATTTCTTTGTCAAACTTGCGTTGTGCTTGCTTGGCAAAATCAATGAAGGTGATCTTCGTCTCGTCTTTGTACTTGAGGAAAAACACCCATGTGTATCTTGAGTAATCATCAACAATGACAAGTCCATACTTTTTCCCACCAAGACTATCCCATGAAGGAGGCCCAAAGAGATCCACATGAAGGAGCTCCAAAGGCCTTGAAGTAGACACAATATTCTTGGGTGGGTGCTTTGATTGATGTTGCTTCCCGGCTATGCATGCACTACACACACGATCTTTCTCAAAAGAGACATTGGTTAGTCCGAGGATGTGATTACCCTTTAAGAGATCTTGAAGATTTCTCATGCCGACATGGGCTAGCCGGCGATGCCATCGCCACCCCTTGTCGGCCTTGGCCATTAGACAAGTTGCATGGAACGTGCTCTCTTTCGAGAAATCAACCGTGTAAAGGTTGTCATCCAACTCTCCAACAAAGGCCACTTCGAGAGTATCTCTCTTAAAGACTTTCACATCCGTTAGTCCAAATAGTGTATCATAACCAACAGAAGCCAATTGGCGAACAGAAAGCAAATGATATTTAAGGGATTGGACAAGCATGACATTTGCAAGAGACATGTCATTTGTGATAGCCACCTTACCCAACCCGAGTACCTGTCCTTTTGATCCTCCACCAAACATAATGCTCATAAATGGTTGAATAGCTTCCATGAAATCGTAGAGCAATTTGCTATCTCCGGTCATATGATTGGTACATCCACTATCAATCACCCATTTTACTCCACCAGAGAAGGCAACCTACACACAATTATTACTTGGTTAGAGGCACCCATTTTTCAATGGGACCTCTCAAGTTAGTCACAAGGGTCTTAGGGACCCAAATAGCATAAAACCGAAATGCATTTCGAGGACCAATAAACTTTGCATAAACTTCTCCATCCTTAGTCTTACGAAGTACATAGGATGGAGGCATGAACTCTTTTGGCTTGTGGAGAGTGGGCATGCCCCTTGTGGCATTCCCACTAACAAACTTACCTTTCTCCTTGTGCCCTTCTCGTACAAAAGTTTCTTTTAGGGGGGTGGTGCACTTTTGAGAGGACATCTTCTTCTTGCTTGTGCTTGGGTCAAACCTGAGTCCCTCTTTGGCAAACACTTCATTGTGTTGGCTCAACACCTCATTAAGGTTCTTTTGCCCTTGGGCACATGTCATGAGCCCTTTTTCGATTTGAGCCTTGAGAAAACGATTCTCCTCAAGAATAGATGCTAGATCACTACTATACTTAGTAGAACAAGCATCAACATTGATAATAGGAGAAGAGTAAGCCTTGGCTAGAGTTTCAAGATAAGTAAGCTTGAGTGTCTCAAAACTCTTTGTAAGAAGGGTGAGCTCTTCTTCCTTAGTCTTGAGGGACACGGATAGGAGCTCACAATCCTTAGAGAGAGAAGCATTTGACTTCTCAAGCTTACTTTTATCATTCATCAACTCTTCGCAAGAGTTAATAGCCTTTTTCAAGGAGGCAAGATCTTTAGTATGAACATCAATGTTTGCACCAATTTTTAAGCATAGTTCATCATTTCGTGCTTCCTCATATTGGACTTTCCGCTCAAGGATTTCATATTTTTCCTTTTCCTCGGTGACGAGGGTTTCGAGTTCCTTAATGGAAATGGTGTGCTTACTCAGCATCTCCATAAGCATACGAAACATAGTGAGCTTCTTTCCTTTAAGGGAGCACATGAACTTATTTAGTTTAGCAAGCATAGGATCATTTATATCATCATCCTCATAACTATCCTCCGCATCAAGATACTCATCACTAGGAGTAGGAGGAGTGAAAAGAGGAGGGTTTGATCGTGGGGTTACCTTAACCTTGTCAGGAGAGCGTTGGTCCTCTCCATCTTCTACCACGGCCTTCGCCATGAGGCACTTGTGAGTGTTGCCCTTGTAGTCCTTCATGTAGTTGTAGGTGACAACATCACCACTTTTGTTGACTAGCCTCAATGTGTTTTGAGAATCTTGAGCAACTCCGGCAACACCACTAACATCATCCAGATCGGATTCTTCTTGAGCAACCATTGCTTTCCCATCTCTCTTCTTGAGCTTGGAGTTCAAAGGATTTGTCAACTTCTTCTTGGGAAAGGTCTTGGGAAACCTTGGTTTATATTCTCTCTTCCCATAAGGGCACTCGTTGGAGAAGTGGTTGGTTTCTTCACAGTTGTAGCATTTTCTTACTTTCTTCTTTTGAAATCTTCCCTTGAATTTTCCCGCGCTAAACTTCTGACAAAGAGAGCCATGTCTTCATATGAAGGACCCTCATAGGATTCAACCTCATCACCATCTTCTTCATCATCCTCATCTTCTTCTTCTTCTTCACTTTGCTCATCTTCACATACATGCTTGGCCTTCAATGCAAGATTGATCTTTGACGATGGAGTACCATGCATGGCAAGATGTTTTGTAGCATTTGCCTTTGACTCTTCAAATAGTTGGAAAGTGGATATGATGTCATCTGTAGTCATTTCCTTGAAGGCATGGTGTTGTCTTATGTCCCATACCATTTGATGGTGATATGGAGCAAGAGCATGGAGCAACTTGTCCACAAGGAATCGCTTAGTCATGTTGAATCCATCTTGTGTCTTGTCACACTCACACGACTCAATACCAGCGGTGAGAGTCATGAGACGCTCAAGGAGTTGATTGGGAGTTTCACCTTTCTCCATACAAAAGTTTTGCAATTGCCCCTTGGAAATTTCATATTGAGCACTCCGGAGGGTGGAGGTACCGGTCTTGGATCTTATAATACTTTCCCATAGTTCCTTGGCACTTGTGATGTGTATGAAAGGTCTCCTTTGCTTTTCAACCACACCTCTCCTTATACACATGATTGCAGTGTCATTGAGATTCTTGTCATAAATTTCTCTTGGTGTAGGATTCTTTGGATCAACCACATGGTAACCATACTCCAAGATCTCTAGCATCTCATCGTTTCCATATCGAAGATGATCCTGCATAGCAACTCTCCACAAGGCAAAATCAGAAGTGGCATCAAGTAAAGGAGGTTTGCCTTGAGGGTTATATTTTGGTTTCTCAACTTGGGGTCTTGCATAAAGCCAAGGAACACTAGAATGTTCATTGCTAGGAGGTTGTTGACCAAGTGACAGAGTAGGCACAGTTGGTGTCGGAGTAAATGGCCACGGGTAGCCTAACCGACTACCCCTGGCTCTTCGAAAAATTTATCAGGCCTTTGGGCCTTCAAGCACTCCAAGCATTTGGGCCGCCTTCCCTGGCCGGCTACCACTAAAACCGACTCCCGGAAGGCGACCCAGCCTCACCGACTCCTCCCTAGGGCGACTACGGGGTGGCCGACTCTAAGAAGCCGGCCAAGAAGGACGCCGACTCCTAGGAGCCGGCCAAGATCACAACCACTCCTCCATAAACGGCGACGTGACGGGGTGTGGCCACAGTGCGGCCCACGACCCCCGAAGCCCGAGGCGGGCATGGCTACAGGAGGCCGTACGGGAGGGACGTCTCCCGTGCGGCTCGGCACTGTAGCCACGCTAGCCTCGACGTCATCCACGACCCACTCCTGTACGGCCCAAGGACTGCGGGCCCCTTCAGCCAGAGAGAGGCGTGAAGGCGGCCCGGCTTTTCCTAGTCGGCCAAGAGTATAGCCGGCCTCCAGAAGCCGGCTACTCCCTTCCTCGAAGCAGGAGCCCCATTAAGGAGACAAGACGAGGCAAGGCTACAGTGATAGCCCCCGAGGCGGCCCACTGTAGCCACGCTTACCTCGACAAAGCCCTCATCATCGGAGGCGCGGCTACAGTAAGCAGCCGCCGACAAGACCCTAGGCGGTGGGACCGGCCTGTCGACCAAGTAGCCGGCAGCCGGCGGGACCCACCAGCCGGCGGGACCCAGCAGCCGGCGGAGAAGCCGGCGAGCGTAGACACTGACGGCTGAGACCAGTTCCCAGTCGGATTACCATTGTATCCCCGGGGGGTAGGCCTATATAAACCCCCCGGAGCACCCATGCAAAGGGTTCGCTTCTAGGTTCGCACCCAAGCATAGCACACACACCATAGATAGAGAGAAGCAGGAGCTAGCCTTGCTCTTCTTCTCCCTTGACCTCAACAGCTCTAGGAGCGATTGTAGCTACCCTTTACCGATCTAGTGATCATGCGGAGACCCCGCAGAGCAGGACTAGGGGTGTTATCTCCTCGGAGAGCCCCGAACCTGGGTAAGATTCGCCGGCGTGCATGTCTTCGCCTCATCCCGTTTCCGGGCACCAGCGACGTTTTATTGGCTCCCACCACCCGACATTTGGCGCCCACCGTGGGGCTAGGTGCACCGTCGTCCGGAGACCTGTTCTGGACGGGAACCATCTTCCTCCCCCGCGAGCGCAGCTAGCCTGCTGCGCCCGATGGCGTTTGCCTCGACACGCTGCAAGGCGTCGACGACGCCTGCGCAGCGAGCCGCCTCGCCGATCTGCTCAGCGAGACTCGCATCTCCGACGAGCCTGCGTCCGACGCAGGCACCGACTACCCCGAGAGCCGCCTCGTCAGCCTCCTCGACCAACTTCACGTCTCCAGCGAGCCCGCTGCGGACATGGAGTCGGTCGGCTCCACCGACCCGATGCTCATCGACTCCGACACCGCGTCGCTCGACGCCCCTCCGACGTGGTGGTCTTCGACGACCCCCTCCCTCGAGCTGACAGCGGCAGCAGCGCTGTCACCGAAGTGCTGGTCATCAGCCACGTCTCCAACTCGGGCGAGAACGCCCGCGACGCTCAGCAAGCGGCGATGCACGACCTCTTCGTCCCATCCCGGCCGACGCCGACGCCGAGACCCTGGAGGCACGCCGCCTTGCCCTCATCGCGGAGGGCAAGAAGATAGCCTCGATAAGACGCCTCACCGAGGCCCACCAGCGCGAAGTCGACCGCGCCGCCTTCGGGACGCTGCCGCCTAGCGGTCCGAGCCGAGCCGGCTTCGTCCAGAAGCGCGGCGCAGCCGTTGCCAGCATGCTGGGCGCAGATCGCCCCGTCTACGCCACCCCGCTCGAGAACCTGCGAGCCGCTCAGGCGGCTGCAGAGGAGCTCAATGGGCTGGGAGCCGATGAGCTCCCTTACATGACAAGACGGATCCAGCAGCTGATCGACGCGGCTGCAGAACGGCACGAAGCCGGCGCCCGAGCTGATAGCCATCCCCCGCGCTGGGAGCACGCCGCGACGTCCCGCTCGCCGACTGCGAGCGGCGCGCGCCAGAAGAAAGACAAGGAGCCAGCTACCAGCCGCAGCCGGACTCGCATTACCATCGAGCGCGACGCGGATGGCCGCCCTCGAGCTGTAGAGCACCAGGGAAACCTGCCTCCTCCCCCGCCTCGAAGAGAAAGACGCCTCACTCCACCGCCTGTCACCCATCCGACTCTTGGCGACCGACTCGGCCGCCGAGAAGGAGTCGGCGAAAACGACGCCCGCCACAGGATCGACCGCCTTGCTCGATCCTTGGCGCTAGAAGAAGAAGACGATGTCGGCCCGCCATGCTTTGGCCCCCGCATCCGCGACGAGCCCTTTCCCAAAGGGTTCTCGCTTCCCAGAGACACGCCCAAGTACAACGGCTCGGTGAAGCCGGAAGATTGGCTCATCGACTACTCCACAGCCGTTAGCATCGCCAACGGCAATCGGCGCGTTGCCGTGAAGTACGTCCCCCTGATGCTGCAGGGCACGGCGCGCACATGGCTCAACAGCCTCAAGCCCTACAGCATCAACAGTTGGCTGGACTTCACCGAAGTTTTCGTCCGCAACTTCACCAGCACTTATAACCGGCCTCCCAAGCCTCGCCAGCTCTCCCTCTGCGTCCAGGGGCCCAACGAGTCGACCCGCGACTACCTCACGCGATGGGCCGAGCTCCGCAACTCCTGCGAGGGAGTGCACGAGGTCCAGGCCATCGAGTACTTCACTGCCGGGTGCCGAGAGGGCACCCTCCTCAAGCACCGACTCCTCTGCGACGAGCCGGCTACCCTCGACGAGCTACTAGTCATCGCTGACAAGTACGCCACTGCCGACTCCTCCATGAAGACCGAGCTCCGAGTAGACGCCTCGGGGAAAGTAATTGCTCCGGCTCCCAAGACGCCGGCTGGCGACCCTAACCGGCGCCCCTACCAGAACGACCACAAGCGCAAGGGCCCCATGCCGACTTCCTCCAGTCGGCAGGTGGCCACAGTTGAAGACGAGCAGCCCGAAGAGCGGCCCGCTCCCAAGAAGAAGGGTGGCCGGCCGCCCTGGCAGCCGTCTTTCTCCTACGAACAAGCACTCGATGCTCCCTGCAAGTTCCACAGTGGCGCGAAGCCCTCCAACCATACAACACGGAAATGCCACTGACTCACCCGCATCTCCAAGGGTGAAGGGATGGTGCCGCCTCCGCCTCCCGGCCCGCCGCCTCCAGCTCCCCAGCAGCCGGCGGCCCGGCCGGCAGTCGGCGCCATCCAAGACGAGTTCCCCGAAGCGCACGACGCCTACGTCGTCTTCCCAAGTCAAGTCAACGACAAGCGCAGCCGACGCCGGCAGCACCAAGAAGTAAATGCAGTCGCCTCTAGCACCGCCGAGTTCATACACTGGTCGGAAAAGCCCATCAGCTGGAGCCAGGCCGACCACCCAGAGGTGATGCCTTCGCCTGGCTCCTATGCTATGGTCTTGGACGTCACCCTTGCGACGGAGAGGCGAGCTGCCAGATTTTCCCGCGTCCTGATAGACGGCGGAAGCAGTATCAACATACTGTACCGCGATACCATGGACAAGCTAAACATCAAAGCGAAGCAGCTCATGCCGAGCCGCACCGTCTTCCATGGTATCGTACCCGGCCTATCTTGCTCTCCAATCGGCAAGATCAAGATGGATGTTCTCTTCGGAGACAAAGATCACTTTCGCCGGGAAGCAATATGGTTTGAGGTGGTGGATTTGGAGAGCCCCTATCATGCACTACTTGGCCGACCTGCTTTGGTCAAGTTCATGGCTGTGCCCCACTATGCCTACCTGAAGATGAAGATGCCGAGCTCGAAGGGGATCATCACGGTGGCCGGCGACTACAAGAAGTCTATCGAGTGTGCCATGGCCAGCAGCCGGCTGGCCGAGTCCCTCGTGGTGGCAGAAGAGAAGAAAATGTTGGAACGGGTTGTGGCCATGGCCGGCAAGCAGCCGGCCTTGTCCCCCAACCCCAAGGACTGTGATGCGCAGGGCTCCTTCCAGTCTGCCAAAGAGACGAAGAAGATACCTCTAGACCCGGAGCACCCGGAGAGGTTCGCCGTGATTGGGGCGAACTTGGACAGCAAATAGGAAGGCGAGCTCGTCGACTTCCTCTGTGAGAATCGAGACATCTTTGCATGGTCCCCAAAGGACATGCCGGGTGTCCTGAAGGATTTCGCCAAGCACAAATTACATGTCCGAGCTGATGCGAAGCCGGTCAAGCAACCCCTCCGCCGACTATCAGAGGAGAAGCGAAGAATCGTGGGAGAAGAGATAGCCCGGCTCCTTGCCGCCGGCTTCATCATGGAAGTGTTCTTTCCAGAATGGCTTGCCAACCCAGTTCTGGTTCTGAAGAAGAATAACAAGTGGCGCATGTGTATAGACTACACGAGTCTGAACAAGGCCTGCCCAAAGGATCCGTTTGCTTTGCCACGGATTGACCAAGTGATAGACTCCACAGCCGGATGCGAGCTGTTAAGTTTTTTGGATGCATACTCAGGGTATCATCAGATCAAGTTGGACCCGGCTGACCGCCTGAAGACTGCCTTCATCACACCCTTTGGAGCTTTCTGCTACCTGACAATGACATTCGGCTTGAGAAATGCCGGTGCCACTTTTCAGCGTTGCATGCAGAAATGTCTCTTGAAACAACTCGGCAGAAATGCCCACGTCTACGTAGACGACATTGTGGTGAAGACAGAGAAGCGCGGTACCTTGCTGGAAGACCTGAAAGAAACATTTGCCAACTTGCGCCGATTCCAGATCAAGCTCAACCCCGAGAAGTGCGTGTTCGGAGTGCCAGCCGGCCAGCTGCTAGGCTTCCTGGTCTCCGAACGCGGCATTGAGTGCAACCCTGTCAAGATCAAGGCCATCGAGAGGATGGAGATTCCCACCAAGCTGCGAGATGTGCAGAAGTTCACTGGCTGCTTAGCCTCCCTGAACCGTTTTATCAGCCGACTAGGAGAGAAGGCTCTCCCCCTGTACCGACTCATGAAGAAGTCCACTCACTTTGAGTGGAATGATCAAGCCGACCAAGCCTTCCATGAGTTGAAGAAAATGTTGACCACTCCGCCTGTCCTGGCTGCGCCGACTGAGAAGGAGCCCATGCTCCTCTACATCGCCGCGACAAGCCGAGTCGTCAGCACTGTTGTTGTGGTCCAGCGCCCGGAGGAAGGCCGAGCCCAGCTGGTCCAGAGGCCGGTCTACTATCTCAGCGAAGTACTGTCCAGCTCAAAGCAAAACTACCCGCACTACCAGAAGATGTGCTATGGGGTGTACTTCGCTGCCAAGAAATTGAAGCCCTACTTCCAAGAGCACCCCATCACGGTCGTGTGCACTGCCCCGCTCGCCGAGATCATAGGCAGCCGGGATGCATCCGGCCGGGTGGCCAAATGGGCCATTGCCTTGGCGCCCTACACGATTTTCTATCAACCCCGCACCGCCATCAAGTCGCAAGCATTGGCCGACTTCCTCGTCGACTGGGCCGAGACCCAGTACTTACCGCCGGCTCCCGACTCTACCCATTGGCGGATGCACTTTGACGGGTCCAAGATGCGCACCGGCTTGGGAGCCGGCATCGTCCTCACCTCTCCCAAAGGCGACAAGCTCAAGTACACGCTGCAGATCCACTTCGCCGCCTCCAACAACGTGGCCGAGTACGAGGCGCTCGTACATGGGCTCCGGCTAGCCAAAGAGCTCGGCATACGCCGGATCCTGTGCTACGGCGACTCAGACTTGGTGGTCCAGCAATCATCTGGCGACTGGGACGCCAAGGACGCGAACATGGCGAGCTACCGTTTCCTCGTCCAGCAGATGAGCGGATACTTCGAAGGGTGCGAGTTCCTTCACGTGCCAAGGGCCGACAACGACCAAGCAGATGCCCTAGCACGGATCGGCTCCACCCGACAAGCCATACCGACTGGCGTCTCCCTCCAGCGCCTCCTCAAGCCGTCCATCAAGCCGTCTCCAGAGTCGGATTCCATCTTCGTACCGCCTGCGCCAGAAACAGCCGGATCCGGCTCAAGAAACCCCGCAGGCGGCACGGGAACTTCAACGACTGCCCCGGGAACTGACGTAGTCACACCCGACCCAGGGACTTCAGAACCCGGCCCGGGGACTGCAGCAGTCGGCCCGGGGACTGCAACGACACAAGAAGCGGTGGTCGACTCCAATGCAACACCCAACCCACCCACCCGAGTCATGGTGGCCACATTAACAGCAGAAGAAGTCACAGCTCCCTCATTGGGCCAGCCCATCCTCAAGTTCCTAGTCAGCAGAGAGCTGTCGGCTGATGAGATCGCAGCAAGACTAGTGCAACGACGAGCCGCAGCATACACAATAATCAACAGGGAGCTTGTGAAGCGCAGCGTCACTGGAGTCTTCCAGCGTTGCGTCGAGCCAGAAAAAGGAGTGGCAATCCTCAAAGACATCCACCAAGGCGAACGCGGCCATCACGCCGCCTCAAGATCCCTCGTGGCCAAGGCTTTCCGCCATGGGTTCTTCTGGCCGACTGCCTTGGAGGATGCTAAAGAAATAGTCAAGAGCTGCAGAGGATGTCAAGTCTTCAGTTCCAAACAACACCTGCCGGCTTCTGCCCTCAAGACCATTCCCCTCACCTGGCCTTTTGCCGTCTGGGGACTGGACATGGTGGGCCCTTTCAAGACAGCCCGCGGTGGTTGACACATCTACTCGTTGCGGTGGACAAGTTCACAAAGTGGATTGAAGCCAAGCCAATTAAGAAGCTGAACGGGCCGACTGCCGTGACATTCATCACCGACATCACTACTCGGTACGGCGTGCCGCACAGCATCATCACTGACAACGGCACGAACTTCGCCAAAGGCGCACTGGCACGTTTCTGCGCGATGCAGGGCATCCGACTGGACTTAGCGTCCGTTGCCCACCCTCAGTCAAACGGCCAGGTCGAGCGAGCAAATGGACTTATCCTCTCCGGCATCAAGCCCCGACTGGTTGTACCACTGGAGCGATCGGCCGGCTGCTGGCTCGAAGAGCTGCCGGCTGTCCTCTGGAGTCTGCGCACTACACCCAACAAGTCAATCGGCTTCACCCCATTCTTCCTTGTGTACGGTGCCGAGGCTGTCATCCCAACAGACATCGAGTTCGACTCGCCTCGGATCACCATGTACACGGAGGAGGAAGCCAAAGAAGCAAGAGAAGACGACGTCGACCTACTGGAAGAAGGCCGGCTGTTAGCCCTCAGCCGGTCCGCCATCTACCAGCAAGGCCTGCGCCGCTACTACAACCGCAAGGTCAAGCCAAGATCCTTCCAAGAGGGCGACCTTGTGCTCCGGCTGATCCAGCGAACAGCCGGCCAGCACAAGCTCTCGGCCCCTTGGGAAGGCCCTTTCATCGTCAGCAAGGCACTCGGCAACGACTCCTACTACTTGATCGACGCGCAAAAACCAAGAGCACGCAAGAGAGACGACTCCGGCAAGGAGTCGGAGCGACCATGGAACGTAAACCTCCTAAGACGATTTTACAGCTGAAAAGCAGTATGTATCACGCTCCCCTTTTGTATTAAGTACAAACCAACAGGCCCCCCGAACAAGTACTCGGGGACTGCCTTTTATTTATCTATGAATGACGAGTGTCATATCCATGAATGTATTATTACATTTTGAATTTTTGTCCGGCACCGGGTTCGACTAGTCGGCCCGGGGACTGGCCGCCTTGAGCTATATCGAAAGTTCTTCCTAAAGTCAGCAAAGTAGTGCGCCGGCTCCCGAGTCCTCCCTTGTTGAAAGTCGCAGCTCAAAGAACCGACTGTCCAACTAGCAAGAGGAACGACAGAAAGGACGCCCACACGAAAAACGGCTAGGGAACAACTAACCTATATAGCAAAGAGACGGCCTCCAAATATGCCTGCCGACTGTCAAAACAGCCGGCTGGCTGGCTTCCTAAAAAACTTAGCTTAAGTCCGGCAGAGCTAAAAGTACTTCCCCCTCCCCAATCGGCCAGGCACTCCCCGGCTATAGATTGCAGAGAAACTGTTTGACTGGGGAGGCGGCAACCAAGGGAGGGCGGCAAAGGGAAAAAGCAGAAGGACAAAAAGCAAAAGTACAAGGAAAGACCGATTGCATAACTTATATACATAAAGCCGCCCACAGGCCGGCAGCAGACTTGAGTTTGAATACACCCAGTAGGTGGAATTGTGCAGACTTAACCAAACATTGTTCAAAAGTAACAAGACAGGAAAAAAAAGAAAGAAGACTAAGGCGCGACACGAAGGCCGAGCTGGTCGGGGAAGGCAGCCTCGCCGGCTGAAGGAGTGGCCGCCTAGCTGGTCCCGGCTTGACCACCTCCAGCGGCAGGAGACGCACTCGCACGCGACGTAGTGCTGGAGGCGCGGTCAGGCTGGCCGGCTACTCCACCAGCCGGCTCGACGTCTTCACCCTCCTCCTCCTCCTCTTCGCCCTCGTCGCTGGAGTCGATCTCCTCCGCCGAGTCCTCGCCGTACGCCGGGTCCATCCCGAACCAATCTTCCGGCTGGGCGACTCCATTGTCGTCCACCTCGGGGGCGAAGACGTTGGTGTCGGTGTAGTCGGCGATCGCTGAAGCCCGCCGAATGATGGCCGGCCGCGCCGGCTCCAGCTCCATGTCGGCTTGCTGCCGCCAGGTAGCCAGCTGGTCCAGGTTCAGGCCGGGATACCAGGCCTTGACGAACTCCAGCGCCCGCTTGGCACCGGAGCGAGCCGCTGACGCCTTCCAAGCCTCGAAGCGACCGACTGCTACCTCCAGCCAGTCGGAGGTCCGACTGGGGGTGCGAGGGACCACTTGGCCGGGCCAGAGGGCGGCCAAGACCTGCGACCCGGCACGCTGAAGCCGGCGGAGCCGCCTGTGAGCCGGCTGGATGCGAGCCTGGATCGCCAGGAGCTGTTCCTCCAGCGAGCGGCCGGCGGTTGGCGAGATCTCGAAGCCGGCTTGCCTCTTCGCCTGGTGACGGGCTTCGATGGCCTGGTTGGCGGCAGTTGAATAGCCAGGGAAGTACTCTGCGCGAAGAAGAAAAGAAAAGAAGAACACCAAAATCAAAAAAACAAGTCAAAGTGGCAGATGGCAAGAAAGGACGAAGGGGTAGACGACTTACCGTCAACCAGATCCTCGATCTGGCCATAGCCGGAGACCAGAGTCTGCCTGGCCTCTGCCCAGCCGGCCGCCTCCGTCTCAAACTCGGCCTGGAGGGTGGCTTCGCGATCCTGCGCAGCCTTCAGCGCCGCCTTATGGCCTTCCTCCTGGTCGGCCAGCTTCTTGACCAGGCGGTCGCGCTCCTGCACTAAGGCGGCAAGCTCCGCGTCCTTGGCACGAAGAGCAGTCTGGGACTCCCCCAGCTGTGCCCTCAGACTGGCGTTGGCCGCTGCAGAGACGGCAGAAGAAGAAGAACAATAAGAAATCATCAAGGAAGATCCGAGCCGACTGCTCAGCAGTCGGCCCGAATCTCGGGGACTACACCCAGTGGGTGCGCTGACGCGCCCCCACATGAGATAAAGATCAAGTCACATACCTCGGCTTTCAGTAAGATCGGCGGTCTTCTGAGTCAGCTCCCGAGCCTGGGAGTTGAAGGCGGCCGCTCGGAGGTTGTGGTAGTCCTGCAAGACGGACAGAAGACCGAAGTGAGAACAAAAGCAGCAAAGACAAAATCTCCAAGAAGTTCCAAGCCGCCTGCTCAGCAGCCGACTCGGAACTCGGGGACTACACCCAGTGGGTGCGCTGACGCGCCCCCACGAGAGAAATCAAGATCAAGAAAGAACAAGATAGGAATGCTAACCCGGATGGCTGCCCGCGTTGCGAGGAATTCGTCGGTGAACTGCCTCAGCGCCGCGGCTTGGCTCTGGAGCCGGGTCCGGACGTCTTGTGCAGCGACGTTCACCACGGCTGTCCCTCCGCCTGGTGTCCACCCCGAGGTAGCGCTGGCCGCCTCCGCGTCTCGGGCCGACGAGCTGGAGCCCACGGCCGGCTGTGGCTCCGACGCGGCCTTCTGCGGCTCCGACGCGGCCTTCCCTGCACGCCGGCTTGGCGGAACCCGGACCGCCACCTCAGCCCCCGCGGCTGGCTCGCTCTCCACCGACTGTGCGGGCGCAGGCTCAGGCTGGCGGCCTTGGGTCGCCCTAGTCGGAGGAGTCGGCTCCGGCGCCTTCTCCAGGATGATGACGTCGTCGCCGCTTCCTCCCAGCCCCGGCTGGGAACCGCTGGCTCCCCCTGGCGAGGGATCCACGTCCCCTGGCGCCATGGTGCGCAGGGGGTGACCATCAAAGCCTCCCCTGCCGCCGCCTCGGCCTCGGCCTCTGCCTGGGCCTTGGCTGCGGCCTCGGCGAGCGCCTTCGCCGCCTCCTCCTCCCGAGCTACCTGGGCGGCGGCTGCCTTCTGTGCCTCCGCCTCCCGCGCTTCCTGCTCCTCCTGCACCTCCCGCGCGTTCCTTTCCGTTGCCTCCAGGAGGGCGGCGCGGGGATCTACGCGGCGGGTGGTGCTCCCAGAGCCCCCTGGCGACTCGACGACGGAGCCGGCAGCCGCCCGCTCAAGTGACAGC
This sequence comes from Triticum aestivum, assembly GCF_018294505.1. NCBI lineage: Eukaryota > Viridiplantae > Streptophyta > Magnoliopsida > Poales > Poaceae > Triticum > Triticum aestivum. Next base: position 449,917,538 of record NC_057802.1, on the reverse strand, counting down.
GGAGCTCTGACCGTTGAAAAAGAAGACAAAGGTTCAAGAACCACCAAAGGAAAGGAAAGAAAGAAAGTACATAGAGAAAGAGAACTTACGCCGACACGGTCTGCGGCTGCTTCACCACTTTGCGGAAGCGAGCCGCCTTCGCGGCCGCCTCTTCCCGCCTGGTGGCGGCCGCCCCGCCCCTGGGCTTCTTCGTTCGGCTGCCGAACAAGCCCGGGGCGGCGCGACGCTTCTGGCCTCTACCCCGAGCAGGCTGCGCGCCGGAGGAGCCCGCGCCGCGTCCGGATGCCGGCTGGCGGTGCGGGACGGCTTCGGCTTCATCCTCGTCCGGCCAGTCGTCGAAGGTAGCGGTGAACCCGGAGCCGCCTGCTTCGCTACCGGCTTGGCCACCGGCCGGCTCGACGGCGTCCTCCATATGGACCGCCCCCAGTTCGGGGTCCTCCTGGTCGTGTTCGGTCCGGTCGGGGACGAAGCGGCGCTCCACGTCTGTCCCTCCGGCCGGCCGAAGCAGAGGACTCTGTCAAAAAAGCAAGTCGACTGAGTTAGAGTCGGCCCAGAGGAACTCGGCGACAAGGCTGAGAGAGAGAGAAAAAGAAACGAGGGGAGCGTACCGCAGGCGGAGGATTGGCACGGCTATATGGCTCCTTGCCGAATTGCCAGTCTTCGGAAAGTTGGCAGTTGGCGAGGTAATTCACCATGGAGGCGGCGTCGTGCTGCGGCATCTCCTTGGTGCACATTCGGCTCGGATCGAGCTGGCCGCTCATCTGACAGATTAGATGAGGCCGGCTCTGGAGCGGAAGAACCCGGCGCGTGACGAACGCGGCCAGGAGGTCGGGCCCCGTCAGGCCCTCCGACTGGACCATCACCCGCAGTCGGGCGATGGCGGCGTTTCCTGCCTGCGACAGCGTCACGGCCCGGAAGGACCACTGGGGCAGCCTGCCCGCCGGTGGGCCGGCTACGTAGGCCGGCAAGTTGAGGTAGTCGCCCCGGGGAGCGATGCTCCGCACGTAGAAGTAGGACTTCTGCCACTTCTTCACCGATTGGATCAGCGTGATGATGGGGAAGGGGTTGTCGGCGCCTGATCTCCGCGACGCGATGAAGGCGCCAGTCTGAGCCGGCACGCCCCGCACGCGCGTGCCCTGCTTCGACTGGAAGAACTCCCCCCAGAGCTCGAGGGTGGGGAGGACGCCGAGATAGCCCTCGCACAGGGTGACGAAGGCCGACAGCAGCACCACCGCGTTGGGGGTGAGGTGGTGCAGCTGGAGCTGATAGAATTCCAGCCAGGAGCGGAAGAAGGCGCTCACTGGCAGGCCGAAGCCGCGCAGGAAGTGCGAGCGGAAGACCACCCGCTCGCCCTCCCACGGCGCCGGCCTGATTTCCTTCTCCGGCGCGAGGCGGACCTCCACTTTGTCCGTGCTGGGCAGACGCCGGGTGTCGCGGAGGAAGTCGATGTGGTCGTTATGGACGATGGAGCCGTCCCAATCCCCGCCAAGCTGCTCTACGTGAGGAGGCATGGCGAGGGCTAGCGCGGCGGCAGAGGAGCGTGCGGAGGAAGAGCGCGGCGGCGAGGCGCTGTCGCGAGAACGAGCAAGGGAAGAAGATGGTGGAAGTAGGAGGAGCGTGCGAGGGCCTGCCGCCCTCCGCCTCCTCCTACTTATAGCCTCACGAGGCCGAAGAGGCCGGACGTGGGGAGGAGACGTGGGATTAACTGCGCCCACTCCTCCCACGTCTCGCGTTTATTACGCATAAGTGCGAGCCGAAACTACCGCACGAAACATGCGGGCGGTTTTGGGATGCAAAGGATCCGCGCCTGGGCCGGGGCGCGGACGTGGCGGGCCCCCTCCCTGCGGCGACGTCCTGTCACGCGCGTGGGCTGGCAGGCTTTCCGGTCACGTGGCACGCCGACGGCCCGAGGCCGGCCCGCGGCCCGGTGCACGTGCCTGCGGGTTCCCGCCTCCCGACTCCAGAAGATTTCGACTAAGGCGGCGCGCCTGACCAAGGCCGGCTCCCAGCTGCCGGCTTGTCACGATAGGAAGCTGATCGAGCTTCTTGAACCCCACTCCACCTCGAAGCCCAATCAGCTTCGGGGACTACTGTCGGAGTAAATGGCCACGGGTAGCCTAACCGACTACCCCTGGCTCTTCGGAAAATTTATCAGGCCTTTGGGCCTTCAAGCACTCCAAGCATTTGGGCCGCCTTCCCTGGCCGGCTACCACTAAAACCGACTCTCGGAAGGCGACCCAGCCTCACCGACTCCTCCCTAGGGCGACTACGGGGTGGCCGACTCCAAGAAGCCGGCCAAGAAGGAGTCCGACTCCTAGGAGCCGGCCAAGATCACAACCACTCCTCCATAAACGACGACGTGACGGGGTGTGGCCACAGTGCGGCCCACGACCCCCGAAGCCCGAGGCGGGCATGGCTACAGGAGGCCGTACGGGAGGGACGTCTCCCATGCGGCTCGGCACTGTAGCCACGCTAGCCTCGACGTCATCCACGACCCACTCCTGTACGGCCCAAGGACTGCGGGCCCCTTCAGCCAGAGAGAGGCGTGAAGGCGGCCCGACTTTTCCTAGTCGGCCAAGAGTATAGCCGGCCTCCAGAAGCCGGCTACTCCCTTCCTCGAAGCAGGAGCCCCATTAAGGAGACAAGACGAGGCAAGGCTACAGTGCTAGCCCCCGAGGCGGCCCACTGTAGCCACGCTTACCTCGACAAAGCCCTCATCATCGGAGGCGCGGCTACAGTAAGCAGCCGCCGACAAGACCCTAGGCGGTGGGACCGGCCTGTCGACCAAGTAGCCGGCAGCCGGCGGGACCCACCAGCCGGCGGAGAAGCCGGCGAGCGTAGACACTGACGGCTGGGACCAGTTCCCAGTCGGATTACCATTGTATCCCCGGGGGGTAGGCCTATATAAACCCCCCGGAGCACCCATGCAAAGGGTTCGCTTCTAGGTTCGCACCCAAGCATAGCACACACACCATAGATAGAGAGAAGCAGGAGCTAGCCTTGCTCTTCTTCTCCCTTGACCTCAACAGCTCTAGGAGCGATTGTAGCTACCCTTTATCGATCTAGTGATCATGCGGAGACCCCGCAGAGCAGGACTAGGGGTGTTATCTCCTCGGAGAGCCCCGAACCTGGGTAAGATTCGCCGGCGTGCATGTCTTCGCCTCATCCCGTTTCCGGGCACCGGCGACGTTTTATTGGCTCCCACAATGATAAGCCATCCCTTGGCATATGTCGCACCAACCACCCGACAGTTGGCCTCGAAGCCGCACCACCCGAAAGTGGTGCAAGCACCATGGATAATGTGGCTATCCTCATTTGGACCAAGGCCTCAAGAGAAGCATCATGCTCCTCCTTTTGCTTAGCAAGGGCCCGTTCCAGATCCTCAGAAGTAAAGGACTTGACTTCGGAAGAAGCCTCGCCTTTATCCTTCGGATCTACAACAAGGGGAGTCCCATCGGGGTTCATCTCGCTCTAGGGCGGTTGAGCCACAAGAATAGAGCACGAGGCTCTGATACCAATTGAAAGGATCGAGATGGACCTAGAGGGGGGGGGTGAATAGGTACAATTACAAATTTTAATTATGACTTAGCAATTTTAGGCAATAATGCGGAATGTGAAGGTGAGCCTAACAATTGCAAGTGTAGTACTAAGTGCTAAGCAACTAAAGCAAGTAAGTAAGTAGGCAAGCACAATATGATAAAATTAAGTGCTAAGAGACAAGTAACCACAAGTAGAGAGTTAGGGTTAGGAATAACCGCAACTCCGGGAGACGAGGATGTATGCCGATGTTCACTTCCTTGGAGGGAAGCTACGTCACCATTAGAGAGGTGGATGTTACCACGAAGGCACACCAATGCCACGAAGGCTCACCCTATTCTCCCTTTGAGACAACACCACGAAGGCGTTTCTCAACCACTAGTGGTAGACCTTGGGGTGGTCTCCAAACCCTCACAAACTTTTCCGGGGGTAAACACAAAGGTCGATTCCTCTCCGAAAGACTCCTATCGCCTAGGAGTCTCGAACCTCCAAGAGTAACAAGATCGATGGGAAAAGCTCAAGACTTGCTCAAATCACGAATTCCTTTGGTGCAAAGAAGGGGAAGGAGTGGATCTATCACTTGATTGGAGAACTTCTCTCAAATGTTCCCAAATCACTTGGGGATCTAGGATATGGTGTAGAGGATTGAGAGAGAGAGAGAGTGAAGAGTGTTCTTGGAAAGCTCAAAGTGAATGGTCAACCAGCTCCCGGAAGAGGGAGAAGGCTATATATAGTGTGAGAGCAAAACAGACCGTTGAGCCACATAATGCTGACGGACGTCCGGTGGCTACCGGACGACCGGTGACACAAGAAGGACCGGATGTCCGGTAGGGCGGCCGGTCGTCCAGTGGCTGGAACACCAAACAGAGATACTGGTGTGTAGTGGGACGCACAGGCAGCGGACGTCCAGAGGGTGCCGGTCGTCCGGAGCCCGGACGTCCGGTGTTGTCAGATATCCGTTAATATTAGTTTTGTTGAAGTTTTACCGGACGGCCGGAGAGGGTCGGATGTCCGGTTGGTCGAGAGAGGCCGGACGTCCGTAGACATCGGACGTCCGGTGGTAGTAGGACCTAATTGCTAGGATGCATACTACCATTTGTGCACAAGCTAGTGGAAGAAACTTGAGATGGTATGAGAGGGAATTTTTTGGGTTTGAGCAAGTCCTTTCGAGAAATCCAACGATCCCCTCTTAATAGTGCGGGATCCCTATACTCAAGAACAACCAAAAAATAAGGAGCCGAAGCTTTTTATCTTTGTCTTGTGTCTCTGCTCTTGAGTGATATAAGTATATATAGATGCTTTATGTCCGTAGTCATGATCCACACACACGCATAGCCCTCGAGACATAATCCTAAGAAATACTCGATAAACATGATTAGTCCCAAAATGCATGTTGTCATCAACATCAAAATATGATTAAGGGCATGATTGCACGTTCACCTAGTCCTAGTAGGATTCCACCTCCCACATGAAATAGGAAAAAGGGAAGGGAGAAGGAGAAGGAAGGAAGGGGGCGCCCCCTCTCCCTAGTCCAATTCGGACTAGTCCATGGGGAGGGGTGTGGCCACCCTTTGAGGCCTTTCTCTCCTTTCCCGTATGGCCCATTAAGGCCCAATACGAATTCCCGTAACTCTGCGGTACTCCGAAAAATACCCGAATCACTCGGAACCTTTCCGATGTCCGAATATAGTCGTCCAAAATATCGATCTTTACGTCTCAACCATTTCGAGACTCCTCGTCATGTCTCCGATCTCATCCGGGACTCCGAACTACCTTCGGTACATTAAATCACATAACTCATAATACAAATCGTCACAGAAAGTTAAGCGTGTGGACCCTACGGGTTCGAAAACTATGTAGACATGACCGAGACTCATCTCCGGTCAATAACCAATAGCGGAACCTGCATGCTCATATTGGTTCCTACATATTCTACGAAGATCTTTATCGGTCAAACCGCATAACAATATACGTTGTTCCCTTTGTCATCGTTATGTTACTTACCCGAGATTCGATCGTCGGTATCTCAATACCTAGTTCAATCTCGTTACCGGCAAGTCTCTTTACTCGTTCCGCAATGCATCATTCCGCAACTAACTCATTAGTCACATTTCTTGCAAGGCTTATAGTGATGTGCATTACCGAGAGGGCCCAGAGATACCTCTCCGACAATCAGAGTGACAAATCCTAATATCGATTTATGCCAACTCAACAAGTAACATCGGAGACACCTGTAGAGCACCTTTATAATCACCCAGTTACGTTGTGACGTTTGGTAGCACACAAAGTGTTCCTCCGGTATTCGGGAGTTGCATAATCTCATTGTCATAGGAACATGTATAAGTCATGAAGAAAGCAATAGCAACATACTAAACGATCAAGTGCTAAGCTAACGGAATGGGTCAAGTCAATCACACCATTCTCTAATGATGTGATCCTGTTAATCAAATGCCAACTCATGTCTATGGCTAGGAAACTTAACCATCTTTGATTCAACGAGCTAGTCAAGTAGAGGCATACTAGTGACACTCTGTTTGTCTATGTATCCACACATGTACTAAGTTTCCGGTTAATACAATTCTAGCATGAATAATAAACATTTATCATGAAATAAGGAAATAAATAATAACTTTATTATTGCCTCTAGGGCATAATCTAGTTCACACCGTCATGTGATTTAACACCAATAATTCACATCACCATGTGATTAACACCCATAGTTCACATCGCCATGTGGCCAACACTTAAAGGGTTTACTAGAGTCAGTAATCTAGTTCACATTGCCATGTGATTAACACCCAAAGAGTACTTAGGTGTGATCATGTTTTACTTGTGAGAGAAGTTTAGTCAACGGGTCTGCCAAATTCAGATCCGTATGTATTTTGCAAATTTCTATGTCTACAATGCTCTGCACGGAGCTACTTTAGCTAATTGCTCCCACTTTCAGTATGTATCCAGATTGAGACTTAGAGTCATCTGGATCAGTGTCAAAACTTGCATCGACGTAACCCTGTACGACGAACCTTTTGTCACCTCCATAATCAAGAAACATATCCTTATTCCACTAAGGATAATTTCGACCGCTGTTCATTGATCTACTCCTAGATCACTATTGTACTCCCTTGCCAAACTCAGTGTAGAGTATACAATAGATCTGGTACACAACATGGCATACTTTATAGAACCTATGGCTGAGGCATAGGGAATGACTTTCATTCTCTTTATATCTTCTGCCGTGGTCGGGCTTTGAGTCTCACTCAATTTCACACCTTGTAACACAGGCAAGAACTCTTTCTTTGACTATTCCATTTTGAAGTACTTCAAAATCTTGTCAAGGTATGTACTCATTGAAAAAAAACTTATCAAGCGTCTTGATCTATCTCTATAGATCTTGATGCTCAATATGTAAGCAACTTCACCGAGGTCTTTCTTTGAAAAACTCCTTTCAAATACTCCTTTATGCTTTCTAGAAAATTCTACATTATTCTTGATCAACAATATGTCATTCACATATATTTATCAGAAATGCTGTAGTGCTCCCACTCATTTTCTTGTAAATACAGGCTTCACCGCAAGTCTGTATAAAACTATATGCTTTGATCAACTCATCAAAGCATATATTCCAACTCCGAGATGCTTGCACCAGTCCATAGATGGATCGCTGGAGCTTGCACATTTTGTTAGCACCTTTAGGATCGACAAAACCTTCTGGTTGCATCATATACAACTCTTCTTTAAGAAATCCATTAAGGAATGTAGTTTTGACATTCATTTTCCAGATTTCGTAAAATGTGGCAATTTGCTAACATGATTCGGACAGACTTAAGCATCGCTACGAGTGAGAAAATCTCATCGTAGTCAACACCTTGAACTTTGTCAAAACCATTTTCGACAAGTCTAGCTTTGTAGATAGTAACACTACTATCAGCGTCCGTCTTCCTCTTGAAGATCCATTTATTTTCTATGGCTTGCCGATCATCGGGCAAGTCAACCAAAGTCCATACTTTGTTCTCGTACATGGATCCCATCTCAGATTTCATGGACTCAAACCATTTCTTGGAATCTGGGCTCATCATCGCTTCCTCATAGTTCGTAGGTTCGTCATGATCAAGTAACATGACCTCCAGAACAGGATTACCGTACCACTCTGGTGCGGATCTTACTCTAGTTGACCTACGAGGTTCGGTAGTAACTTGATCTGAAGTTACATGATCATCATCATTAGCTTCCTCACTAATTGGTGTCGGGGTCACAGGAACAGATTTCTGTGATAAAACTACTTTCCAATAAGGGAGCAGGTACAGTTACCTCATCAAGTTCTACTTTCCTCCCACTCACTTCTTTCGAGAGAAACTCCTTCTCTAGAAAGGATCCATTCTTAGCAACGAATGTCTTGCCTTCGGATCTGTGATAGAAGGTGTACCCAACAGTCTCCTTTGGGTATTCTAGAAGACACATTTCTTATGATTTGGGTTCGAGCTTATCAGGTTGAAGCTTTTTTTTACATAAGCATCGCAGCCCCAAACTTTAAGAAATGACAACTTTGGTTTCTTGCCAAACCATAATTCATAAGGTGCCATCTCAACGGATTTAGATGGTGCCCTATTTAATGTGAATGCAGCCGTCTCTAATGCATAACCCCAAAATGATAGTGGCAAATCGGTAAGAGACATCCTAGATTGCACCATATCTAATAAAGTACGGTTACGATGTTCGGACACACCATTACGCTGTGGTGTTCCAGGTGGCGTGAGTTGCGAAACTATTCCGCATTGTTTCAAATGAAGACCAAACTCGTAAGTCAAATATTCTCCTCCACGATCAGATCGTAGAAACTTTATTTTCTTGTTACGATGATTTTCCACTTCACTCTGAAATTATATGAACTTTTCAAATGTTTCAGACTTATGTTTCATCTAGATATACCCATATCTGCTCAAATCATCTGTGAAGGTCAGAAAATAACGATACCCGCCGCGAGCCTCAACACTCATCAGATCACATACATCAGTATGTATCATTTCCAATAAGTCAGTTGCTTGCTCCATTGTTCTGGAGAACGGAGTTTTAGTCATATTGCCCATAAGGCATGGTTCGCAAGCATCAAGTGATTCATAATCAAGTGATTCCAAAATCCCATCAGCATGGAGTTTCTTCATGCGCTTTACACCAATATGACCTAAACGGCAGTGCCACAAATAAGTTGCACTATCATTATTAACTTAGCATCTTTTGGCTTCAATATTATGAATATGTGTATCACTACGATCGAGATCCAACAAACCATTTTCATTGGGTGTATGACCATATAAGGTTTTATTCATGTAAATAGAACAACAATTATTCTAACTTAAATGAATAACCGTATTGTAATAAACATGATCAAATCATATTCATGCCCAACTCAAACACCAAATAACACTTATTTAGGTTCAACACTAATCCCGAAAGTATAGGGAGTGTGCGATGATGATCATATCAATCTTGGAACTACTTCCAACACACATCGTCACCTCGCCCTTAACTAGTTTCTGTTCATTCTGCAACTCCCGTTTCGAGTTACTACTCTTAGCCACTGAACCAGTATCAAATACCGAGGGGTTTGCTACGAACACTAGTAAAATACACATCAATAATCTATATATCAAATATACCTTTGTTCACTTTGCCATCCTTCTTATCCGCCAAATACTTGGGGCAGTTCGGCTTCCAGTGACCAGTCCCTTTGCAGTAGAAGCACTTAGTCTCAGGCTTAGGTCCAGACTTCGGTTTCTTCACTTGAGTAGAAACTTGCTTGCCGTTCTTCTTGAAGTTCCCCTTCTTCCCTTTGCCCTTTTCTTGAAACTAGTGGTCTTGTCAACGATCAACACTTGATGCTTGTCTTGATTTCTACCTTCGTTGATTCAGCATCACGAAGAGCTTGGGAATCGTTTCCGTTATCCCTTGCATATTATAGTTCATCACGAAATTCTAGTAACTTGGTGATAGTGACTAGAGAACACTGTCAATCACTATCTCATCTGGAAGATTAACTCCCACTTGATTCAAGTGATTGTAGTACTTAGACATTTTGAGCACATGCTCACTAGCTGAGCTATTCTCCTCCATCTTGTAGGCAAAGTACTTGTCAAAGGTCTCATACCTTTCGACATGGGCATGAGTCTGAAATACTAATTTCAACTCTTGGAACATCTCATATGTTCCGTGGCATTTCAAAAACGTCTTTGAAGCCCCGATTCTAAGCCGTAAAGCATGGTGCACTAAACTATCAAGTAGTCATCATATTGAGCTTGCCAAACGTTTATAACGTCTGCATCTGCTCCTGCAATCGGTCTGTCACCTAGCGGTGCATCAAGGACATAATTCTTCTGTGCAGCAATGAGGATAATCCTCAGATCACGGATCGAATCCGCATCATTGCTACTAACATCTTTCAACTTAGTTTTCTCTAGGAACATATCAAAAATAAAACAGGGGAGCTAAACGCGAGCTATTGATCTACAACATAGATATGCAAATACTATCAGGATTAAGTTCATGATAAATTAAAGTTCAATTAATCATATTACTTAAGAACTCCCACTTAGATAGACATCCCTCTAATCATCTAAGTGATCATGTGATCCAAATCAACTAAACCATGTCCGATCATCACGTGAAATGGAGTAGTTTTCAATGGTGAACATCACTATGTTGATCATATCTACTATATGATTCACGCTCGACCTTTCGGTCTCAGTGTTCCGAGGCCATATCTGCATATGCTAGGCTTGTCAAGTTTAACCCGAGTATTTCTGCGTGTGCAAAACTGGCTTGCACCCGTTGTATGTGAACATTGAGCTTATCACACCCGATCATCACGTGGTGTCTCGGCACGACAAACTTTGGTAACGGTGCATACTCAGGGAGAACACTTGTACCTTGAAATTTTTAGTGAGAGATCATCTAATAATGCTACCATCAATCTAAGCAAAATAAGATGTATAAAGATAAACATCACATGCAATCAAAATATGTGACATGATATGGCCATGATCATCTTGCGCCTTTGATCTCCATCTCCAAAGTACCGTCATGATCTCTATTGTCACCGACATGACACCATGATCTCCATCATCTTGATCTCTATCAACGTGTCGTCACATGGTCATCTCGCCAACTATTGCTCTTGCAACTATTGCTATCGCATAGCGATAAAGTAAAGCAATTATTTGGTGCTTGCATATTATGCAATAAAGAGACAACCATAAGGCTACTGCGAGTTGCCGATAACTTTAACAAAACATGATCATCTCATACAACAATTTATATCTCATCACATCTTGACCATATCACATCACAACATGCCCTGCAAAAACAAGTTAGACGTCCTCTACTTTGTTGTTGCAAGTTTTACGTGGATGCTACGGGCTGAGCAAGAATCGTTCTTACCTACGCATCAAAACCACAACGATATTTCGTCAAGTATGTGCTGTTTTAACTTCACAAGGACCGGGCGTAGCCACACTCGATTCAAATAAAGTTGGAGAAACTGACACCCGCCAGCCACCTGTGTGCAAAGCACGTCGGTAGAACCAGTCTCGCGTAAGCGTACGCGTAATGTCGGTCCAGGCCGCTTCATCCAACAATACCGCCGAATCAAAGTATGACATGCTGGTAAGCAGTATGACTTGTATCGTCCACAACTCGTGTTCTACTCGTGCATATAACATCTACGCATAAACCTGGCTCGGATACCACTGTTGGGAACGTAGTAATTTCAAAAAAATTCCTACGCACACGCAAGATCATGGTGATGCATAGCAACGAGAGGGGAGAGTGTCATCTACGCACCCTCGTAGACCGTAAGCGGAAGCGTTATGACAACGCGGTTGATGTAGTCGTACGTCTTCATGATCGACCGATCCTAGTACCGAACGTACGACACCTCCGCGATCTGCACACGTTCAGCTCAGTGACGTCCCACGAACTCACGATCCAGCAGAGCTTCGAGGGAGAGTTCCGTCAGCACGACGGCGTGATGACGGTGATGATGATGCTACCGACGCAGGGCTTTGCCTAAGCACCGCTACGATATGACCGAGGTGGATTATGGTGGAGGGGGGCACCGCACACGGCTAAAAGATCAACAGATCAACTTGTGTGTCTATGGGGTGCCCCCTGGCCACGTATATAAAGGATGGAGGGAGGAGGAGGTCGGCCCTCATAGGGCGCGCCCAAAGTGTGGAGTCCTACTAGGACTCCCTAGTCCTAGTAGGATTCCACCTCCCACATGGAATAGGAAAAAGGGAAGGGAGAAGGAGAAGGAAGGAAGGGGGCGCCCCCCTCCCTAGTCCAATTCGGACCAGTCCATGGGGAGGGGTGCGGCCACCCTTTGAGGCCTTTCTCTCTCCCGTATGGCCCATTAAGGCCCAATACGAATTCCCGTAACTCTCCGGTACTCCGAAAAACACCCGAATCACTCGGAACCTTTCCGATGTCCGAATATAGTCGTCCAATATATCGATCTTTACGTCTCGACCATTTCGAGAGTCCTCATCATGTCCCGATCTCATCCGGGACTCCGAACTACCTTCGGTACATCAAATCACATAACTCATAATACAAATCGTCACAGAATGTTAAGCGTGCGGACCCTACGGGTTCAAGAACTATGTAGACATGACCGAGACTCATCTCCGGTCAATAACCAATAGCGGAACCTGGATGCTCATATTGGTTCCTACATATTCTACGAAGATCTTTATCGGTCAAACCGCATAACAACATACGTTGTTCCCTTTGTCATCGGTATGTTACTTGCCCGTGATTCGATCATCGGTATCTCAATACCTAGTTCAATCTCGTTACTGGCAAGTCTCTTTACTCGTTCCATAATGCATCATTCCGCAACTAACTCATTAGTCACATTGCTTGCAAGGCTTATAGTGATGTGCATTACCGAGAGGGTCCAGAGATACCTCTCCGACAATCGGAGTGACAAATCCTAATCTCGATTTATGCCAACTCAACAAGTACCATTGGAGACACCTATAGAGCACCTTTATAATCACCCAGTTACGTTGTGATGTTTGGTAGCACACAAAGTGTTCCTCCGGTATTCAGGAGTTGCATAATCTCATTGTCATAGGAACATGTATAAGTCATGAAGAAAGCAATAGCAACATACTAAACGATCAAGTGCTAAGCTAACGGAATGGGTCAAGTCAATCACATCATTCTCTAATGATGTGATCCCGTTAATCAAATGACAACTCATGTCTATGGCTAGGAAACTTAACCATCTTTGATTCAACGAGCTAGTCAAGTAGAGGCATACTAGTGACACTCTGTTTGTCTATGTATCCACACATGTACTATGTTTCCGGTTAATACAATTCCAGCATGAATAATAAACATTTATCATGAAATAAGGAAATAAATAATAACTTTATTATTGCCTCTAGGGCATATTTCCTTCACCCACCCCCCTCGGGCGCGCCCCCTGCCTCGTGGGTCCCCCGAGGCTCCACCGACCTCAACTCCAACTCTATATATTCATGTTCGGGGAGAAAAAAATCAGAGAGAAGGATTCATCGCATTTTATGATACGGAGCCGCCGCCAAGCCCTAATCTCTCTTGGGAGGGCTGATCTGGAGTCCGTTCGGGGCTCCGGAGAGGGGAATCCGTCGCCATCGTCATCATCAACCTTCCTCCATCACCAATTTCATGATGCTCACCACCGTGCGTGAGTAATTCCATCGTAGGCTTGCTGGACAGTGATGGGTTGGATGAGATTTATCATGTAATCGAGTTAGTTTTGTTAGGGTTTGATCCCTAGTATCCATTATGTTCTGAGATTGATGTTTCTATGACTTTGCTATGCTTAATGCTTGTCACTAGGGCCCGAGTGCCATGCTTTCAGATCTGAACCTATTATGTTTTCATGAATATATGTGAGTTCTCGATCCTATCTTGCAAGTCAATAGTCACCTACTATGTGTTATGATCCGGTAACCCCGAAGTGATAATAATCGGGACCACTCCCGGTGATGATCGTAGTTTGAGGAGTTCATGTGTTCACTAAGTGTTAATGCTTTGGTCCGGTACTCTATTAAAAGGAGGCCTTAATATCCCTTAGTTTCCAATAGGACCCCGCTGCCACGAGAGGGTAGGACAAAAGATGTCATGCAAGTTCTTTTCCATAAGCACATATGACTATATTCGGAATACATGCCTACATTACATTGATGAACTGGAGCTAGTTCTGTGTCACCCTATGTTATAACTGTTGCATGAGGAATCGCATCCGACATAATTATCCATCAGTGATCCAATGCCTACGATCTTTTCACATATTGATCTTTGCTTAGTTACTTCTCCGTTGCCACTGTTACAATCACTACAAAAACTACTACTATTACTTTTGCCACCGTTACCGTTACTTCCATACTACTTTGCTACTAAATATTTTGCTACAGATATTAAGTCTTCCAGGTGTGGTTGAATTGGCAACTCAGCTGCTAATACTTGAGAATATTCTTTGGCTCCCCTTGTGTCGAATCAATAAATTTGGGTTGAATACTCTACCCTCGAAAACTGTTGCGATCCCCTATACTTGTGGGTTATCACCCCCTGTCAGGACCCCGATCCTAAGTCACACCGATCTAGCATGTAACACCTCATATCACTTTGCGGCCTCACGCACGGTATTCCCACGGGTGTCGCTTTACCTGGCCCGGGACCGTTTGCGCCCTTTGGCTCACGTATATGATAGTGTCGCTAGCATCCATATGACAGAGAACCTGGGCCGACATGACTAGTTGTGAACCCAAAGTGGCGGTAACTTACGGGGACAGGCATACATGGAACAACATCGAGCATGTCGGTCATCAGCGTGTGAATCCGGGCTGTAGCAACTGGGCTAACAGGACTCCGGAAGTCACCGCGTGACATTTCCCCAAAGGGACAGACACAGGAACGATGTGAATCACATGCCGGCCAGTCTAAGTGTTCTAGAGCGGTAGTGCTGGGCTAGCAGGACTCCGGTAAACCGGGCTGCAGCAGACTACCATGGCTCAGTGGAAGCACCAGACTACATTTCCCCATAAGAGAGGCTACCAAGGATAGACAACTAGGTTGTCAGATCCCACACATACCAAGCATTTCAATCATACACACAATATGCTCGATATGTGCAAATACAACATGGCATCACAACAAGACTCTACGACTCAGAGTATTTATCCATTAGGCTCCGAGGAGCCAAGTATTACAAACATGGGTCTCATGACCCAACGTACAGAGCATACAAGCAACAAGCGGAAGCATAAACATGTCTGAGTACAGACAACTACAAATGAAAAAAGGCTGAGAAGCCTGACTATCTACAAGACCCTCCCAAGGGTGCAAGATCGTAGCTGAGGTAACAAGCTAAATGTCGAAGTCCACGGGGAACTACTAGTGAGACCGACGTCTCTCTGCAAAAACATAAATTAAGCAAACGTGAGTACAAATGTACCCAACAAGACTTACATCAGAACTATCTACATATGCATCATTATCAACAAAGGGATGGTGGGGTTTAACTGCAGCAAGCCAGCTTTAACTCAGTGGCTATCCTGAACTACGACTGCAAGTAACTCTTTTGAGGTGGCGCACACGAGTCCACATATTCACCATATCAATACACCACTATGGATCCGCTCCCGTCTCCCTACGAGAAGGCCATCCATAGCACTCACGCTTATCTTGCGCATTTTAGAGTATCCACTTTCACTTGTCTATGAACTGTACAGGCAACCCAGAAGTCCTTTACCGCTGACACGACTATTCGAATAGATCATTTATAACCCTGCAGGGGTGTACTTCTTCACACACGCTCTCGCCACTTACCACCATGTACATGTCGTGTATCTCGGCAACCTTCAAGCGGAAGCCTGGCGAGGGAGTCGGCCACGACCTGACTAACCACACAAGTCTCTAGTCCAGGTTTATCGCCTATTTGGGTTCCATCCGCAAGGAGATCTGGCCGCTCACGGCCCCAAACGATGTGTGCAGGGTTCCCAAGCCCACCTCGACGGATGGATCTACGCTTGGTACACCGTGCCACGGTGCCTAGTCTGTCCCAAGCCCACCTGTACCGGGTGCCACCTGGTAGACTACTAACACAACCTACAAACACCAGAAACTAGTTGCAACTCCTGGACAGGGATCATGTTGGTTAATAAGTCGAGAGGGGCACTTAAGCATTCCAATGCGTGGTAGTAACTGTTCATGGATCACAAACACAGAACTCAGTTCCTGAGGACGGCTGCAACGAGACAACCCACCATGTACTCCTACATGGCCTCTCACTGCTACCTTTACCAAATCATGTTCACACACTTAGCTCTCAACAGTAGGACATGTTCACAACTTCCCAATTCATCCCCGATGAATCAGACCTGACACAACTCTAAGCAATAGCAGGCATGACAAACAAGCATGAATGAGTAGGCACATCAGGGTTCAAACAACTCCTACTCATGCTAGTGGGTTTCATCTATTTACTGTGGCAATGACAGGTCATGCAGAGGAAAGGGGTTCAACTACCGCAGCATGTAATAGTTGAAATGTTGTTGTCCTAATGCAGTAAAAGAGAGCAGGAGCGAGAGAGTGGGATTGTATCAGAATGAACAAGGGGGTTTTGCTTGCCTGGCACTTCTGAAGATAGTATAGTTCTTCATCGGTGTCATCGAACTCATTGTCGGAACGAACGTCTACCGAGAGGGAACAACCACCGGCAAACACAAAAGGAACCGCAATCAATGCAATGCACATACATATGAATGATATGTCATATTAAGGTACTGAATTGACCTAGCGCAACAGTTAGTCATATTCATTGAAGTGGAATTCAAACCTATAGCAAACTCCAACTCCAAAACTAATTACCATTTATTCCATAATCATGAATTGTCCTATTCAGTGAGGTTAACTTGTCCAAACATGCATGAAAATTCCATATTCAGATTCTTTGGATTTTTCTGATCATTTTTCATATATAACTTATTTCATTTGGAGTTATGGTTTAATTTCTATGATTTTTGGAAGTTTGGGGTATTTTCTGAAATTTATAAATCATTTCTAATTTATTTTAATTCCAGAAAACTTTACTGTGTCAGCATGATGTCGGTGGGACGTCCCAAGTCAACTGGGGTGGGTCCAGGTCAAACCTGGCACGTGGGCCCTGCAGGGTTAGTTTAACCTAAACAAAACTAAACCAGGGTTAATTAGGCAGTGGGGCCCGTCTGTAAGTGGATCTAGGGTTAATTAGCGATGTCATCAGCTGCTAATGACGGTGCCACGCAGGCAGTCACCGGAGCCTGGCCGGCGGCGACCGAATCGACGGTGGCGCGGCTCGGATTTGAGCTACGAGCAGTGGTTTGGCGCGCTGAGGACACTGGGGAGGAGCTCTTGCTCGTCCGCATCCAAAGGACCGGACGAGAGGCTGCGGGGTGGCCGGGAGCAACATCGGCGGTGAGCGAGGCGGTGGCCGGAGCTACGGCTCCACGGGCGCGAGGACTGCAGCGCGCTAGCGAGTGAGCTGATGGCTGCGTTGGGCTCCTGGGAGCTCCCTGAGCACGCCTTCGTGCTCGGGTTAGCCAGGCGGGGCTGCTACCGACGGTGATGACAGACGTAGCGCCGACGAGCTTCGGCCATGGTGGCCAGGGGGCTAGAGGAGGGATTCGATGGCGGGGAGAGAGGGGTTGGGAGCAGGAGCTCACAGGGAGGCGGCGCAGTAGGTCAGTGGGCTCGGGGACGTCCTTGACGGCGCAAATCGACAGCGAGGGGCTCGGGTGCCCGAGGTTGAAGATGACCGTGATGACGATGAAGCCGGGCCTCCCGGCGTCCGTAGCTCGATTGGGAGGACGAGGAGGTTTCTGCGGTGCTTCTGGACTCGGTGGAAGGGCGAGGGTGCACAATGGCCGCGGCAGCAGCGAGCAGCGATCTCGGGTGTGCTCGGCGACGCGAGGAGGAGAGGCCAGAGGAAGGGGGCGAGGCAGAGGAAGGAGGGGAAAGTGAGAGGGGCCGCCCTCATCTCCTGGGTGTGCAGGTGGACTCGGGGGAGGCTAGCCAGTGCG
This sequence comes from Triticum aestivum, assembly GCF_018294505.1. Classification (NCBI taxonomy): domain Eukaryota; kingdom Viridiplantae; phylum Streptophyta; class Magnoliopsida; order Poales; family Poaceae; genus Triticum; species Triticum aestivum. The sequence continues at coordinate 449,899,896 of NC_057802.1, read as the reverse complement.
AAGCAGGAGGTGGCGCGCTCGGCCGCGTGCGAAGTCTCTCCCTCTGCCTATTGGCAGAGGTTGAAGATGACTGGCAAGTCGCCAGGTGGGCTGGGCCGGCCACTTGGGATCCATGTGGGCTGCATAGGTAAGGTTTCCTCTCTCTCTCTCTCTTTTCCATTTTTGTTTTCTACTTATTCTGTTTTGTTTTGATTTAGTAAAAATACTAAACCATTTTATAAAATGCTGAAAATATTTATGGGCACCTCTGAAATTAATTGCAACAGCCCAAAAATACTTCCAAGATTATTTGAACATTTAAAAATATTTATAGCATTTAAATGTCCAAATGCAAATACTTTAAGATTTAATTCAAAGATCCAAAGTGTCCTAGAAAAGTGAGCACCATTTTTGGCAGAGGTTATGGACCAAGGCAAAGATGATGAACATTTTAGAAGGGCATTTCAGGATCATTGAAAAGATTTAATTTTGACCCTAGTTGAATTCATTTGCTGTTGGGGTTTAACAGTCCCCATTTCAAATTCATTTGAAATCTAAACATGATGATCAGGTAAAGACAACAGGGGCTGAGCTAGGGCTGTGACAACTCAACCCCACTAAACAAGAATCTCGTCCCGAGATTCAAGACGTGAGGTAAGAAGACAGAGGGGACACAGAACTGACACAGCCTTCATGATCCATTGCATTTCTCGAAGATGTTGATTCATTGCTTCAAATTGATCTTGACGTCTTTGCTTTCGAGAACTTCATCCAACACGACGACGACAGAAAGAAACTCTACAGGAATCGATCTTCTTAAAGATCAAGCAACTCACGATCAACTCACGGAATGAGATGTTGAACATCTCTTGAGCTAAGACACGAAACATACATCCAGAGGGATGGAGTGAAACAGAGAACGAAGATTCAAGTTGATAAGCACAATTCCACGCTGAATAAGACGGTGCATCGTTTCAAGATAACGAGGAGTTATCTGCCATGATTCCATAATGGCACCTTAGGGAAGGTGACTTGCAGAAATATTCCCTTAAGTGGAAAAAAGAATTACTTTTGATACAGAGATCATTGAAACTCTCTATACCAGCCTAAGGAAATTCACAATGATCATTTGAAGGAGTTCGAAGGAATGGCATACTCCAATCGAAAAGGAAACTATGGTTATAGACAACTCGGCAAACGGAAGGCGCATTCCAATGGATACCGAGGATATAACCTAGTGATTGAGTGTGCTCTCAATAACTTGAGCCTTTCCATACTCATCAAGGTCTTACCAACATCCATGCCGAGGATCCTGGCAACACAACTTACTACCATGATGAATAGTGATGGACAATGCAGGTGCAAACGAAGACAACACTTTCTCAGATTTCACCTTAGCGAGGACAATGCAGGTAAGGTTTCCTCTCTCTCTCTCTCTCTCTTCCATTTCTGTTTTCTAATTATTCTGTTTTGTTTTGATTTAGTAAAAATACTAAACCATTTTATAAAATGCTGAAAATATTTATGGGCACCTCTGAAATTAATTCCAACAGCCCAAAAATACTTCCAAGATTATTTGGACATTTAAAAATATTTATAGCATTTAAATGTCCAAATGCAAATACTTTAAGATTTAGTTCAAAGATCCAAAGTGTCCTAGAAAAGTGAGCACCATTTTTGGCAGAGGTTATGGACCAAGGCAAAGATGATGAACATTTTAGAAGGGCATTTCAGGATCACTGAAAAGATTTAATTTTGACCCTAGTTGAATTCATTTGCTGCTGGGGTTTAACAGTCCCCATTTCAAATTCATTTGAAATCTAAACATGATGACATGATGATCGGGTAAAGACAACAGGGGCTGAGCTAGGGCTGTGACACCCCCCCTTTATATACATGGGAGGGGGCACCCCAAAGGCACACCAAGTCTTCTCTTAGCCATGTGTGGTGCCCCCTCCACAGTTACACACCTCGGTCATATCGTCATAGTGCTTAGGCGAAGCCCTGCGCCGGTAACTTCATCATCACCGTCGCCACGCCGTCGTGTTGACGAAACTTTCCCTCGTCCTCAACTAGATCAAGAGCTCGAGGGACGACATCGTGCTGAACGTGTGCTGAACACGGAGGTGCCGTACATTCGGTGCTTGGATCAGTTGGATCACGAAGACGCTCGACTACATCAACCGCGTTACTAAACGCTTCCGCTTTCGATCTACGAGGGTACGTGGACACACTGTCCCCGCTCGTTGCTATGCATCTCCTAGATAGATCTTGCGTGATCATAGGTAAATTTTTTGAAATACCGCGTTCCCCAACAGCTCTGACACCAGAAAGCCCAGTAGGTTACCTGCAGGAACACCAAACACACATTTTGCCGGGTTAAGCTTCATTTGGTAAACTCAAAGATTGTCTAACGTCTGCTTTAGATCGTCAAGCACGGTTTCTTTCCTCTGAGACTTGACCATGATATCATCAACGTAAGCGTGAACATCGCGTCCAATCTGGTTGTGGAAACAATTGTGCACACATCGCTGATAAGTGGCTCCAGCACTTTTCAGTCCAACGGCATGGACGTATAACAGAAAGCTCCAAAGGGTGTGATAAAGGATGTCTTCTCCTGGTCTTTTTCTGCCATCTTAATCTAATGATATCTAGAGTAAGCGTCCAGGAAACAGAAACACTCACAGCCAACGGTAGAGTCGCCTAATCATGAATTAGGCTAATCACATATTAAGTTAATCGCATATTAGCCTAATCACATATTTGCCTAAGCACTTACAAACCTAATTATAATCTAATATCTAATAAAATCTAATATATATATAATAATCCCTATATTGTTGGTATGCGAGGAAGAGCAAGCGGATCCTCGGGACAAGCCTTGTTCAAGTCGGTGTAATCAAAACACATTCGTGAATTACCATTTTTCTTCAGAACAAGCACTAGGTTAGCCAACCACTCGGGGTGAAAAACATCAACGATGAACCCGACAGCTAGGACCGAGGCACCTCTTCACCTATAGCTTTGCGTCTCTCCTCATTAAAACAGCGGAGGTATTGCCAGACAGCTTCATCTTTGGATCAACATTTAGGCAGTGCTCAACGATTTCTCTCTGTACACCAGGCATTTCAGAAGGTTTCCATGCAAAACTGTCCCGATTCTCATGGATGAACTCGAAGAGAATGCTTTCCTATTTGGGGTCCATATTTTCCCCACTGCTGAGATGAATCGCTAGGGGTGAAGTCGACCTACTTTGTATCCTTAGCTAACATGAACTTGAGCAGGGGGTCAGACTCGGTAGTCGGCTTTTTCAGGGAAGTCACGTCAGCTGGGTCAACGTTGTCCTTGTAAAACTTCAAGTCTTTAGCTGCACAAGCTGACTCAGCATAATCAACGTCTCCTTCACACTCAAGCGCAATTTTCCTGTCACCATTGTCCGTGATAGTACCCTCAGGTCCTGGCATCTTCAGTTTCATATACACATAGCAAGGACGTGCCATGAAGCGTGCGTAAGCCAGCCGACCGAACAAGGCATGGTAAGGACTTCTAATCTTGACCACCTCAAACTTGAGATATTCAGTCCCGTAGTTGAACTCAATTCCAAAAGCGACCTCCAAAGAAAATTTCCCAATAGGATATGCTGACTTGCCGGGAACTATCCCATGAAACACCGTAGACAACGGTTTGAGCTGTTTTCTGATAAATTCATCCGCTCGTGGGTATCATAATAGAGGATGTTTATGCTACTGATACGTCTCCAACGTATCTATACTTTTTTTATTGTTCCATGCTATTATAGTATCAATATTGGATGTTTTATATGCAATATTATATAACTTTTTTGGACTAACCTATTAACTTAGTGCCAAGTGCCAGTTGTTGTTTGCCAGTTATTGGTTTTCCAGGAATTTTGTACCAAACTAAGTCCAAATGCCACGAAACTTTTTGACGATTTTTTTTCTGGACTTAAGAGACCCTAGAAGCTTCAGGAGGAGGCCAGAAGGCAAATGAGTAGGCTGTTGGGAATCGTTGCATGGAAAACAAAAAAAATCTACGCACACGTAATGATCTATCCATGGAGATGCATAGCAATGAGGGGGAGAGTGTGTCTACGTACCCTCGTAGACCGTAAGTGGAAGCGTTTATCAACGCGGTTGATGTAGTCGAACTTCTTCGCGCTTCAACCAATCAAGTACCAAACACACGACACCTCCGCGTTCTGCACACGTTTAGCTCGGTGATGTCCCTAGCCTTCTTGATCCAGCAAGACATCGAGGTAGTAGATGAGTTTCGTCAGCACGACGGTGTGGTGATGGTGATGGTGAAGTGATCCTCGTAGGGCTTCACCTAAGCACTATGAAAATATGACCAGGGGTGTAAACTGTGGAGGGGGCGCCGCACACGGCTAAACAATTGTCTGGGATGTGCTAGGCGCCCCCACATATATATATATATACGTGCGAGGGGGAGGGAGAGGCCAGGAGGCGTCCCAAGTAGGACCGAATCCTACTTGGGCTCCTCCCAAGCCGCGCACCCCCTGCCATTTTTGTCGGAGGGGGAAGGAAAGAGGGGGGAGAGAGAAGTAAGGGGGAATCCTATTCCACTCTTTCCTTTCCCATCCCCTCCTTCCTTCTCCTCTTAGGTCGGCCCATATGGGGGGCGCACCAGCCCCTTGTGGCCGGTGCATTTCCCCTCTTGGCCCATAAGGCCCACCCTTTCTTGGCATCACCACCCACTACCTTGTTCTTCTTATTCTCATGAGCACCCTCTCCCTCCTTGACAAATACCTCCTTGAGAGGGAGAGGTTGATTGGTCTTGCTCTTCTTTGTCGTCTTCTTTACCTTGGGCCTGCAAACCCAAGTCCCTCCTTTGCCACAACTTCCATTTGATTACTCAAAAGGTCATTTAGGTTCTTATCGCCTTGTATTAAAGTCACAAGGCCCTTCTCAAGTTGCTCTTTCAACTTAGCATATTCGTCCACAAGATGCACATGCTCACAACAAGGGTTAGTAGCATGGGCATTATCAATTAATACAAAAGGAGGACAAGTGGATATCTACTTGGTTAGCTTCACTTGGAGTTGATCATGAGACTCCTTGAGGCATCATGAGAACTCTTGTGAGCCTTGTCGACTAGCTCAAACTCCTCCTTGAGTCTAGCATGGCCAATCCCAAGTTCAACTTTATCGGATTCGAGCGCACGAGCAAGAACAAGAGCACATGATCATGATATTTCTTGAATTTAGCAAGATCAACATTTTGTGACTCCTCAAGAGCCAAACAGAGACCTCACTCTTCCTCAAGAGCAATAGAAAGATTCTCTATATCCTCGACATAGTCACGACTATGCCCTTCCATCTTAGTGATGGTCTCTTTATGAGACTCAATGATATCATTAGCCTCACCTAGTTGTTCCAAGAGAGCAAAAAAGTGCTTCTTGGTCTCACCTTTAAGCTTACCCAAGAACTTGTCGAACTCATTCTCATCCACCTTTACCTCCTCATTTTCATCCACACAATCCAACAACAAGGGATTAGTAGTGACAGAAGTTTTGATGTTGGTAGTTACCTTGTTGATGTCTTTTGCCATGAGGCACTTGGGGATGAAGTTCTCATTGGGGGCATTGAAGAGAGACACCGAGGTTGGGGAAGAGGAGGCAGTGGCCACAGAGGACGTTGCCATCACCTTCCGGCTTGCATCATCATCATCATCATCATTGGAGACATACTCTTTGTGCGCCACCAATCCCTTTTGTGGCACCTTCTTTGTGAAGTTGTTCTTTTTGGGGAAGGACTTGGCCTTGTCTTTGTGGATTAGCTTTCCACCATTGTATTCCTTCTTCTCATAGAGGCAATCCACCAAAAAGTGTCTCATATTGCAAAAATTGTAGCAAGTCCTCACACGTTGCTTTCCCTTGTATTCACTTGAGTTGTTCTTGGAGAAGTTGGGCCTTGAGTTTCTCTTGTTGCCCCAAAATTGCCTTGACACAAGAGCCATGTACTCATGGTAAGAATATTTGGTGTCTTCGGGGCAACCGAATGGCCTTGGCCTTAAAAGCAAGGTAGGGCTTCTTTGACCGTTGAGATCGCGCAAGGGCATTGGCGGCGGTCTTGTTGATATTCATAGCAATGAACTCATACAACACATCACTTGAGGACAAGGTGTGGAAGTCCCGTCTTTGACGGATCATGGAGGACATAGCTTATTTGTGAGGCTTTATGGCCTTGAGGAACTTGCTCTTGATCCAAATATCATATGTATAATTGCTCCCATGGTCTAGGAGTGAAACCACGAGAGTAGTAAATGTCCGGTAAAGCTCACGAGGATCTTCAACATCATTCATCACAAACTCATCGGCCTCATCAAGGACCATCTCAAAGTTGGAGCGTTGAATGCTCGATCTCCCCTTATACAAGGAGACAATGTGTTCCCATTCATCTTTTACAAGAGTGAATGGGCGCAAGTGAGCAAGCTCTTCGGGTGGCATTGCGGCTTGAAGAATGAACAAGGTAGAGTGGTTGTATTGATTGCCCACTTCTTCTCTTGGAGTGAAGTTGTTTGGATCATGTGGGTAGAAGCCTTGCTCAATGATTCTCCAGAGATGTGTTGAGTTGTGATTCAAATGGCACTTGATACGAAAAAACCAATTAGGAAAATCATTTAGCACAAGCTTAGGAGGTGGACCAAAGTGGTTTAAATGAGGTGAAAGGACTGATCCTCCATAGACCCGGGGAAGGGCAATCGAGGCATGGATGCTCGACCCATTTCTTCCAAGAGGGGCAGAAGTTTGTGTACCTTTAGCTGCCTCCTTAGCGGAGTTGGCCTCGGACTCTGATGCGGTTGGATTAAGCACTTGCAACGGGCCGGTAGAAGTTTTCAACCCCTCAAGGAGTTATTTAAGCATGGACTTGACCTTGGCCGTCATAGACATCTTAAGTGAAGGAATAGCTTCATTTAAATCGTCTTGGGTGACCGCGGTCAATTCCACATCCGCGGGTATCTCTTCACCCATTTCTCCCTCGTCAACCATACTCTTTAGGTGGTGAAGCCCTTAATAAAGAGACGAGGCTTTGATACCAATTGAAAGGATCGATATGGTTGACTAGAGGGGGGATAGGCAACTACCAATTTTTAGCCTTTCTTAGCAAATTAGGTTTAGCAACAAATAGGTTGTCTAGATATGCAACTAGGTGAGCAACCTATATGATGCTAACAACAACACCACAAGCAAGCAAAGGATACAACACAATAAAAGCTTGCGCAAAGTAAAGGTAAGTGATAACCACAAGTGGAGTCCATGGAGATGAGGATGTGTTATCGAAGTTCCTTCCCTTTAAGGGAAAGTATATCTGCGTTGGAGAGATGTGGAGGCACAATGCTGCCCAAGAAGCCACTAGGGCCACCATATTCTCCTCACGCCCTCGCACAATGCAAGAAGCCGTGATTCCACTACTGGTGCCCTAGAAGGCGGCAACCGTACCTTTACAAACAAGGTTGGGACTCTTCCCACAACTTAATTGGAGGCTCCCAACACCACCATGAAGCTTCACCAAACACCCAAGAGTAACAAGATCCGCAAGGGATTAGTGGGGAGAATCAAATTTCTCTCATTGGAAGTGTAGATCGAGGCCTTCCCAAGCAAACCCTAGAAAATCAACAAGATTTGATGGCTAGGGAGAGAGATCGGGCGAAAATGAGCTTTGGGCAACAATGGAGCTTTGAGTAAAAGAGGTAGTCTTCTTGGGGAAGATGACCTCCTCATATAGTGAGGGGGAAAATCCAACTTTTTTCTGCCCACAAGTCCTGCACAAGCGGTATTACCGCTCGGGTGAGCGGTACTACCACTGCACATGGTAGTTCCAGCCACAACATGTAACTGACATAGTCATGGACGCCGTAGTGCCGCCGGAGCTGTACTACCACTCCCACCAGCGGTTCTTTCGCTTAGTATTGCACATAGAGGTGGAACCGCAATAGTAGAGGCAGGTAGTGTGGCAGTACCACACAGGGTGGTACTAGCGCTAGCTACTACCGCTCTACTTCCACTGGAGTGGAGAGCGGTGACAGAAGCATAAAACTAAGCGGTACTCTAGGCAGTTGAAGATGCCAGTAGTACCACATAAGTGGTACTACAACTCTGCGTAGCAGTACTACCGCTTAGTCCTTTAGGGCCCAGTGGATCCGCGGTAGTGGGGTAGTAGCATGAGCCGCAGTACCGCACAAGCGGTACTACCGCCCTAGTACCATCACAAGTTCGTACAACGCTCAATTTTCTCTTACACTAAATGATCTCACACTTTTAGAAGCAATTTTTATTGCCTTATTGCACCGATGACAACTTACTTGAGGGATCTTGCTCAATCCCTAGGTAGGTATGGTTGACTTTTGAAAATAAGATTTGGGTTTAAGGGTTTTTGGATGCACAAGTAGTATCTCTACTTGGTGCCGAATTTTTGGCTAGCAAAGATAGGGGGCAAGCACCACATGTTAAAGGATCTATGACAATATAACTTCTATGTGAATATGAACAAACATAAATCATTACGTTGTCTTTGTCGGTGTCAAAACCGGCGGATCTCGGGTAGGGGGTCCCGAACTGTGCGTTTAGGGTCGATGGTTACAAGAGACGGGGGACATGATGTTTACCCAGGTTCGGGCCCTCTCTATGGAGGTAATACCCTACTTCCTGCTTGATTGATCTTGATGAATATGAGTTTTACAAGAGTTGATCTACCACGAGATCGTAATGGCTAAACCCTAGAAGTCTAGCCTGTATGACTATGGTAATGAGTATATCCTTTCCGGACTACACCCTCCGGTTTAAATAGACACCGAGGGGATCTAGGGTTACATAGAGTCGGTTACATAGGAAGGAATCTTCATAGTTGATCGCCAAGCTTGCCTTCCACGCCAAGGAGAGCCCTATCCGGACACGGGTACAGTCTTCGGCCTTCATGTCTTCACAGCCCATCAGTCCGGCCCATGGATAATAGGTCGGACGCTCGAGGACCCCTTAGTCCAGGACTCCCTCAGTAGCCCCTGAACCTGGCTTCAATGACGAGGAGTCCGGCGCGCAAATTGTCTTCGGCATTGTAAGGCGGGTTCCCTTCTTTCCGAACTCCAAGATAGTCTTCGGACGCAATGATAGTATCCGGACTAATCACACACACCATACACAACCACAGAGAAAATATAGTTTTACACGAATCCAATCCGTTGACAATTTTTTTTAGCATGACATAACGTCCGACCGGTCATAATTCCGAACCATTTCTGTGTCCGCCGCTCCACGTCTCGAGACGCGGTTGCCATTGGCACGTCTTGTCAAAGCAGAGATCGTGTCCCCTTATCGTGGGATTTTCATCAATGCGGGTATGGGTAACCCAACCGTGCCGTTTATACAGCCCTTGGGAATAGGCGAATTCTAAGGCGAGTGGGGAGGCGTTCAATATTTACTGCCTTTATAAGGGGATAATGACTCCCTCTTCCTCTCTCACACCTTCTCTCTATCTCCACCCTCCCAATCTCGAGCTCCAGCGCCCAAGTTCTTATCTCCTTTCCACTCGAGCTAACACTCAACCATGTCCGGATCCGGAGGTCAGGGCAAGTGGATGGTCTCCTCCGGCAAGGAGGAGGACATTACTGAGCTTCGGGTGGCCGGATACCTGGTGAAGGAAATTGCCCATCGTCTGCCGGCTGAGGGACAAGTCGTCCCCACGCCGAAGCTCAACGAGAGGGTGGTATTCATCCCTCATTTCTTTCACGGACTAGGGTTCCCACTCCACCCTTTCGTCCGCGGGCTGATGTATTACTACGGGATAGATTTCCACGATCTGTCCCCGAACTCCTTCCTCAACATCTCGGCGTTTATCGTCATGTGTGAGGCCTTCCTCCGCATCCAACCCCACTTCGGGCTATGGCTCAAAGTCTTCAATGTGAAGCCGAAGCTGGTGGATGGCCAGCACGCGGAGTGCGGGGGAGCCATGGTGAGTAAGCTGTCCAACGTCTCCTGGCCGAAAGGCACTTTCGTGGAGACAATAAAGGAGTGGCAGAAACAATGGTTCTACATCACAGAACCCCGTGGCACCACCTGGGCCGCAGCTGCCGAATTCTGCTCTGGTGCTCCCATGCGACTCACCTCCTGGGTCGAGAAGAGTCCGAACTGGTGTTCACCCGATGAGCTGATAGCGCTGCAAACACGTGTTCAAAGTATGATAGCCAAGAACGTCAAGCTTGTCAATGTAATCCAGGTGATGCTAGTTTGCCGGATCCTCCCGTGCCAGCGTAGAAGTCGCCCTCTGTGGGAGTTTAATCCGAAGAAGCACCAAACTCTGGAGAGGCTCTTCGAAACCACTCACAAAGGTGCTTGGAAGTTGCGCTTTAAGGGCAACGAGAAACCGCCGGCCGCAGATTCAGATTGTGGGCACGATTGTAAACACCTCGCTAGCGAGGTATGTTATTTTTGACGTATCCCCTACTTAATTGTTTCGAGGATGATGTCTGAGTTTATCATTGCTTTTTCAAGATTGGATGGAGAGGGCGAAGCGGATCCAATGTCCGGCCCCGCTGCCTGAAGAACCGGTCATCCCGCGTCTGGCGAAGATGCTGGTGCCGGCGCCATATAAGGCGCCGGAGAAGAAGGTCAAGAAGAAGGCCAAGGGGGCCAAAAGTGGCCCCCGTCGCAAGGGCACTTCGGACGTGACGTTCGAGGACGAGGAAGCCCATTCCTCCGTCCCTGAGGACGACGATGAGGAAGAGGAGGAGGAGGAGGAGAACCCTCCCCCTAAGGAGAAGTAGAGGGGGGACTCCACGAATCTGGAGGCGGGAACGCCCAAGAAGGGGAAGGGCGCCCCCGCGGTCAACACCGCGTGGGATGTCGACAGCAGTCCGGAGCGACGCCTCTGCACTAAGCCTCGGGCCGCATCGTAAGTACTATGACTCTGATACATAAGTGTACCCGTCCTCTCATTTTTATTGTTTTGACGTGGTTAATTGTGCCATTGCAGTCCGGCCCGTGGCAGCATCCAGCGATCCTCATCTGGGGTTCGTTGGATCCGGCGGAAATGGCCAGTATGTCGCCGCCCCCGCTTATTCCCCTGAGGCCAAGGACGACACCGAAGTGTTGTCCTGGAGGACCACTCCGAGCCGGGGAGGGGCCCAGGACGCTGTCCAGGAGGTGCCGCAAGGCGAGACCTCCGCTGCTGGACACATGGGGGAGCAGATCCCCATGGAGACTGGCGAAGAGGGACGTATTCAGTTCGGCCCTCAGCCGAATACAATTCGGGGACCGATACGGCCCTGGAATCCGGCGCGCGCCTTCCTTTAAAGGAGGGGGGTGCGCCAATTCCACCGATGGCCCCTGTCCAACCAGGGGCACCGGATAACCTGATGGAGGCACTACGAGGCGCCTCCATTGTGGAAGAGCACCGTATCCTTATGGGTACGGTGATCGAGAAGGTTCAGTCCGTCAAGAGCGGACTAAATGAGGCCTGCAACAACCTGTTGATAGGTTTCGAGGTAAGTCACGTAGAAAGAGAAACACCCCGTGCTGACAGTAGCCCCTGAGACACTGTCCGGTGTTCGGAAAGAAAGGCCGGACAGAGGATCAACCCTTTGCAGGAGACTAATTTTGTGATTTAAACAGGCGTCACTGTTGGCCGCGACCTCGCATGCTGCCGAAGTCTGTGAACTGAAGCAGAGGTTGGAGCGGACCGAGAACAAGCTCGGCGAGGTGAAGATTCAGCTCCACAAGAAGCAAGGTGAGTAACGACTTGCTGTGTATTCAGAAAGAGTAAGCGGTGAGTATTGACCGGAGTGTCATAATATGTGTAGGGGCGGCGACCGAGGTCGAGGCCCTGAAAAATGCCCTGACCCAAGCCGAGGGGAAGGCTGTCCAGCAGCAAGCCGCCTGTAAGAAGCTCAAGGCCCGGGTCGGCGAGGTCCAGCAGGAGCTCCAGGACGCGGTGAAGAAGTGTGAGGCCTTGGAGCGCGAGGCGTCGGTTCGAGAGGCCGAACTTACCAAGGCTCGCCAGAGCGCAGAGGCCGCACGTAATGAGGCCCGGGACGCTCTCCAGGAGATCCAGGAGGCCAAGAAGATCGCAGCGGGTAAGGCTTTTAACATGCAAAGCAAGTATGCGGAGAGGAAGTACCTTTTACTAACCCAGATTCGGAGTTGCCCAGGGGCTTTTGCGGATCTGCCACGCAGCGTGTCCGATGCTGCGGAGTTCTTCCGGGCCAGGGAAGGGAATTCCACGGAGAAGCTGTTCTGGTCGCAGTATACTGTGCCAGAACATCCGGTGCCCTTTGTCGATCAACTGAAACAGTTGGTCGAGCTGCACAGGATGGCCGAACTGGCCATGAAGGATTTAATAATCCGGCTGTGGCCAGCTGAAGCTATACCTAGCAGTTATTTTGGCCTCGTGAAGTGGGAGGTGGAGGCTTGTCCGCAGCTAGACATCGTCAAGCGACCAGTCTGCATCGAAGGTGCCCGCATGGCCTTTGCTCGTTGCAAGATGTGGTGGGCAAAGATGGACGCCGTCGAGGTGGCCATGGGGCCGCCAGAGGGCAAGGAGCACCGCACACCCGAGCGATATTTTGCGGATGTCCTGGAGGGATCTCGACTTGCAGCAGCGCAGTGCGGGCAGGACATTATTTTCGAATGAATACATTCGTTTTTGTCTTTGCCTTGTAAGATGAAACCAAATCCGGTTTGTAATATAATGTTTGTTATGTTTTGATTGTTTCCTCCTGTGCGGCCGTGTTGTATGGAATCTGAGGGTTGGCCAGTCGTTGGTTTCTGCCCTCACGTAGATAGTACGGAGGTGTTCGGGATGGAATCTAAACAATCTTGATCCAATTATATGGTCCTTGAAGGAGTTGTTTAGCACAACGAACCAGGCAATCAGACTATGCGGCTTAAACGCCCTCACTTAGCCATAGGAGTTTTATAATAAAACATAGGCGCAGCCCCTGGTATACAAACCAGAGTGCTATCAGCGTCTGATCGGGAAGTACCGATCCTTCGCGTAATGCGGAAAAAATCTCCAATGATTTGAGACCTCCGAACAGCTGACCAGCTCTCGCCGCATCATGACAGTCAGTTTGGCTTTCTCTACTAAGGTGATTATCCGGTTTAGACCAGGGCACAATCGCAGTAGTTCTCCCTTTACTACCCTAGCTGATGTAGCGGAACGTAGGGTAGCAAGCACAGGAGCCGGGCAACCCAACTATTGACCAAAGACATGATTCAGAGCCAATGCATATAATGCTAAATTCTGGGTGCCGAACTTATCTTTAAGAAGTGTTCGGACTTTGTTGCCGTATTATGGGGTGATGGGAAGCCCCTGGCGAATGTGGAACGTAGCAAAGTGCACGGGTGCGAGAATATAAGTAATTAATGGCAAAGGAAAACAGAAAGAGAGCAGAGGTAGTATCTGGGGCCCCTTGACTTGGGCCGTAAACTGTTTCCATCATAGTTGGGTTAATGCGTCAAAGCACGTTTATACAAATAATGCAATAAGCAACCGACTATTTAACATGCCCGAACCAAAGGAAAGCTGCATTGGGGTACTGAAAACAGATAGAGTAATCGTTGGATTGTCCTCTAGAGCTTCCCCTGCATGCTTGTGCTCTGTGCCAATCTGGTGTACTTGTCCTTTGACAGGACCGGTAATCAGGTCGTCGAAGGGGGCCTATATAAAGGGTGCATGAAAAAAAGGAAATAGTAAAGGTACCAGTGAGTCCGGGATTGGTGTAGTCGAACTACAAGCTAACTGTGCCTCCGTCGATGCCCATGGGATTTTGAGTGCGTAATTATGTACACATGGTGCGAATGCCGCTGCCTCATCGGGACTAGGACGGAGGCCGAATTGCTAATCGAGCTCTTGACGAGCCGAACCGTCCTGTTGCAGTGTGGCCCGGACTCTCTTAGTGATGTCCAGGGGCTCGGCAACCGGATTACGGTTCTGCTTGAGAAGGCCGCTCTGTACCTCTGCTGCTAGGGCGGCTGTGTGCTCCTCTGTTTGGAGGGAGCGTTCAGTGTTGCCATTGACTGTTATGACGCCGCGTGGACCAGGCATCTTGAGCTTGAGATAAGCATAGTGTGGCACTGCGTTGAATCTAGCAAACGCGGTTCGTCCGAGCAGTGCGTGGTAGCCGCTGCGGAAGGGGACGATATCGAAGATTAACTCTTCGCTTCGGAAGTTGTCCAGAGAACCGAAGACCACCTCCAGCGTGATTGAGCCCATACAACGGGCCTCTACGCCTGGTATGACTCCTTTAAAGGTAGTCTTTGTGGGTTTGATTCGTGAGGGATTAATGCCCATCTTTCGCACTGTATCCTGATAGAGCAGGTTGAGGCTCCTACCACCGTCCATTAGGACTTGTTTTAGGTGAAATCCGTCGATGATTGGGTCGAGGACCAGTGCAGCCGAACCGCCATGGCGGATACTAGTTGGGTGATCTCGACGATCGAAGGTGATCGGGAATGACGACCATGGATTGAATTTTGGTGCGACTGGCTCTACCGCGTAGACGTCCCTGAGTGCTCGCTTGCGCTCCCTTTTGGGGATGTGTGTAGCGTATATCATGTTCACCGTTTTGACTTGAGGGGGAAATTTCTTCTGCCCCCCAGTGTTCGGCTGCCGGGGCTCTTCGTCCTCGTCCTCACTTTGTGATCCCTTTTCTTTGTTCTCGGCATTTAACTTGCCAGCCTGTTTGAAAACCCAACAATCTTAGTTGGTATGATTGGCTTGTTTGTCTGGGGTGCCATGTATCTGGCACGGACAATCGAGTATGCAGTCCAAGCTGGATGGTCCCTCACTGTTCCTTTTGTAGGGCTTCTTCCGTTGGCCGGACTTGGAGCCGCTGAATCCGGCGTTAACTGTGGTGTCATCAGTGTTATCGCCATTGCTTCGGCGTTTGTGTCTATTGCGCCGGAGCTTGCCGGTGCTGTTCTTGGCCTCGGAGGGGCCTGCCTCGCTGGCTGTGTTTTTGCTACGAGCCAACCAGCTATCCTCACCCGCGCAAAAGCGGGTCATGAGTGCTGTGAGGGCTGCCATGGATTTCGGCTTTTCTTGGCCGAGGTGGCGGGCGAGCCATTCGTCACGGATGCTGTGTTTGATGGCTGCTAGGGCTTCTGCATCCGGACAGTCAACGATCTGGTTCTTTTTGGTTAGGAACCTAGTCCAGAATTTTCTGGCTGATTCTCCAGGTTGTTGGACTATGCGACTTAAGTCATCGGCATCTGGTGGACGGACATAAGTACCTTGGAAGTTGTCAAGAAAAGCTTCTTCCAAGTCCTCCCAGCTGCCGATGGAATTTTCAGGCAGGCTATTTAGCCAGTGTCTAGCTGGCCCTTTTAATTTTAGTGGGAGGTATTTGATGGCGTGGAGGTCGTCTCCTCGGGCCATGTGGATGTGGAGAATAAAATCTTTGATCCATACTGCGGGATCGGTTGTTCCGTCGTATGATTCAATATTGACAGGCTTGAACCCCTCGGGGAATTCATGATCCAGTACTTCATCTGTGAAGCAGAGAGGGTGTGCGGTGCCTCTATATCGGGCCGCGTCGCGGCGTACCTCCGATGGAGTCCGTCTGCGGTTATCGGCCCGGGCGTGACTAGGTTTGTCACGTCCGAATAGGTAGCGGTCATCCCGAGTCGGGAAGCGTCCCCGCGATCCGTAGATTGATCTGGTGTGTCCTGCTCGACTGTCCAGGTCCTGCCGAAGGTCATATGTATGGTCCCGAGCTGTTTTGTCTCTGTTTTTACGAGGCGGTGGGGCGGGCTGTTGTTCGGCCTGAGTTGCCGTTTTATCTCGACCGCGGGGTGGTCGGTCCGCCGCACTATCCCGACCACGTGGTGGTCGTTCCGCATTGCGTGAGGGAGGTATGGGCTCTGGTGCCTCCTCATCGAACTGAGGTAGCAGTCTGCGCTTCGGGTAACTCTTTACTGGGCGCTTGAGGCCGTATTCTTCGGCTGCCAGGACATCAGTCCATCTGTCAATGAGTAGGTTTTCATCGGCTTGAAGCTGTTGCTGCTTTTTCTTCAGGCTTCTTGCAGTGGCTATTAGCTGGCGCTTGAAGTGCTCCTGCTCGATGGGTGCCTCAGGCACGATGAAATCCTTGCTGCTGAGGCTCTCCTCATCCTCGGAGAGTGGACGATAACTATCGTCACCCGGATCGCTAGGCATGGCCTGTTTATCAGGGTTAACTTGCTTGTTGTCTTGTTTCTCCTGTTTGCATGCTGCTCCAACAGGGTCTTCATTGTTTTCAGCGTCATCCGAAGTACTATTTTCTCCGGTGCCAGCGGTGCCATCTTTTGGGCGACGTGGCTTAGAGCGGCGTTTAGGGCGCCGGCACTTGGACTGTGTCTCAGAAGGTTTATTTGTGACTGGATCTTCTTTGTCATCGTCGCTAGCTTTTTTAGGTGTGTCAACCATGTACACATCGTACGAAGAGGTGGCCGTCCAACGTCCAGTGAATGGCGGGTCTTGGCCTTGCTCCTTGTCGGCATCGTCGTCCATACCGTCGATGTCTTCGGAGCCATAATCAAGCTTGTCGGTTAAGTCCTCGACAGTGGCTATGAAGTGGGTGGCGGGTGGGAAGCGAAATTCCCCATTATCAGCCTCTAGTTCAAACCAAACATAGTTCGGCTATGAGTCCCCCGCCAAGGACAGGTTTTTTAATGAATTTAGCACATCGCCCAAGGGCGAGTGTTGGAAGTTGTCTGCGGCGCTGAACTCGAAGATCGATGACCGATCCAGCTCGGTGTCTGCAGGCGTATGCGGTTGTAACACCCACGATGCGGCTATATCTCCCACGTGTCGAGGCACGACTTAGAGGCATAACCGCATTGTGGTTTTGTCGCAAGAAGGGTCATCTTCACACAATCCCATGTAATGAACAAGAATGGGATAAAGAGTTGGCTTACAATCGCCACTTCACACAATACATAAATAAATTCATACATCATTCAAGATACACACATAGACCGACTACGGTCAAATCCAAATAAAAAGAAGATAACCTCAAATGCTAGATCCCTGATCGTCCCAACTGGGCTCCACTACTGATCAACAGGAAAACAAACATAGTAACGACCAAGTTCCTCGTCAAACTCCCACTTGAGTTCGGTTGCGTCATCTGCACTGGTATCATCGGCACCTGCAACTGTTTGGAAGTATCTGGTGAGTCACGAGGACTCAGCAATCTCACACCCGCGAGATCAAGACTATTTAAGCTTATAGGAAGGATGGGGTAATGAGGTGGAGCTGCAGCAAGCACTAAGCATATATGGTGGCTAACATACGCAAATAAGAGCGAGAAGAGAAGCAACGGAACGGTCATGAACTAGAAGCGATCAAGAAGTGATCCTGAAACTACTTACGTTCATACATAACCCAAACCGTGTTCACTTCCCGGACTCCGCCGAAAAGAGACCATCACGGTTACACACGCGGTTGATGCATTTTAATTAAGTCAAGTGTCAAGTTCTCTACAACCGGATATTAACAAATTCCCTTCTGCCACATAACCGCGGGCATGGCTCTCGAAAGTTTATACCCTGCAGGGTGTCCCAACTTAGCCCATTATAAGCTCTCACGGTCAACGAAGGATATTCCTTCTCCCGGGAAGACCCGATCAGTCTCGGAATCCCGGTTTACAAAACATTTCGACAATGGTAAAACAAGACCAGCAAAGCCGCCCGATGTGCCGACAATCCCGATAGGAGCTGCACATATCTCGTTCTCAGGGCAACACCGGATGAGACATCCTACGAGTAAAACCAGACCTCGAGTTTCCATGAGGGGGCCCGCAGTCTACTCAGTTCAGACCAGTACTTAGAGAAGCACTGGCCCAGGGGGGGTTAAAATAAAGATGACCCTCGGGAGAGCGACTCCCAAGGGAAAAAAGGCTAGGTGAGGCAAATGTAAAACCAAGGTTGGGCCTTGCTGGAAGAGTTTTATTCAAAGCGAACTGTCAAGGGGGTCCCATAAATCACCCAACCGCGTAAGGGACGCAAAATCCAGGAACATAACACCGGTATGACGGAAACTAGGGCTGCAAGAGTGGAACAAAACACCAGGCATAAGGCCGAGCCTTCCACCCTTTACCAAGTATATAGATGCATTAATAATATAAGAGATATTGTGATATCCCAACATAAACATAATCCAACATGGAGCAATCTTCATCTTCACCTGCAACTAGCAACGCTATAAGAGGGGCTGAGCAAAGCGGTAACATAGCCAAACAATGGTTTGCTAGGAAGGTGGGTTAGAGGCTTGACATGGCAATATGGGAGGCATGATATAGCAAGTGGTAGGTAGCGCAGCATAGCAATAGAGCGAACAACTAGCAAGCAAATATAGAAGTGATTTCAAGGGTATGGTCATCTTGCCTGAAATCCCGCTAGGAAGAAGAACGAGTCCATGAAGAAGACAAACGGACGTAGTCGAACGAATCCTCACAACTCCGGAACGAAACCGAAGCTAACGAGAGAAGCAACCCGGAAAGAAACAAACAACATAGTAAACAACCACCACATACACATGGCATGATGCACAAACAATTATGATGCATGTCCGGTTTAAAGAGGCATGGCATGGCAAAGTGCACAAACAATACTACAAATTAAGTGGAGCTCAATATGCAACAAGTTGCATATTGACGAAACACCACATTCAAGTTATTTAGTTCGCTCTTGTTTATGTATCCAACAATATTAAATGTTATTCAACATGGCAAGGGGTGAAGCATAAATAAACTATCTATTTAGGCAAGTTGAAATGAGGCCGGAACAACAAACAACAATTCCGGAAAATCCCCATTTGCATATTTTGGTTATGGTACTGTTCTGCCTAAAACCATATTTTATTGTTGTTAAACAGTAAAACAAGGTGCACCAAGTTAATCTATGCATTTTTCTACCCCATTTACATATAAAGTTTATTAAATTCTGAGTTACGATTAATTAGTTATGAAATAAATCATTTTAGCATGGCATTTGAGCAAATTTAAACAAACAACATTTAAACATTTTAAACATAGATGAGAGTGGCATATTATGAAACTAGATGAAATTCTAAGCACTTTTCATATATAAATCATTTTAATATGATGCACGGTTCGTGAGTTATTATATGCATGAAGTTCAAGGGTTTTTGTGCAAATCTGTTTTTCTCAGCATTAATAGGCAAAATCACAGACAAAGAAAAAAACAACACTGGGCCGAAACTGACTGGCCCGACAGTGCACAGGGGCAAATAGAAGATGGGCTTCCTCACATTGGGCCTTGGCGCAGGAGGAGCTGGGCCACACGCTGTTGCGGCTGCGGGCCTGGTCAACGGTCTCGAGAACGAGCGCAGCTGCTCGATCTCCAGGCGCGCGGAACGAGCAGAGCTTCTGCTCATTGTAGAGGAAGCAGAGGCCGGTGACGAAGGACTTGGTGGCGGGCGGCGCGACGGGAAGCAGGGGTGGCTGGATCCGGGCGAGAGGGCAGCGGGGAGAACCGACCTCGACGGACTGGTGGCGGAGGTCACCGGATCTGGACGAAGACGGCGGCTTGGACGAGAGGTGCGGCTGGCCTGACGGATTAGCGCGGTGGAGCTGCTCGGTCGACGTGATGCAGGGGAAAACAGAGGCCAGCGGGAGAAGCTCAAGGCGGCAGCGTCGTGGAGGAAGACCAGCGGGGACTGCGTGGAGGCGAACGGGGCCAGGCGAACTTGAGGGCCAGGTGGCGGGCTTCCTCCTTGGGCGTCGGGGTTCCCTGGAGAAGATGGAGAGAGAGAAGAATTCAGAGAGAGACGGAGAAAGAACCATAGGGAGGGAGAGACCACAGGGAAGGAGAGGGACGACGCTCATCTGCTGGAAGTGGTTGCCGGCGGCGAGGTTCGCCGGGGATAGCGGGGTCGCGTGGTTGGACGAGCTCGGGCCTCGGGAAGAGGAGGTGCTCGGGCGGCTTGGCGGTGCAAGGGGACGAGGCAGGGGACCTACATCTGTTGCTATGGTGGCGCTCGTGAAGCAGAGGAGGCAGCGGGGCTCGGGCGCGGCGTCGCTGCACCGGCGGGAGGCAGGCGCGGCTGGCAGAACGAGGTGGGTGGATGGATCGGAGGGGATGCACCGGTTGGGTGGCAGCGGAAATGGAGGCGATGGTGGGATTGGGTGGAGATGGATCCCAAGGTGGGAGATGCTGGCGGCGGCAGGATGGGACTGATGGGACAAGCCTCCTAAAGATTAGGGTTGGTCTAGTTATATATAGCGAGTCGATTTTTGGATAAGGGCATTTGGTCCCTTCGATCTTAATCGGACGGTCCTGGAAAAATAGGCTAGGGAGACCAAATAAGAAAACGGAGATGTTTTGTAGATGTCTGGGGATGATCCGGATCCAATGGTCACGACTGAGCGGTTCGGGTTCGGGACAGCTTCGGACGCACACACAAGGGGTGTGTGCACTGTACAGAGAGACTCCGGTCTAGGCAAGAGGGCAAACGACGAATAAGGTTGGTCTCGGAACAGTCAACGAAAGCAAGGGGGGACGCGGCAACTACGAACGGATGCAAACTTTATGAAAACATGAAGATGCAATGTGCATGATGCTACGATGAAATGCAACATACAAATGAAATACACGGCGGCCACGCAAAACATGGAAGGCATCTGGAGCGTCGGTCTCGGGGCGTTACAGCGGTTCGGAATTTATAGCCGGAAACGAGTCCGGAATTCCGTTGATGCAGATATTCCCTGGTGTTGAGTCTGTGTGCGGCTCCAACACCGCAGACTCTGTGGCTTCGGCTAGTGCAATCTGCTCCAGGTCTAAGGTCGTAGCAGTTACAGGAACCATCTCCTGAATCTGGTCTGATGACAGATTTAAGTCATGTTCATTGGAGCGAGGGGGAGCGATCGCCGCGGTCTCAAATCCATTGAAGATCAAGTCTCCACGGATATCCATGACATAGTTCAAGCTTCCAAATCTGACCTGGTGGCCAGGGGCGTAGCCATCGATCCGCTCCAGACGGCCAAGTGAGTTGGCCCGTAGTACGAAGCCGCCGAATACGAAAATCTGTCCAGGGAGGAAGGTTTCTCCTTGGGCAGCGTCATTACAAACGATTGAAGGGGCCATCGGACCTTTCGTCGACGGCATAGTGGAACTCTCAATGAAAGCACCAATGTCAGTGTCAAAACGGGCGGATCTCGGTAGGGGGTCCCGAACTGTGCGTCTAGGGTCGATGGTTACAGGAGACAGGGGATACGATGTTTACCCAGGTTCGGGCCCTCTCTATGGAGGGAATACCCTACTTACTGCTTGATTGATCTTGATGAATATGAGTATTACAAGAGTTGATCTACCACGAGATCGTAATGGCTAAACCCTAGAAGTCTAGCCTGTATGACTATGGTAATGAGTATATCCTTTCCAGACTACACCCTCCGGTTTATATAGACACCGGGGGGGTCTAGGGTTACATAGAGTCGGTTACATAGGAAGGAATCTTCATAGTTGATCACCAAGGAGAGCCCTATCCGGACACGGGTACAGTCTTCGGCCTTCATGTCTTCACAGCCCATCAGTCCGACCCATGGATAACAGGCCGGACGCCCGAGGACCCCTTAGTCCAGGACTCCCTCAGTCTTCCTTGTCCAACGTCAACAATTTTGGCATATAATATTTTGATGGGGGCTCACAATCACAAAAGATTTCCAGGATAGTGTATTTATATGTGAATCTTCTCTTCCCTTATTAATTCTTTCATGAATTGCATCATTGACCAATGCTATGTTTGTCAATCTCTAATAAAGTTTCCTACTTATACTTTTCCTTATGTGGTGTCATCACCTACCATAAGATTAGCATATGATTTTTTAACTTATTTCCTTTATTTTTATTGCAACATGAAAGTAAAGAAAGCAAAAACTCGAACTAAACTTTATTATATATCTTGCACACGATTACAAGGATAGATCACTAAGCAAGCTCTCGAAAAGAAAGGATAGAACTAATTTATTCATCTAAAGCAAAAGAGCGAACTAAAATAAGTAAAGACAAAAGATAGTGGGGTGATACGATACCGGGGCACCTCCCCCAAGCTTGGCGGAAGCCAAGGGAGTGCCCATACCCGATACTCAATTTTCTTTTGGTGATGAAGAAGAAGGTGGTGATGATGAAGTAGAGATCTTGTCCTCGGGTTTCCATGGCAGAGGTCCACCATCATAAGAGGAGGAGTGAGTCTCACGGGTCCTGCAACCGGCAGCCAAACTCATACCTTTAAACCTCACCTCATATTCAAAGACTTGGTTTTGGAGATCGTAGATCTAGCTTTGGAGGAAGTTGATTTGCTCGTTGAGGGTGAAGACGATGTCCTTCATGGACTTGCCATCCACCTTGAGATCACGGGTAAGGTCCGTCATCATGAGGTGATTGGCATGCATTGAGTCCACGCTCCACCATCCCCTTGCACCGGAAGACCTCCTGCTCCATAGCTTCAAGCCTGGCCTCCACGGTTACCGTCCCATTGGGACCTTGCACATCGCGGATGTGAAGCACCCCCTCATGCATCTGGATGACCTGAGGGTGCTGCACCACCTCCCGCAAATATGGGTTGATGACATTCTTGAAGAACTTGTCCTTGGAGGAGCTTGAAGTGGCCCTGGTAGATGGGATCTGACAGAAAACAACAAGGAAAATAAAACAGAAGATTTCTCCGCGATACGGTGATCAACAGGTTCGGGGGTATATAAAGATTTTTTATCTTGGGAAACAAGCAAACGGTAGAATAAAGGAGTCCGGAAGGTACGCGAGGTGGGCACAACCCACCTGGGCATGCCTGGCAAGCCACCAGGGTCACTTTCCCGGTAGTTTCTTATTTTCCTATTTTTTGTTATATTCCAAAACTGACAAAAAATATTTTTGCGGATTTTCGGAGTCTGTTTACTTACCGTATCACGTACCTGAGATATAATGTTTTATTCGTTGCCCATTAACAACCTTCGGGTTAGTACCTTCGGCATTATTTATTTTGATAGCTCCAGACCGATAAACATCCTCGATAACATAGGGTCCTTCCCATTTTGAGAGGAGTTTTCCTGCAAAGAATCTAAAACGAGAGTTGTACAAAAGAACATATTCTCCAACTTCGAACTCACGCTTTTGGATTCTTTTATCATGCCATCTTTTAACGTTTTCTTTAAATAACTTGGCATTTTCATAAGCTTGGGTTCTCCATTCATCTAATGAGCTAATATCAAATAAGCTCTTTTCACCGGCAAGTTTTAAATCATAGTTGAGTTCTTTAATTGCCCAATATGCTTTATGTTCTAACTCAAAAGGCAAATGACAAGCTTTTCCATAAACCATTTTATAAGGAGACATACCCATAGGATTTTTGTATGCTGTTCTATAAGCCCAAAGTGCATCATATAATTTCTTAGACCAATTCTTCCGGGACCTATTGACAACATTTTGCAAAATTAATTTTATTTCTCTATTGCTAAGTTCAACTTGACCACTAGACTGAGGATGATAAGGTGATGCAATTCTATGGTTAACATCATACTTGGCAAGCATTTTACGGAAAGCACCATGAATAAAGTGTGAACCACCATCAGTCATTAAATATCTAGGGACTCGAAACCTTGGGAAAATAACTTTCTTAAGCATTTTAATAGAGGTGTTGTGATTAGCACTACTGGTTGGAATAGCTTCTACCCATTTAGTAACATAATCAACAACAACCAAAATATGTGTATACCCATTAGAGGAAGGAAAAGGTCCCATGTAATCGAATCCCCAAACATCAAATGGTTCAACAGCAAGTGAATAATTCATAGGCATTTTTTGACGCTTACCGATATTACCTATTCTTTAGCATTCATCACAAGATAAGACGAACTTACGAGCATCCTTGAAGAGAGTAGGCCAATAAAATTCAGATTGCAATACCTTGTGAGCAGTTCTGTCTCCAGCATGATGCCCTCCATAAGCTTCGGAGTGACATTTCCGTAGGATTTGTCCCTGTTCATGCTCAGGTACACAACGTCTAATAATACCATCTACTCCTACTTTATAAAGATGTGGGTCATCCCAAAAGTAATGTCTTAAATCATAGAAGAATTTTTTCTTTTGTTGGTATGTAAAGCTAGGTGATAAATATTTAGCAACAATGTAATTAGCATAGTCAGCATACCAAGGAGTGTTATGAGAAACATTTACTGCAGCTAACTGCTCATCAGGAAAACTATCATCAATAGGTAGTGGGTCATCAAGCACATTTTCAAGGCTAGACAAGTTATCAGCTACAGGGTTCTCAACTCGTTTTCTATTAGTGATATGTAAATCAAATTCTTGTAGCAAGAGAACCCATCGAATAAGTATAGGTTTAGCATCTTTCTTTTCCATAAGATATTTTATAGCAGCATGATCGGTGTGAACAATTACTTTTGAATCAACAATGTAAGATCTAAATTTACCAAAAGCAAACACCATTGCTAAGAATTCTTTTTCAGTAGTTGCATAATTTCGTTGAGCACTGTCTAGAGTTTTACTAGCATAATGAATAACATTCAGTTTCTTATCAACTCTTTGTCCTAGAACAACACCAACAGCATAATCACTAGCATCACACATAATTTCAATAGGCAAGTTCCAATCAGGTGGTTGAACTACAGTGCAGAAATTAAGGCTTTCTTGAGTGTTTCAAAGGCTTCTAATCAACCATCATAAAAACAAAAGGAACATCCTTTTGCAAAAGATTTGTAAGAGGCCTAGAAATTTCAGAAAAGTCTTTGATAAATTTCCTATAGAAACCAACATGACCTAGGAAACTATGAATACCTTTGATATCTTTAGGACATGGCATTTTCTTAATTGCATCAACCTTAGATTTGTCCACCTCAATACCTCTTTCAGAAATTTTATGGCCCAACACAATACCTTCATTAACCATAAAGTGGCACTTCTCCCAATTCAAGACAAGATTTGTTTGCTCGCATCTCTACAAAACTCGATCAAGATTGCTTAAACAATCATCAAAAGACTTCCCATAAACAGAAAAGTCATGCATGAAAACCTCAACAATCTTTTCACAAAAGTCAGAGAATATAGCAGTCATACATCTTTGAAAGGCAGCAGGTGCATTGCATAAACCGAAAGGCATACGTCTATAAGCATAAGTTCCAAAGGGACAAGTGAAAGTGGTATTTTCTTGATTAGGTTGAGAAACATGTATTTGTGAAAAACCAGAGTATCCATCAAGGAAGAAAAAATGTGTGTGCTTAGATAATCTTTCTAGCATTTGATCTATAAAAGGCGGAGGGTAATGATCTTTCCTAGTTGCTTTGTTTAATTTTCTAAAATCAATTACCATTCTATAACCTGTAACAATTTTTTATGGAATAAGTTCATTCTTATCATTAGGAACAACAGTAATACCTCCTTTCTTAGGGACACAATGAACAGGACTTACCCATCTACTATCAGCTATAGGATAGATTATACCTCTTCATTTTTGGATTTAACCGACGTTGGTGATCAACAACAGGTTTAGCATCAGGTTCCATATTAATCTTGTGCTGACATAGAGTGGGACTAGTGCCCTCTAAATCACCAAGAGTATATCCAATGGAAGCTCGGTGCTTCCTTAGAACTTTCAATAATCTTTCTTCTTCATGTTCTGAAAGGTTAGCACTACTAATAACAGGATATATCTTCTTTTCATCAAGATAAGCATATTTCAAAGTGTCTGGCAATTGTTTTAATTCAAACACAGGATCACCTTTAGGTGGAGGAGGACCTCCTAGAGTTTCAATAGGCAAATTGTGTTTAAGCAGAGGACGTTTTTCAAAGAAAATCTGATCTATTTCATTTCTTTCATGCATATGTAAATCATTTTCATGGTCTAGCAAATATTGTTCTAGTGGATCAATAGGAGGCACATCAATAGAAGCAAGACCAATTATTTCATCCTTACTAGGTAATTCTTTTTCATGAAGCTTTCTACTAAACTTGAAAAAATAAGCTCATGAGACTCATCACCAAAACTAACACCGACAGTTTGTTTCTCACAATCTATTTTAGCATTAACGGTGTTCAAGAAAGGTCTACCAAAGATAATGGGAAAAATGTCATCTTGTGGGGAACCAAGAACAAGAAAATTAGTAGGGTATTTTATTTTCCCACACAAGACTTCAACATCTCGAACAATCCCAAGTGGTGTGATGGTGTCTCTATTAGCAAGTTTAATAGTGTCATCTATTTCTTCTATTTCAGCGGGTGCTATGTCATTCATAATTTCTTGATATAAGGTAAAGGGAATAGCACTCACGCTAGCACCTATGTCGCATAAACCATGATAATAGTGATCTCCTATTTTAACTAAGATAATGGGCATGCCAACAACGGGTCTATGATTATCTACTTTATCGGGTTTGGCAATTCTAGTAGCTTCATTACATAAGAAAATAACATGCCCATCTATATTTTCTTCCAAGAGATCCTTAACCATAGCAACTCTAGGATCTACTTTAACTTGTTCATCAGGTTTAGGTGTTCTAATATAACTTTTGTTGACCATAGTTGAAACTTTAGCATGTTCCTTTATCCTAACAGGGAAATGTGGCTTCTCAATATAAGCAGTAGGAACAATTGGATCAACATTATAAATTATGGTTTCCTCTTTAGCTGGTACCATTTCTTTAATTTCTTCTTTAATAGGTGGTTGATATTTAAACCACTTTTCTTTAGGGAGATCAACATGAGTAGCAAAAGATTCACAAAAGGAGGCTACTATCTCAGAGTCAAGTCCATATTTAGTGCTAAACTTTTGAAAAGCATCGGTATTCATAAAAGATTTAACACAATCATACTTAAGCTTAATACCTGACTCTTTACCTCCGTCGAGTTCCCAATCTTTAGAGTTGCGTTTAATTATTTGCAAAAGATCCCACCGGAATTCAATAGTCTTCTTTATAAAAGAACCAGCACAAGAAGTATCAAGCATGGATCGGTCATTTTGAGAAAGCCGAGCATAAAAATTCTGGATAATAATTTCTCTTGATATCTCATGATTGGGGCATGAATATAACATTGACTTAAGCCTCCCCCAAGCTAGAGCTATACTTTCTCCTTCACGAGGCCAAAAAATATATATGTAATTCCGATCACGATAAACTAGATGCATGGGATATTTTTTTAGTGAAACTCCAATTTCAACCGATTCCAGTTCCAAGATCCAATATCATCGCATAGCCTATACCATGCCAATGCTTTTCCCTTTAAAGATAAAGGGAAAAACTTATTCTTAACTTCATCTCCGAGTAAACCTGCAAGCTTAAACAATCCACAAATTTGTTCCACACATATCAAGTGCATATCAGGATGTTCGGTTCCATCTCCTGCAAAAGGATTAGTTAGCGGTTGTTCTATCATACCCGAAGGAATTTCATATTCAATATTTTCAGTAGGTGTAGTAGGTTTAGGGGTAGCTAATTGTGGTTCCGGTCGAGGTGAAGATACCCCGAACAAACCCCTCAAAGGATTGTTTTCCATAGTAACAAGTGACAGTAAATTTCAGCACACTATATAAATGTTTCCTTACCAAATTCCACTTACCAAAGGCGCTTCACTCCCTGGCAATGAGGAGTAGAAGGAAATGACAAGTGGTTTTCAGCAAGGTAATGTCTGCAAGTGCTGAAACTATAAGTAATAGAGTAGTTTGATAGCAAGATAATTTGTAACGAGCAAGTAACGATAATAGTAACAAAAGTGCAGCAAGGTAGCCCAATCCTTTTGAGGCAAAGGACATGCCAAAACGGTTTCTTATAGTAAGCAAAGCGTTCTTGAGGGTACACAAGAATTTCATCTAGTCACTTTCATCATGTTGGTTCGATTCGTGTTCGCTACTTTGATAATTTGATATGTGGGTGGACCGGTGCTTAGGTGATGTTCTTACTTGAACAAGCCTCCTACTTATGATTAACCCTCTCGCAAGCATCCACAACTACGAGAAAAGTATTAAGAATAAATTCTAACCATAGCATTAAACTTTTGCATCCAATCTGTCCCTTACGGAATAGCGCATAAACTAGGGTTTAAGCTTCTGTCACTCTCACAACCCATCATCTAATAACTACTTCACAATGCATTACCTTAGGCCCAAATATGGTGAAGTGTCATGTAGTCGACGTTTACATGACACCACTAAGGGAATCACAACATACATACTATCAAAATATCGAACACACATCAAGTTCACATGATTACTTGCAACATGATTTCTCCCGTGATCTCAAGAACAAAAGTAACTACTCACAAATGATAATCATGCTCAAGATTAGAGGGTCATTAAATAGCATATTGGATCTGAACATATAATCTTCCACCAAATAAACCATATAGTAATCAACTACAAGATGTAATCAACACTACTAGTCACCCACAAGCACCAATTTATTGTTCTGGTACAAAGATT
Organism: Triticum aestivum; assembly: GCF_018294505.1. NCBI lineage: Eukaryota > Viridiplantae > Streptophyta > Magnoliopsida > Poales > Poaceae > Triticum > Triticum aestivum. The sequence goes on along the minus strand of NC_057802.1, from coordinate 449,871,455 downwards.
GAACACAAGATATGAACTAGGGTTTGCGATGAGATGGTGCTGTTGAAGATGTTGATGGAGATTGCCCTCCCTAAGATGGGAGATTTGTTGGTGATGATGTTGACGATGATTTCCCCCTCCGGGAGGGAAGTTCCCCTGGCGGAATCACTCCGCCAGAGGGCAAAAGTGCTCATGCCCAAGTTCCGCCTCGAGACGGCGGCGCTCCATCCCGAAAGTCCTCTCCTTATTTTTTCTAGGTCAAAATGACTTATATACCAGAATATGGGCACCGGAGGTGTGCCGAGGGGAGCACAACCCTCCAGGGCGCGCCTGGGCTCCCTAGCGCGGCCAGGTGGGTTGTGCCCACTGATACGTCTCCAACGTATCTATAATTTTTGATTGTTCCATGCTATTATATATTCTGTTTTGGATGATTAATGGGATTATTTATACACTTTTATATTATTTTTGGGACTAACCTATTAACTGGAGGCCCAGCCCAAATTGCTATTTTTTTTGCCTATTTCAGTGTTTCGCAGAAAAGGAATATCAAACGGATTCCAAACGGAATGAAACCTTCGGGAACGTGATTTTTGGAACAAACGTGATCCAGAGGACTTGGAGTGGACGTCAAGAAATCATCGAGGAGGCCACGAGGTAGGGGGCGCGCCTACCCCCCAGGGCGCACCCTCCACCCTCGTGGGCCCCTCGTGGCTCCACCGACCTACTTCTTCCTCCTATATATACCTCCGTACCCCCAAACCATCAGAGGCATCCACGAAAACCTAATTCCACCGCCGCAACCGTCTATACCCGTGAGATCCCATCTTGGGGCCTTTTTCGGCGTCCTGTCGGAGGGGGCATTGATCACGGAGGGCTTCTTCATCAACACCATAGCCTCTCCGATGATGTGTGAGTAGTTTACCTCAGACCTTCGAGTCCATAGTTATTAGATAGATGGCTTCTTCTCTCTCTCTTTGGATCTCAATACAAAGTTCTCCTCGATTCTCTTGGAGATCTATTTGATGTAATCTTCTTTTGCGGTGTGTTTGTCGAGACCGATGAATTGTGGGTTTATGATCAAGATTATCTATGAACAATATTTGAATCTTCTCTGAATTCTTTTATGTATGATTGGTTATTTTTGCAAGTCTCTTTGAATTATCAGTTTGGTTTGGCCTACTAGATTGATGTTTCTTGCAATGGGAGAAGTGCTTAGCTTTGGGTTCAATCTTGCGGTGTCCTTTCCCAGTGACAGTAGGGGCAGCAAGGCACGTATTGTATTGTTGCCATCGAGGATAAAAAGATGGGGTTTATATCATATTGCATGAGTTTATCCCTCTACATCATGTCATCTTGCTTAAAGAATTACTCTGTTCTTTTGAACTTAATACTCTAGATGCATGCTGGATAGCGGTCGATGTGTGGAGTAATAGTAGTAGATGCAGAATCGTTTCGGTCTACTTGTCGCGGACGTGATGCCTATATACATGATCATAGCTAGATATTCTCATAACTATGCTCAATTCTATCAATTGCTCGACAGTAATTTGTTTACCCACCATAATACTTATGCTCTTGAGAGAAGCCACTAGTGAAACCTATGGCCCCCGGGTCTATTTTCCATCATATTATTTTCCCGTCAACAAGCTATTTCTGGCGCCGTTTATTTTACTTTGCATCTTTATTTACTCTTTATCATAAAAATACCAAAAAAATTATCTTATCATATCTATCAGATCTCACTCTCGTAAGTGACCATGAAGGGATTGACAACCCCTTTATCGCGTTGGTTGCGAGGTTCTTATTTGTTTGTGTAGGTGCATGGGAGTTGAGTGTGGCCTCCTACTGGATTGATACCTTGGTTCTCAAAAACTGAGGGAAATACTTACGCTACTTTACTGCATCACCCTTTCCTCTTCAAGGGAAAACCAATGCAGTGCTCAAGAGGTAGCACCCACCTGGTGGGCCCCCTCTGGTACTTATTGGCTCCAATATTCCTCATATATTCCATAAAAAATCTCCGTAAAGTTTCAGCTTGTGTGGAGTTGTGCAGAATAGGTGGCCAGACGTAGCTTTTCCAGGTCCAGATTTCCAGCTGCCGGAATTCTCCCTCTTTGTGTGTACCTTGCATATTATGAGAGAAAAGGCATTAGAATTACTCCAAAAAGCATTATTATGCACAAAAACATCATAAATAACAGTAGGAAAACATGATGCAAAATGGACGTATCAAGAAGTACTATCCTTGCCATCAACAAAAGATTTCTTTCGCTTTGGACCCCTCTTGGCTGGAGGACTAACACAAGAAGCGCCAAGGGGAATGATTGCTAACTAAACACCAGGCGCAATAATAGAGCTCCATGCATTTTTCTTTACTGAATTACCAAGAGCTACGCCGTCGAGTACAATACTTTTAGTTGGGATGGTTCTCTTTCTCCTTGGGTCCAGTATGTCCACATCAACAGAAGGTGCTTCAAGTTCATCACTGCTACTTCTTGAGCTTGCATTGGTTTTTCCCTTGAAGAGGAATGGGTGATGCAACAAAGTAGAGATACGTATTTCCCTCAGTTAAGAACCAAGGTATCAAATCTAGTAGGAGATACACGCAGGTCTCCAATCTATGCACCTGCACAAACAATCAAACACTTGCACCCAACCCGATAAAGGGGTTGTCAATCCCTTCACGGTCACTTGCAAAGGTGAGATCCAATAGAGATAGATATAAAAGCTTACTAAAACGTAAACCAAAATAAAATTAAATAAATTACAGCAAGGTATTTTTGGGTTTTTTGTTTATAGATTTGAAAATATATGATGGAAAATAGACCCGGGGGCCATAGGTTTCACTAGAGGCTTCTCTCTTCAAGGAAAATAATACGGTGGGTGAACAAATTACTGTCGAGCAATTGGTAGAAAAACGCAAAGTTATGACGATATCCAAGGCAATGATTATGCATATAGGCACCACGTCTGTGTCAAGTAGACTGACTCCTGCCTGCATCTACTACTATTACTCCACACATCGACCGCTATCCAGCATGCATCTAGAGTATTAAGTCCATAAGAACGGAGTAAAGCCTTAAGTAAGATGACATGATGTAGAGGGATAAACTCAAGCAATATGATGAAAACCCCATCTTTTTACCCTTGATGGTTGCTACTTCTTGAGCTTGCGTTGGGTTTTCCCTTGAAGAGGAAAGGGTGATGCAACACAGTAGAGATAAGTATTTCCCTCAGTTAAGAACCAAGGTATCAATCCAGTAGGAGAAACGCAAGTCCCCAATAGATGCACCTGCACAAACAATCAAACACTTGCACCCAACACTATAAAGGGGTTGTCAATCCCTTCCCGGTCACTTGCAAAGGTGAGATCTGATAGAGATAAATAAAACTAAACAAAAGATAAAATATTTTTGGGTTTTTTGGTTTATAGATCTGAAAATAAAGATTGCAAAATAGTAGATCGGAAACTAATATGATGGAAAATAGACCCGATGGCCATAGGTTTCACTATAGGCTTCTCTCATGAAGGCAAATAATACGATGGGTGAACAAATTACTGTCGAGCAATTGATAGAAAAGTGCAAAGTTATGACGATATCCAAGGCAATGATTATGTAATATAGGCATCACGTCCGTGTCAAGTAGACCGACTCCTGCCTGCATCTACTATTATTACTCCACACATCGGCCGCTATCCAGCATGCATCTAGAGTATTAAGTTCATAAAGAACGGAGTAACGCCTTAAGTAAGATGACATGATCTAGAGGAATAAACTCAAGCAATATGATGAAAACCACATCTTTTTGTCCTCAATGGCGACAATTCAATACGTGTCTCGCTACCCCTACTTTGTCACTGGGTGAAATCACGCAAGATTGAACCCAAAGCTAAGCACCTCTCCCATTGCAAGAAAAACCTATCTAGTTGGCCAAACCAAACCTATAATTCATAGAGAAATACAAAGATATCAAATCATGCATATAAGAATTCAGAGAAGATTCAAATAATATTCATAGATAAGCTGATCATAAATCCATAATTCATCGGATCTCGACAAACACACCGCAAAAGAAGATTACATCGGATAGATCTCCAAGAACATCGAGGAGAACATGGTATTGAGAATCAAAGAAAGAGAAGAAGCCATCTAGCTACTAGCTATGGACCCGTAGGTCTATGGTAAACTACTCACGCTTCATCGAAAGGGCAATAGAGTTGATGTAGATGCCCTCCTTGATCGAATCCCCCTCCGGCAGGATGCCGGAAAAGGCCCCAAGATGGTATCTCACGGGAATAGAAGGTTGCGGCGGTGAAAAAGTTTTTTTGTGGATGCTTCTGGTGGTTTTGGAATATATGTGCATATATAGGAGGAAGAGCTAGGCCAGGGGGTCACCGAGGGGCCCACAAGGTAGGGGGCGTGCCCTCCACCCTTGCCGCCGCCTCGTGGCTCTTCTGACTTGCACTCCAAGTCCCCTGGGTGTCTTCTGGTCCAAGAAAAATCATCGTGAAGTTTTATTCCGTTTGGACTCCGTTTAGTATTCCTTTTCTGCGAAGCTCAAAAACAAGGAAAAAACAGAAACTGGCACTGGGCTCTAGGTTAATAGGTTAGTCCCAAAGATAATTTAAAATAGCATATTAATGCATATAAAACATCCAAAACAGATAATATAATAGCATGGAACAATAAAAAATTATAGATATGTTGGAGACGTATCAATGGCAACAATACAAATACATGCCTCGCTACCCCTACTTTGTCACTGGGTGAGGATACCGCAAGATTGAACCAAAAACTAAGCACCTCTCCCATTGCAAGAAAAACCAATCTAGTTGGCCAAACCAAACCACTAATTCGAAGAGAAATACAAAGATATCAAATCATGCATATAATTCAGAGAAGATTCAAATAATATTCATAGATAAACTGATCAAAAATCCACAATTCATCGGATCTCGACAAACACACCGCAAAAGAAGATTACATCGGATAGATCTCCAAGAACATTGAGGAGAACATGGCATTAAGAATCAAAGAGAGAGAAGAAGCCATCTAGCTACTAGCTATGGACCCGTAGGTTTGTGGTAAACTACTCACGCTTCATCGGTAGGGTAATAGAGTTGATGTAGATGCCCTCTGTGATCGAATCCCCCTCCAGCAGGATGCCGGAAAAGGCCCCAAGATGGGATCTCGCGGAAACAGAGGCTTGTGGCAGCGGAAAAGTATTTTGGTGGACGCTTCTGGTGGTTTGGGAATATTTGGGAATATATAGAGGAAGAATTAGGGTTAGGGGAGCTCCGAGGGGCCCACAAGCCCTCAGGGCGCCCCCCTACGGCGCGCCCCTAGCTTGTGCCCCCCTCGGGACTCCTTGATACGTCCATTTTGCATCATGTTTCCTTACTGTTATTTATGATGTTTTAATCCATAATAATGCTTTTTGGAGTAATTCTAATGCCTTTTCTCTCATAATATGCAAGGTATACACAAAGAGGGAGAATTCCGGCAGCTGGAAATCTGGACCTGGAAAATCTACGTCAGGCCACCTATTCTGCACAACTCCAAAAAAGCTGAAACTTCACGGAGAATTTTTATGGAATATTTGAAGAATATTGGAGCAAATAACTACCAGAGGGGCCCACCAGGTGGGCACAACCCACCTGGGCGTGCCAGGGAGCCCAGGCGCGCCCTGGTGGGTTGTGCTCACCCAGGCCCACCTCCGGTGCCCATCTTCTGGTATATAGGTCATTTTGACCTGAAAAAATAAGGGAAGGACTTTCGGGACGGAGTGCCGCCGTTTCGAGGCGAAACTTGGGCAGGAGCACTTTTGCCCTCTGGCGGAGCGATTCCGCCAGGGGAACTTCCCTCCCGGAGGAGGAAATCATCGTCATCATCATCACCATCAACTCTCCCATCTTGGGGAGGGCAATCTCCATCAACATATTTAACAGCACCATCTCATCTCAAACCCTAGTTCATCTCTTGTGTTCAATCTTGTTACCGGAAGTATAGATTGGTGCTTGTGGGTGACTAGTAGTGTTGATTACATCTTGTAGTTGATTACTATATGGTTTATTTGGTGGAAGATTATCTGTTCAGATCCAATATGCTATTTAAAACCCCTCTGATCTTGAGCATGATTATCATTTATGAGTAGTTACTTTTGTTCTTGAGGTCACAGGAGAAAATCATGTTGTAAGTAATCATGTGAATTTGATATGTGTTCGATATTTTGATAGTATGTATGTTGTGATTCCCTTAGTGGTGTCATGTGAACGTCGACTACATGGCACTTCACCATATTTGGGCCTAAGGGAATGCATTGTGGAGTAGCAATTAGATGATGGGTTGCGAGAGTGACAGAAGCTTAAACCCCAGTTTATGCGCTATTCCGTAAGGGACCGATTTGATCCAAAAGTTTATTGCTATGGTTAGAATTTATTCTTAATACTTTTCCCATAGTGCGGATGCTTGCGGGAGGGTTAATCATAAGTAGGAGGTTTGTTCAAGTAAGAACAGCACCTAAGCACCGGTCCACCCACATATCAAATTATCAAAGTACCGAACACGAATTAAACCAACATGATGAAAGTGTCTAGATGAAAATCCCGTGTACCCTTAAGAACGCTTTGCTTATCATAAAAGACCGTTTTGGCCTGTCATGTGCCTCAAAAGGATTGGGCTACCTTGCTGCACTTTTCTTACTACTATCGTTACTTGCTCGTTACGAATTACCTTGCTGTCAAACTACTCTGTTACTTATAATTTCAGCACTTGCAGACATTACCTTGCTGAAAACCACTTGTCATTTCCTTCTACTCCTCGCTGGGTTCGACACTCTTACTTATCGTAAAGAGCTACAATTGATCACTTTTGGGTCATCAAGGCTATTTTCTGGCGCCGTTGCCGGGGAGTGAAGCGCCTTTGGTAAGTGGAATTTGATAAGGAAACATTTATATAGTGTGCTGAAATTTATTGTCACTTGTTACTATGGAAAACAATCCTTTCAGGGGTTCGTTCGGGGTATGTTCACCTCGACCGGAACCACAATTAGCTACCCCTCAACCTACTGCACCTACTGAAAATATTGAATATGAAATTCCTTCGGGTATGATAGAACAACTGCTAGTTAATCCTTATGCAGGAGATGGAACCGAACATCCTGATATGCACTTGATATATGTAGAACAAATTTGTGGATTGTTCAAGTTTGCAGGTTTACCCGGAGACGAAGTTATGAAAAAGGTTTTCCTTTTATCTTTGAAGGGAAAAGCATTGGCATGGTATAGGCTATGCGATGATATTGGATCTTGGAATTGGAATCTATTGAAATTGGAGTTCCATCAAAAAATTTATCCTATGCATCTAGTTCATCGTGATCGGAATTACATATATAATTTTTGGCCTCGTGAAGGATAAATTATCGCTCTAGCTTGGGGGAGGCTTAAGTCAATGTTATATTCATGCCCCAATCATGAGATCTCAAGAGAAATTATTATCCAGAATTTTTATGCTCGGCTTTCTCGTAATGATCAAACCATGCTTGGTACTTCTTGTGCTAGTTCTTTTATGAAGAAGACTATTGAATTCCGGTGGGATCTTTTGGAAAGAATTAAACGCAACTCTGAAGATTGGGAACTCGATGAAGGTAAAGAGTCGGGTATTAAGCTTAAGTATGATTGTGTTAAATCTTTTATGGATACCGATGCTTTTCAAAAGTTTAGCACTAAATATGGACTTGACTCTGAGATAGTAGCCTCCTTCTGTGAATCATTTGCTACTCATGTTGAACTCCCTAAAGAGAAGTGGTTTAACTATCACCCACCTATTAAAGAAGAAATTAAAGAACCAGTACCAGTTAAAGAAAAAACTATACTTTACAATGTTGATCCAGTTGTTCCTTCTGCTTATATTGAGAAACCACCTTTTCCTGTTAGGATAAAGGAAGATGCTAAAGTTTCAACTGTAGTCAACAAAATCTATATTAGAACACCTAAACCTGATGAACAAATTAAAGTAGAACCTAGTATTGCTATGGTTAAAGATCTCTTGGAAGAAAATGTAGATGGGCATGTTATTTACTTTTGTGAAGAAGCTGCTAGAATTGCCAAACCTAACAAAAAGGATAAACATAGACCTATTGTTGGCATGCCGTCATCTCAGTTAAAATAGGAGATCACTGTTATCATGGTTTATGTGACATAGGTGCTAGTGTGAGTGTTATTCCTTACACCTTGCATCAAGAAATTATGAATGATATAGCACCCGCAGAGATAGAAGACATAGATGTTACTATTAAACTTGCTAATAGAGACACTATATCACCAATTGGGATTGTTAGAGATGTTGAAGTCTTGTGTGGGAAAATAAAATACCCTACTGATTTTCTTGTTCTTGGTTCCCCACAAGATGATTTCTGTCCCATTATCTTTGGTAGACCTTTCTTGAACACCGTTAATGCTAGAATAGACTGTGAGAAACAAACTGTCGGTGTTAGTTTTGGTGATGAGTCTCATGAGTTTAATTTTTCCAAGTTTAGTAGAAAGCTTCATGAAAAAGAATTGCCTAGTGAAGATGAAATAATCGGTCTTGCTTCTATTGCTGTACCACCTATTGATCCTTTAGAACAATATTTGCTAGACCATGAAAATGATTTTCATATGCATGAAAGAAATGTAATAGATAAGATTTTCTTTGAACAACGTCCTCTGCTTAAACACAATTTGCCTATTGAAACTCCAGGAGGTCCTCCTCCACCTAAAGGTGATCCTGTGTTTGAATTAAAATAACTGCCAGACACTTTGAAATATGCTTATCTTGACGAAAAGAAGATATATCCTGTTATTATTAGTGCTAACCTTTCAGAGCATGAAGAAGAAAGATTATTGAAAGTTCTAAGGAAGCACCGAGCTGCTATTAGATATACTCTTGATGATTTAAAGGGCATTAGTCCCACTTTATGTCAGCACAAAATTAATATGGAACCTAATGCTAAACCCGTTGTTGATCACCAAGGTCGGTTAAATCCAAAAATGAAGGAAGTGGTAAGAACGGAGATATTGAAACTTTTGGAAGCAGGTATAATCTATCCTATAGCTGACAGTAGATGGGTAAGTCCTGTTTATTGTGTCCCTAAAAAAGGAGGTATAACTGTTGTACTTAATGATAAGAATGAACTTATTCCACAAAGAATTGTTATAGGCTATAGAATGGTAATTGATTTTAGAAAATTAAACAAAGCAACTAGAAAAGATCATTACCCTCTGCCTTTTATTGATCAAATGCTTGAAAGATTATCTAAGCACACACACTTTTGCTTCCTTGATGGATATTCTAGTTTGTCACAAATACCTGTTTCTCAACCTGATCAAGGAAGGACCACTTTTACTTGTCCCTTTGGAACCTAAGATTATAGACGTATGCCTTTCGGTTTATGTAATGCACCTGCTACCTTTCAAAGATGTATGACTGCTATATTCTCGGACTTTTGTGAAAAGATTGTTGAGGTTTTCATGGATGACTTCTCTGTTTATGGGAAGTATTTTGAAGATTTTTTAAGCAATCTTGATCGAGTTTTGCAGAGTTGTGAAAAAACAAATCTTGTCTTGAATTGGGAGAAGTGCCACTTTATGGTTAATGAAGGCATTGTCTTGGGTCAGAAATTTTTTGAAAGAGGTATTGAAGTGGACAAAGCTAAGGTTGATGCAATTGAGAAAATGCCATGTCCTAAAGATATAAAAGGCATTCGTAGTTTCTTAGGTCATACTGGTTTCTATAGGAGATTTATCAAAGACTTTTCTAAAATTTCTAGGCCTCTTACGAATCTTTTGCGTAAGGATATTCCTTTTGTTTTGATGATGATTGTTTAGAAGCCTTTGAAACACTCAAGAAAGCCTTAATTTCTGCACCTATTGTTCAACCACCTGATTGGAACTTGCCTTTTGAAATTATGTGTGATGCTAGTGATTATGCTGTTGGTGCTGTTCTAGGACAAAGAGTTGATAAGAAACTGAATGTTATTCATTATGCTAGTAAAACTCTAGATAGTGCTCAACGAAACTATGCTACTACTGAAAAAGAATTCTTAGAAGTGGTGTTTGCTTGTGATAAATTTAGACCTTATATTGCTGATTCAAAAGTTACTATTCACACCGACCATGCTGATATTAAATATCTTATGGAAAAGAAAGATGCTAAACCTAGACTTATTCGATGGGTTCTCTTGTTACAAGAATTTGATTTACATATCATTGATAGAAAAGGAGCTGAGAATCCCGTAGCTGATAATTTATCTAGGCTTGAAAATTTTCCTGATGACCCACTACCTATTGATGATAGTTTTCGTGATGAGTAGTTAGCTGCAATAAATGTTGCTAATAGTACTCCTTGGTATGCTGATTATGCTAATTACATTGTTGCTAAATATTTACCACCTAGCTTTACATACCAACAAAAGAAAAAATTCTTCTATGATTTACGATATTACTTTTGGGATGACCCACGTCTTTATAAAGAAGGAGTAAATGGTATTATTAGACATTGTGTACCTGAGCATGAATAGGGACAAATCCTATGGAAATGTCACTCTGAAGCTTATGGAGGGCGTCATGCTTGAGATAGAACTGCTCACAAGGTATTGCAATCTAGATTTTATTGGCCTACTCTCTTCAAGGATGCCCGTAAGTTCGTCTTATCTTGTGATGAATGCCAAAGAATAGGTAATATCGGTAAGCATCAAGAAATGCCTATGAACTATTCACTTGCGATTGAACCATTTGATGTTTGGGGATTTGATTACATGGGACCTTTTCCTTCCTCTAATGGGTATACACATATTTTGGTTGCTATTGATTATGTTACTAAATGGGTAGAAGCTATTCCAACCAGTAGTGCTGATCACAACACCTCTATTAAAATGCTTAAGGAAGTTATTTTCCCAAGGTTTGGAGTCCCTAGATATTTAATGACTGATGGTGGTTCACACTTTATTCATGGTGCTTTCCGTAAAATGCCTGCAAAGTATGATGTTAACCATATAATTGCATCACCTTATCATTCTCAGTCTAGTGGTCAAGTTGAACTTAGCGATAGAGAAATAAAATTAATTTTGCAAAAGACTGTCAATAGGTCCAGGAAGAATTGGTCCAAGAAATTAGATGATGCACTTTGGGTTTATAGAACAGCATATAAAAATCCTATGGGTATGTCTCCTTATAAAATGGTTTATGGAAAAGCTTGTCATTTGCCTCTTGAGTTAGAACATAAAGCATATTAGGCCATCAAAGAACTCAATTATGATTTCAAACTCGCTGGTGAAAAGAGGTTATTTGATATTAGTTCTTTAGATGAATGGAGAACCCAAGCTTATGAAAATGCAAAAATTATTCAAAGAAAATTTTAAAAGATGGCTTGACAAAAGAATCCAAAAGCGTGAGTTTAAAGTCGGAGAATATGTTCTTTTGTACAACTCTCGTTTCAGATTTTTTGCAGGAAAAATCCTCTCAAAATGGGAAGGCCCCTACGTTATCGGTCTGGAGCTATCAAAATAAATAATGCCGAAGGTACTAACCCGAAGGTTGTTAATGGGCAATGAATAAAATATTATATCTCAGGTACGCCCATTAATGTTGAAAGTAATATTATCCAAACTTTGACACCGGAAGAACACATAAAAGAGTCCTTCTGGAATACTCCAGAATCGTGAAAATAAGGAGGTACGTGATACGGTAAGTAAACGAACTCCAAAAAATCCGCAAAAATATTTTTTGTCCGTTTTGGAATATTTAGAAAATTAGGAAAATAAGAAACTTCCAGGAAGCGTACCCTGGTGGGCACAAGAGACCTGGGCGTGCCAGGCTTGCCTGGCGCGCCCAGGTGGGTTGTGCCCACCTGGGACACCTTCCGGATTCCGTTTTTCTACAGCTTGCTTGTTTCCCAAGATAAAAAATCTATATATACTTCCCGAACCTGTTAATCACTGTATCATGGAGAAATCCTCTGTTATCTTTTCTTGTTGTTTTCGGTCAGATCTATCAAGCTAGGCATCATGTCTTCCTCCTCCTCCAACAACTTGGAAGAAGATGCTTGGTTGATGAAGATCGAGCTGAAGAGGGAGGAGCCTACGGACACCGTCAGGGGAGACAAGGGCAAGGAGGCTACCGTAGATCCACCCTCGGTGGCAGAACAAGCTCTGCCGGCCGAGGAGGAAGAAGAAGATATCCTTAAGTACTACCTTGCTCATCTTACTCCTACTGAGATTGAAGCCTTTCGTGTCATTGAAACAGTTCGCGTGCAAAATAAGTATCTTACTCGCGAAAATATTCTGCATCAAGAGCATATCATCCATCTCCGGAGCGTCATCCGTCAATTGGAGAATCTCGTGATCCTTAAGGACATGATCGCTTCATGACCACCATCATCTTCTTCACCACCAAAAGAGAATTGAGTATTGGGTATGGGCACTCCCCTTGGCTTCTGCCAAGCTTGGGGGAGGTGCCCTGGTATCGTATCATCCCACTATCTTTTTGCCTTTACTTATTTTAGTTCGATCTTTTGCTTTAGATGAATAAAATTTAGTTCGATCCTTTCTTCTTTGAGAGTTTGCTTAGTGATTTATCCTTGTAATCGTGTGCAAGATATATAATAAAGTTTAGTTCGAGTTTTTCTTTCTTTACTTTCATGTTGCAAATAAAAGAGAAGAAATTAGAAAGAAAAAGAGAAAGGAAATAAATAAAAGAAAGGAAATAAATCAAAAGATCATATACTAATCTTATGGTAGGTGATGACACCACATAAGGAAAAGTATAAGTAGAAAATTTTATTAGAGATTGAAAAACATAGCATTAGTCAATGATGCAACTCATGAAAGAATTAATAAGGGAAGAGAAGATTCACATATAAATATACTATCCTAGAAATCTTTTATGATTGTGAGCCCTCATCAAAATATTACATGCCAAAATTGTTGACGTTGGACAAGGAAGACAACTTAATGGTTTATGTTTGTTTATATTCACATATAAGTCATATTGTCATGGATACTATAACATGTGGTGCTTGCCCCCTATCTTTGCTAGCCAAGAATTCCGCACTAAGTAGAGATACTACTTGTGCATCCAAAAACCCTTAAACCCACAAGTGTCCACCATGCCTACCTAGGGATTGAGCAAGATCCCTGAAGTAAGTTGTTATCGGTGCAAAATGGCAATAAAAATTGCTTCTAAATGTGTGAGATCATTTAGTGTAAGATAAAATTGAGCGTTGCACGAACTTGTGATGGTGAAGAATAAAAGCGACAGACTGCATAATAAAGGTCGCTATCACAAGGGGCAATGCAACATGATGTTCTTTTGCACTAAGGGGTTGAGCATACAAACAAATAAGCGCATGGCAACCTCTGCTTCCCTCTACGAGTGGCCTATCTTTTACTTTTATGTATTTACTTTTATGCAAAGAGTCAAAGATTACCCTCTATTCCTTTTTATTTTTCTTCTTTGGCAAGCATACATCATGTGGTGAGGAAAGATCTAGGAAACATTGAGTAGAACATGGTATTAAGAATCAAAGAGAGAGAAGAAGCCATCTAGCTACTAGCTATGGACCCATAGGTTTGTGCTAAACTACTCACGCTTCATCGATAGGGAAATAGAGTTGACGTAGATGCCCTCCGTGATCGAATCCCCCTCCGGCAGGATGCCGGAAAAGGCCCCAAGATGGGATTTCGCGGAAACAGAGGCTTGCAGCGACGATTTTTTTGGTGGACGCTTCTGGTGGTTTGGGAATATTTGGGAATATATAGAGGAAGAATTAGGGTTAGGGGAGCTTCGAGGGGCCCATAAGCCGCCCCTAGGGCACACCCCTAGCTTGTGGCCTCTCGGGACTCCTCTCACTTCATCCCCAAGTCTGCTGGGTGTCTTCTGGTCCAAGAAAAATCATCGTGAAAGTTTTATTCCGTTTGGGCTCTGTTTGATATTCCTTTTCTGTAAAACTCAAAAACAAGGAAAAGACAGAAACTGGCACTGGGCCCTAGGTTAATAAGTTAGTCCCAAAAATAATATAAAATATCATATTAATGCATATAAAACATCCAAAACAGATAATATAATAGCATGGAACAATAAAAAATTATAGATACGTTGGAGACGTATCAATCAACTCCATATTCCTCCCCGTTCGTTCCATTGCCCGTTCCGCCTGCACTGGACCAGCCTCCCGAACGGCCACCATGGCGGCCACCCCGATGACCTTGGCCCCCTGCTGGGCCCCTTCCATTCTGCATGAACCAAGTGGCATGAAGGCCTTGCCCCGTTGATGAGCATGGCCAGATTGGGCCGACCGCACAGGATCCCCAAAATTTGGCGTTTCCTATACGGCGAATGTTGTGCTTGTTATAGGCATCGACGCAAACGGGCGCACCCCCTCCTTCTATCGATGCTGCATGGGTCGACTCATTTACCTTTTTTCTTCCTTTTCTGCTACATTCCGAAAAAGTGCGAGTGGTGGATTCAAACTCGAGACCTCTTCCTTCGACAAGAAACCTTGTAACCACTAGGACAACTCTAACGCTTGTGACTACTTAGTCTATTTTTACCTCTTATTCTTTCTTCAGTTCGCAAAAACCCCGGAATTTTTTGATTTTGTTTTTTCTGGACCAGTTTTTGTTCGGTTCTTTTTTATTATTTTTTATTTTTTTATATTAATATTTCCTTTTTCTTTTCAAATCATGATTCTCTTTCAAAAAAGATGAACTTTTTAAAAAATTGTGATTTCTTTCCAAATTGATGATTTTTTATTTTCTATGATTATTTTTTCAAATTTGATAATTTTTACAAAATGGATAGCATTTTTTTGCATATTTGATGATTTTTCTCAAATCTAAAGATTTTTTAAATTTTATGATTTTTTAAAATTTGATGAACTTTTTTCGAATCAATGTTTTTTCCAAAATCTGTGAACATTTTTAGTTTACATTATATATATTTTGTTTTTTGTTTTTTAAAGAAGTCAACGGTTGATAGGTCAACCATGATCGGTCAAACACGAATGACCAGACCAGTCGATCACTTGGGCTTCTTCTTGGGCCGGCCCACCAACGGAGAAACATGAGTGCCAGGGAGTAGTTCCGGCGGGGCATTTCCTGTTTGGCGCTGCAGGCGCCCGTTAATGTGCATTCTGCAAACGGGCGCCTGCAGCGCCCCGTGCTTGGCCGGCCCATCTAGTATTTTACCGTCGCAAAAAATATGCCGCAACAGGGATTCGAACACGCTTAATCCTATTTGGCGCCTTTAGCGCCCGCTATAGGTCTTTCCACTAACGGGCGCATACCCCCTCACCACGTTGAGACCTCTTCCTTCGTCAAGAAACCTTGTAACCACTAGGACAACTCTAACGCTTGTGACTACTTAGTCTATTTTTACCTCTTATTCTTTCTTCAGCTCAAAAAAACCCCGGAATTTTTTGATTTTGTTTTTCTGGACCAGTTTTTGTTCGGTTCTTTTTTTTATTTTATTTTATTTTCTTTATATTAATATTTCATTTTTCTTTTCAAATCATGATTCTCTTTCCAAAAAGATGAACTTTTAAAAAATTGTGATTTCTTTCCAAATTGATGATTTTTTTATTTTCTATGATTATTTTTTCAAATTTGATGATTTTTACAAAATGGATAGCATTTTTTTGCATATTTGATGATTTTTCTCAAATCTAAAGATTTTTTAAATTTTATGATTTTTTAAAATTTGATGAACTTTTTTCGAATCAATGTTTTTTTCCAAAATCAGTGAACATTTTTAGTTTACATTATATATTTTGTTTTTTGTTTTTTAAAGAAGTCAACGGTTGACTGGTCAACCATGATCGGTCAAACACGAATGACCAGACCAGTCGATCACTTGTGCTTCTTCTTGGGCCGGCCCACCAACGGAGAAACTTGAGTGCCAGGGAGTAGTTCCGGCGGGGCATTTCCTATTTGGCGCTGCAGGCGCCCGTTAATGTGCATTCTGCAAACGGGTGCCTGCAGCGCCCCGTGCTTGGCCGGCCCATCTAGTATTTTACCGTCGCAAAAAATATGCCGCAACAGGGATTCGAACACGCTTAATCCTATTTGGCGCCTTTAGCGCCCGCTATAGGTCTTTCCACTAACGGGCGCATACCCCCTCACCACGTTGGGCCGGCCTAGTTTTGACTTTCTTTTTTCTGTTTTCTAAACTGCAAAAAGGTGCGCCAAAGCTGGGTATCGAACCTGAGACCAGTGAGTTGAGAGTACGACGGCACAACCAACCCACCACAACCCTTCATGTTTTCCCATGTTTTACTTCTTTGCCTTTTTCCATGTTTCTTTCCTGCTTCTTTCTATTTTCAAATTCGCCACTTTTTTCCTTTTATGTTTTCGAATTTGGTGAACTTTTTCCGAATTCGATGAACTTTTTCCGGATTCGGTGAACTTTTTTTCACATTCGGTGAACTTTTCCCGAATTTGGTGAACTTTTTCCCAAATTCGCTGAACTTTTTTTGAATTCGGTGAACTTTTTTGGAATTCGATGAACTTTTTTCGAACTTGGTGAACTTTTTTCGAACTTGGTGAACTTTTTCTTGAATTCGTTGAACTTTTTCCCGAATTCGATGAACTTTTTTCGAACTTGGTGAACTTTTTTTCGAATTCGGTGAACTTTTTCGATATTCGATGAACTTTTTTTCGTATTCGATAATCTTTTTTCAAAGGACAAGAGTACATACTGTAGCAAAGCAGTTCGTTTTTTCCAAGAAAACCAGTATGTACTGTAGCATTTTTTAGTGAAAGAAAAGAAGTGATGGAGCAGGCAGTTTTTTTTGAGCAAGCGACGCAGCTAGCGAGCGAGCGGCAGGAGCCTACGATCGAGCGACGGCAACGAGCCAGCGGGCGAGTAGCGGCAGCCAGCGAGCGTTGCTGGGCCAGGCCCATGCAAGCGACGCAGCGGGCGCTGGCTTAGCTAACGGGCGCTAAAGGCGCCAAGGAGGAGGTCTCTTCGAACACACATCCTATCCAAGGCAAACTATTCGTTCAAACCACCAGGCTACACTTCAATTGTTGAACTGTTTTACTTATTCTTTAGTTCTGTTTGTTTTTTCTTTTACTTTTTTTCTTATCCTTTTCTGTTAATTATTTTTGTTTTCTTTAATGAGCGCTTTTTTAAATTTTGTGAACCTTTTTCCTAAATTTACAAACTTTTTTTATTCAAAATTCGATGAACTTTTCAAATCTGATAAAAAAACTAAAAATTCAATGAACTATTTTTCAAATCCGATGATTTTTTTTGAAAATTCATTTTTAAATTCGATGAACTATTTTTCAAATCTGATGAACTTTTTTGAAAAGTTGATGAATTTTTTTGAAATTTGATGAACTTTTTCGAAATCCGATGAACTATTTTTCAAATCTGATGAACTTTTTGAAAAGTTGATGAACTTTTTTGAAATTCGATGAACTTTTTTTCAAATTTGACGAACTTCTTGCAAACTCATGGTCGTTTTCATTGCTGTGAACTGTTTTTTCAAAATTAGTGCACTTTTTTCCATTTCATGAACTTTTATTTTTGAACTCATAAACTTTTTTGAATATATGAACCTTTTTTACATTGGCCAACTTTTTTATGCATGTTCGTCAACTTTCCAAATTTGTTCACATTTTTTCCATACATTCACGTTTTTTATTAATGTTTTCAAATAAGTCAAAAGCTAAGCGAGGGGCTGTACAACAAGTGGCGCTGCTACGTTGGTTCTTAAATCAACACACGCTGAAATAAATCAATAGCAGTCAATAGGTGTACCGGTTGGCCAACCTCGAAGACGAGCGTGTTGGCTTGAGTTCGATTCTCAGTGAAGCCACTTTTTTGGATGTCTTTTCGCGTAATAATACATTTTTTTCTGCGTGCCTGTTTCTGGGCTGGCCCAGCAGGCGCTACCGCAGGCGCCAGCTGCCTTCGCGGCAGCGTTGAAGGCGCCGAATAGGCGCTCCCCCCGCCGGAAGGGAGCTCCTAACCGGCGCTCTAAGCGACGAACGAGCGCCGGTTCGTCCTACTGGCGCCCGAAGGCGATGCCACTGGGCCGGCCCAGCAAAATTCAATCCATACAGCTCGGGCCTATAAAAGGGTGAACGAGTAGGGCTAACCACCTCACCTGCAACGCGCTAGTTATCAATTCCAGGGCGAACTTTTAACGTACATTTGTATCAGCGTAATATGTTACACATGTAAAATATTTACTGTAGCAATTTCATTTTTAAATTTTTTAAATCATTTTCGAAAAAGTTAATGAATTACAGAAAATTTCATTTTATTTTTTAAAAAAGTTCACAATTTTTAGAAAATGTCTATCGATTTCGAAAAAGGTTCACCGGTTTGAAAAATAGTTCGGAAATCTTTAGAGAAAAGCTCAAATTTTTTTAAAAAGTTCACAAAATGGAAAAAAGGTTCATAGATTTTGAAAAAAGTTCATCAAATATTAAAAAATTCATCAATCTTGAAAAAGAGTTCATCAAATTTAAGAAAAGTTCATCGAATTTGGAAAAATAAAAAAATTCATCGATTCTGAAAGAAAGTTCATTGAATTTTTAAAAAGTTCACCGAATTTGAAAAAAAGTTCATCAATTTTCAAAAAAGTTCATAGAATTTGAATTTTTTTTTCATCAATATTAAAGAAAGTTCATAGAATTCTCAGTGAAGCCACTTTTTTGGATGTCTTTTCGCGTAATAATACATTTTTTTCTCTGTGCGTGTTTGTGGGCTGGCCCAGCAGGCGCTACCGCAGGCGCCAGCTGCCTTCGCGGCAGCGTTGAAGGCGCCGAATAGGCGCTCCCCCCGCCGGAAGGGAGCTCCTAACCGGCGCTCTCAGCGACGAACGAGCGTCGGTTCGTCCTACTGGCGCCCGAAGGCGATGCGACTGGGCCGGCCAAGCAAAATTCAATCCATATAGCTCGGGCCTATAAAAGGGTGAACGAGTAGGGCTAACCACCTCACCTGCAAAGCGCTAGTTATCAATTCCAGGGCGAACTTTGGACGTACATTTGTATCAGCGTAATATGTTACACATGTAAAATATTTACTGTAGCGATTTCATTTTTAAATTTTTTAAATCATTTTCGAAAAAGTTAATGAATTACAGAAAAATTTCATTTTATTTGTAAAAAAGTTCACGATTTTGAGAAAATGTCTATCGATTTCGAAAAAGGTTTACCGGTTTGAAAAATAGTTCGGAAATCTTTAGAAAAAAGCTCAAATTTTTTAAAAAAGTTCACAAAATGGAAAAAAGGTTCATAGATTTTGAAAAAAGTTCATCAAATATTAAAAAGTTCATCAATCTTGAAAAAGAGTTCATCAAATTTAAGAAAAGTTCATCGAATTTGGAAAAATAAAAAAAATTCATCGATTCTGAAAGAAAGTTCATTGAATTTTTAAAAAGTTCACCGAATTCGAAAAAAAGTTCATCAATTTTCAAAAAAGTTCATAGAATTTGAATTTTTTCATAAATATTAAAGAAAGTTCATAGAATTCTCAGTGAAGCCACTTTTTTGGATGTTTTTTCGCGTAATAATACTTTTTTTTTCTGCGTGCGTGTTTGTGGGCTGGCCCAGCAGGCGCTACCGCAGGCGCCAGCTGCCTTCGCGGCAGCGTTGAAGGCGCCGAATAGGCGCTCCCCCCGCCGGAAGGGAGCTCCTAACCGACGCTCTCAGCGACGAACGAGCGCCGGTTCGTCCTACTGGCGCACGAAGGCGATGCCACTGGGCCGGCCCAACAAAATTCAATCCATACAGCTCGGGCCTATAAAAGGGTGAACGAGTAGGGCTAACCACCTCACCTGCAACGCGCTAGTTATCAATTCCAGGGCGAACTTTTGACGTACATTTGTATCAGCGTAATATGTTACACATGTAAAATATTTACTGTAGCAATTTCATTTTTAAATTTTTAAAATCATTTTCGAAAAAGTTAATGAGTTACAGAAAAATTTCATTTTATTTGTAAAAAAAGTTCACGATTTTGAGAAAATGTCTATCGATTTCGAAAAAGGTTCACCGGTTTGAAAAATAGTTCGGAAATCTTTAGAAAAAGCTCAAAATTTTTAAAAAAGTTCACAAAATGGAAAAAAGGTTCATAGATTTTGAAAAAAGTTCATCAATTATTAAAAAATTCATCAATCTTGAAAAAGAGTACATCAAATTTAAGAAAAGTTCATCGAATTTGGAAAAATAAAAAAAATTCATCGATTCTGAAAGAAAGTTCATTGAATTTTTAAAAAGTTCACCGTTTGAAAAAAAGTTCATAGAATTTGAATTTTTTTTCATCAATATTAAAGAAAGTTCATTGAATTTGAAAAAAGTTCATTGAATTTGAAAAAAAGTTCATCAAATTTGAAAAAAAGTTCATCGATTTTGAAAGAAAGTTCAATGAAGTTTAAAAAAGTTCATGTTATTCGAAAAATTTCTTCGAATTAAAAAACATCAATTTTAAAAATTAACGATTTTGAAAAAACGTTCACAAAACTGACAAAACGTTCAGCAATTTTGAAGAAAAACTCATTAGTTTGATAAAAGAAAGAAAGAAAAATAAAAAAGAAAGAACAAACGGAAAAACACAAAGGTGAGGAACAAATAAGGGAAGAATGTGCAACTGATCAAATAATGTCAAGAGGGTCAGTTGGTTATCGCCTTTTTAGTTAACCTCTGCGGCGCGGGATCGATCCCATCTCGGGGTGGGGGGGGTGCGCCCTGTGCGGTTAACCCTATAACGGGCGCTTAGAGCGCCGTTTAGGAAATGCCAGTTCTCCTGAAGCGCCGAATAGGAGCACCCCAAAATTTTGGGGCCCAGTCTAGCAAGTATATAGTATGTATACATATATGTAAAAAGGAAGGCCCAGTACACAACGCACTCGCAGGCAGCCCATTCTAGCACTTGCGGTTCACAATTATCCAAATACACACATACGCACACTGCTAAAAAAGGACGCACCACCTGCAGCCCGTCGCTTCACAATTCTAACTCCCGATCTATTAGCACCCGAATCCCGATCGCACGCACATGTTCTTAGGCCAACTCCACCGCATGACTCTAATCCATTTGGGGTTAAACGGACATATGAGACAGCCCAACACACGACCCCATCCGTAAAAAGCGTCCGTTTCTTGTCCGTCTCGCCCCATCCTGGGTGCAAGTTTGAACTGGGTTTGCGTCCAAAGCGGACACAAGCGGACGCTTTTTGGGTCGTCCTCGTCCGGCCATGTCCCTTTTGCATGTGACCCTGGCCCGCCTGTCATCATCTCTCCTCTTCTCTCTCACATGGCCTACCATGCCCACCTACCATCCTCTCTCTCCACCTTTTCCTCTCCCATGCCGGTGCACACCACTGTGCTGCAGCCGTGGGCGAGCGCGGCGGAGCGCAGGCACGGGAGAGCGGCGAGCCCTGGGCTTGGGCGGGTGCGCAGGGGAGCGCCGGGCGGGGCGCGGCAAGCGCGGCGCGCGGGAGAGCGGCGAGCGCGTTGGAGCAGCCATGGGCGCGGGCGGGCGCGGCGCGGCGCGTAAGCGGGCCATGCGCGCGGCGGGCAGGAGCGCACGCGCGCGGGCAGATGCGCAGGTGGCAGTGGCTGACCCGGGGCGCGGGCGGTAGTGTACAGGCGCGGCGGCCGAGCGCGCGGGGTGGCCAAGCGCAAGGCGGTGCGCGTGTCAGGCGCGGCTGGCCGCGCAGCGGGCGAGGCAGGGCGCGCGCGGCAGGACGCGCAGTAGGGCACGTGGCGGGCGCAGGCGGCGGCGGCAGGCATGGCCGGGCGGGCGCAGGAGGGTGCGAGGCGGCCGGCGGGGGCGCGCGGGCGACGACGCTTGCTGCAGCGGCGGGCGCGACGGGGTGCGGCGGTGGGCGGCGAGGTGCGACGACTAGCGGCGAGGTGCGGGCGCGCGGGGCGAGCGGCGACGGCTACGGCTGCAGCTGCGGCAGTCGGGGCGGCGAGCGAGTGCGAGCAGGTGCGGCGGGCCACTCCAGGGTGCGGGCGCGGGCACGATGAGCGCGCGGGGGCGAGCGAGCGAGGCGGGCGAGCGACCGAAGTGCAGGCGGACATTTTGGGTTCGATTGGCCGCGTTGGGCGACTCCAACAACAAGCAGACGCGCATGTCCATTTTGATACTCATTGCCACCCCAAACGGACGAAATCCGGATAAAACGGACGCCCTTTGGGGTCGTGCGGTGGAGTTGGCCTTACAACTAGAGAGGGTAGCGGTGCGACGGCGGCTGGGCGCTTGGGCGATGGCGACAGAGGCCTCGAGGAGGGCCACGACGGCAAAGGGAAGACGCCAGTTCAGCAGTGCGTAGGTGGCCCAGCCACATCCCATGGTGTACCAAACCGTATACATTTCAAGTCGGGTTTTAATTAATCAGACGAAATTTTATGTAAACATGATGAATTTTATCAAAGTTTGGGTAGAAAATAATGCAAATCATTCATACATAACATGCAAATAAGTCTAGTACAATAATAGTTTAAATTCAGTGAGATTAACAAGATGTTAAACGTATTTTTCATAATGAATCATATCATCGCACATACTGCCCCTTCAGTTTTATCCAACAGTGTATGTACCTAAATGATCGTTTCTCTATCCCTTGGTACATCACGGCAGCACGTATGGTCATTGGTACCGTAAGGTGCTATACAAACAATTTTTAACCCCTTTTCGCGACGACATTTGGAACCGTCGCCAAGTGAGTGTGGGAGATAAGGAGGTCTTTCCCACACGACACAGAAACTGTCAGGGATGGGCGAGCAGCTATTGACGATCGCCATAGAATAAGCGTATGAGAAGCCGCTCCAGTCCCACACGTTACATCTTGATGTTACGTTTCTGATCAGAGAGACATCCCAAACGATTACGCCGCTATAGTCGTGTGAAAAAGGTGTACATCAACATTTAATCTGCCAATACACTAGTAGAAAAAGAGGCTTCCATACGCCCCCATTAGTCCCTAAAATAATCGAACCGCGACCAAAGGGGTCTTTAGTCGCGGTTCGGGAGGAGACCCGCGACCAACTATCTGGGCCCAGCGCGCTCGGTCGACAGCTGGCGGACGGGAGGGGCTTTAGTCCCGGTTGGCCTGGCCAACCGGGACTAAAGGTCCTCAGGCTGGCCCGAAGGCCTTTAGTCGCGGTTGGCCAGGCCAACCGGGACTAAAGGCCCATCCCTATATATAGGACTCAGCTCACTTCACTTAGCCACAATTCAGAAGGGGGGTGGTGGGTTTGCTTTTGGTTCCTCCTATGCACACAAGGTGTTCGATGAAATGCCCGAGAGCATGAAACAAACATGATATGAAGTGTCCGAGCCACACTTGAGCTTTCTCATTTATTTTTCCTCCGCGATCGCGGTTAGCAACTTGAACCTTTCATGTGTCATTGATAAAATATGCATGTGTGTAGTTCATTGTTTAATTTGTATTATTTCTAGCTAGTTAGTTTAACAAATGCATGATGGTTAATTATATACTTTATATAATAATAATGCAGATGAATCGGCAATGGATGTACGGTCCCCGACTCTCCGGCGAGTTCACTACGGGTTTGAAAGATTTCCTCGTAGTGGCAAATGCGAACAAGCAGCGAGGTTTTATTATCTGTCCATGTGCTGTCTGTAAGAATCAGAAGGGTTACTCCTCCTCAAGAGACGTTCACATGCACCTGCTTCGGCACGGTTTCATGCGAAGCTATAATTGTTGGACCAAGCATGGAGAAAGAGGGGTTAGAATGGAAGAAGATGAAGAAGGGGATGATATCGATGACAACTATCATGATCATTTCGGTGATACTTTCATGGAGGATGATGCTGAAGGTGGGGAAGGGTTAGGTGAAGGTGAAGAAGAGGCACATGATGAGCCCGCTGATGATCTTGGTCGGACCATTGCTGATGCACGGAGACGCTGCGAAACTGACAAGGAGAGGGAGAATTTGGATCGCATGTTAGAGGATCACAAAAAGTCGTTGTACCCAGGATGCGATAATAGTCTGAAAAAGCTGGGCTGCACACTGGATTTGCTAAAATGGAAGGCACGGGAAGGTGTAGCTGACTCATCATTTGAAAATTTGCTGAAAATGTTGAAGAATATGTTTCCGAAGAATAACGAGTTGCCCGCCAGTACGTACGAAGCAAAGAAGGTTGTCTGCCCTCTAGGTTTAGAGGTTCTGAAGATACATGCATGCATTAACGACTGCATCCTCTACCGCGGTGAATACGAGAATTTGAATGAATGCCCTGTATGCACTGCATTGCGTTATAAGATCAGAGGCGATGACCCTGGTGACGATGTTGAGGGCGAGAAACCCAGGAAGAGGGTTCCCGCCAAGGTGATGTGGTATGCTCCTATAATACCACGGTTGAAACGTCTGTTCAGGAACAAAAAGCATGCCAAGTCGTTGCGATGGCACAAAGAGGACCGTAAGTCCGACGGGGAGTTGAGACACCCCGCTGATGGAACGCAATGGAGAAAGATCGACAGAGTGTTCAAAGATTTTGCAGCTGACGCAAGGAACATAAGATTTGGTCTAAGTACTGATGGCATGAATCCTTTTGGCGAGCAGAGCTCCAGCCATAGCACCTGGCCCGTGACTCTATGCATCTACAACCTTCCTCCTTGGTTGTGCATGAAGCGGAAGTTCATTATGATGCCAGTGCTCATCCAAGGTCCAAAGCAACCCGGGAACGACATCGATGTGTACCTAAGGCCATTAGTTGATGAACTTTTACAGTTGTGGGGCAGACCTGGTGTACGTGTCTGGGATGAGCACAAAGAAGAGGAATTTGACCTACGAGCGTTGCTTTTTGTAACCATCAACGATTGGCCTGCTCTCAGTAACCTTTCGGGACAGACAAATAAGGGATACAATGCATGCACGCACTGCTTACATGAGACTGAAAGTGTACGTTTGGGTAATTGTAAGAAGAACGTGTACCTGGGTCATCGTCGATTTCTTCCCCGAAATCATAACGTAAGAAAGAAAGGCAAGCATTTCAACGGCAAGGCAGATCACCGGCCGAAGCCTGCGGAACGTACTGGTGCTGAGATATTTGATATGGTCAAGGATTTGAAAGTCATCTTTGGAAAGGGTCCTGGCGGACAATCAGTTCCGCGGGGAGTTGACGGGCACGCACCCATGTGGAAGAAGAAATCTATATTTTGGGAGCTAGAATATTGGAAAGTCCTAGATGTCCGCTCTGCAATCGACGTGATGCATGTTACGAAGAATATTTGCGTGAACCTGCTAAGCTTCTTGGGCGTGTATGGGAAGACAAATGATACAAAGGAAGCACGGCAGGACCAGCAACTTTTGAAAGACCCAGATGACCGGCATCCGGAATGGTTTCAAGGTCGTGCCAGCTACGCTCTTACCAAAGAAGAGAAGGTCATTTTTTTGAATGCCTGAGCAGTATGAAGGTCCCGTCTGGCTTCTCGTCGAATATAAAGGGAATAATAAACATGGCGGACAAAAAGTTCCTAAACCTGAAGTCTCACGACTGCCACGTGATTATGACGCAATTGCTTCCGATTGCTTTGAGGGGGCTCCTACCGGAAAATGTTCGAGTAGCCATTGTGAAGCTATGTGCATTCCTCAATGCAATCTCTCAGAAGGTAATCAATCCAGAAGATCTACCACGGTTACAGAACGATGTGGTCCAATGCCTTGTCAGTTTCGAGTTGGTGTTCCCACCATCCTTCTTCGATATTATGACGCACCTCCTGCTCCACCTAGTCGAAGAGATTTCCATTCTCGGTCCTGTATTTCTACACAATATGTTCCCCTTTGAGAGGTTCATGGGAGTATTAAAGAAATATGTTCGTAACCGTGCTAGGCCAGAAGGAAGCATCGTCAAGGGCTATGGAAATGAGGAGGTAATTGAGTTCTGTATTGACTATGTTCCTGACCTTAAGCCGATTGGTATTCCTCAATCGCGGCACGAGGGGAGACTAAGTGGAAAAGGCACGATCGGAAGGAAATCAACGATATGTATGGACGGTCATTCTATGACTGAAGCACACCACACAGTTCTGCAAAATTCCAGCTTGGTGGCTCCGTACTTCGAGCAACACAAGAATATTTTACGCTCGGACAACCCGGGGAAGCCTGAATCCTGGATTAGAAAGGCCCACATGGAGACTTTCGGCAGTTGGTTGCGAAAACATTTAATGAATGACAATGATGTTGGAGATCAGCTGTACATGTTGGCCAAGACACCATCTTCGACTATAACGACTTTCCAAGGGTACGAGATAAATGGGAATACATTTTACACCATCGCCCAAGATAAAAAGAGCACCAACCAAAACAGTGGTGTCCGCTTTGATGCAGCAACCGAGAATGGGCAAAAGGTCACATATTATGGTTACATAGAGGAGATATGGGAACTTGACTATGGACCCTCCTTTAAGGTCCCTTTGTTCCGGTGCAAATGGTTCAAGCTAACAGGAGGTGGGGTAAAGGTGGACGAGCAATACGGAATGACAATGGTGGATTTCAACAATCTTGGTTACCTTGACGAACCATTCGTCCTTGCCAAAGATGTCGCTCAGGTTTTTTATTTGAAGGACATGAGTAGCAAACCGAGGAAACGGAAAGATAAGAAAACGATCAGTACATCATGCGATGATCCAAAGCGCCACATTGTTCTTTCAGGGAAAAGAAACATCGTGGGAGTGGAGGACAAGACAGACATGTCAGAAGATTATAATATGTTTGGTGAAATTCCGCCCTTCAAAGTGAACACTGACCCAAGCATTAAGTTAAATGATGAGGATGCTCCATGGATACGGCACAATCGTAAGCAAGCAGGGACACAAGGGAAGAATTGATGTGTAATAATTTATTGTACCAAACTTTGTTGAATGGATCATGTGAATTAAAACGTACGATGGCGAATCCGGATGATTTGTATTTGGTCGATGAACTGAATGATGTATCAAACCTTTTGTCAAACCTTCAAGGGATCGAGGATGTAGAACAAAACAATCGGTATCGCCATCATACAGCCCTGCCGTGGCTACTGAGTGCATATATGCATACCAAATGCACGGCAGGACGTATGATGGCGAATCCGGATGATTTGTATTTGGTCGATGAACTGAATGATGTATCAAACCTTTTGTCAAACCTTCAAGGGATCGAGGATGTAGAACAAAACAATCGGTCTGAATTTTTAAAATGAATTAGTTTTATTTTTCTGGATTTTTTGATATATTATTTGTATTTTTAAGATTTTAAAATGAATTAGTTTTATTTTTTTGAATTTTTTGATATATTATTTGTATTTTTAAGATTTTCAAATGAATTAGTTTTATTTTTTTGAATTTTTGATATATTATTTGTATTTTTAAGATTTTCAAATGAATTAGTTTTATTTTTTTGAATTTTTTGATATATTATTTCTATTTTTAAGATTTTAAAATGAATTAGTTTTATTTTTTTGAATTTTTTGATATATTATTTCTATTTTTAAGATTTTAAAATGAATTAGTTTTATTTTTCTGAATTTTTTGATATATTATTTGTATTTTTAAGATTTTAAAATGAATTAGTTTTATTTTTCTGACTTTTTTGATATATTATTTGTATTTTTAAGATTTTAAAATGAAAAGTATTTGAAAAAGGACCTTTAGTCGCGGTTCGTGACACGAACCTCGACTAAAGGCTCTTTCCGCGCGGGAACGAAAACGGCGCGAAAGAACCTTTAGTCCCGGTTGGGGACACCAACCGCGACTAAAGGGTACCTTTAGTCGCGGTTGGTGTCCCCAACCGGGACTAAAGGGGGGCATTGGTCCCGGTTGGTGCCACGAACCGGGACCAATGCTCTGTCTATATATACAGCACTTAGTAAATTTTCCCCCACCTCCCATTCTCCTCTCGACGCCGACGCCCTGCCCCGACGCCGATCTACGCCGACGCCGCCAGGCTACTGCTGCGCCGCCCTTCCCCGAGCCTGCACGCTCCCCCAGTGAGCTCCGCCGCCCCCAGTGAGCTCTGCCCCCACTTCCCCTGCCCTACGTCGCCGCCCTTGCCCTGCACTGCCGCCGCCGCCCCTGCCCTGCCCAGCGCGCCGCCGCCACCGCTGCCCCTGCCCCTGCGCGCTGCCGCCGCCGCCCCCCAGTGAGCTCCGCTCCCCTTCCCCCTGCGCCGCCGCGTGCTGCCGCCCCTTCCCTGCGCTGCCACCGCCGCCGCCACTGCCCTGCGAGTTGCCGCCGCCACCGCCCCTAATTAAAAGAAAAGGAAAAAGAAAATGGCATAACTAATTAAAAGAAAAGGAAAAACATCAATTTTCTGTTCTGGTCATAAAAGAAAAGGAAAAAGAAAATGGCATAACTAATTAAATAATTATCCAAAAATTATGTTTAATACCTCAAAATGCTCAGTGAAACATTTGGCACATGTTTTCAACCTTATACATGCAGTTTGACATCTAAAGTATTTATGTTTTTGTTGTTTTCCAAAAATGGCTGAAATGAAAGCAAAAATTAATAGCTCTTAATCATTCAACCGTCGTTGCTCCTCCTCTATGTCCCCTTAATCTTATTTTTTAATTCCTTTATACTTAATTAATTTTTACTACATGCAGGAGTGACATATGGCGGACGATAGAGCCGAGCCGCTTAGGGATCCGGAGGCTGAACGTTATTTAATGGGCATCATAAACAACGAGATTCCTTATGTGCCGGGCTCAGAATATGAGCAAGAAGAGGATGTAGTCTCTTCTTTTCTGAACCTTGACGGTGGAACAGACATTGTCGATGATCAAGAAGGTGAAGGAACGGACATTGTCGACGGAGGTCAACCGTCAACAAACGACGATCTCGAATTGCAAGTAGCAACCACCTCCGGCGAGGTATATATATACATTGAGCCTCTCGTGATACAAACTTACTGAAATGTGAATACATATGTATTAACGCGCGCGACTCTCTTTCTTTTTTTAGCCCTCGGCCGGATCGAGTACGACAAAGCGTGGCAAATCCAAGGCGATGAAAACAGGAGAAACATATGCCATTGATTTTGTCAGTGAAACCGGCAAGCCCCTACAGCACACCTCAAAGTTTATCAACCAATGCGGAGTCGTTGTTAGAGACAACGTCCCGATCACCGTCCAGGAATGGAAGGAGCCAAAGAAGGCACGTCTTGGTTTCAGTTTTGTCGACAAGAGAACGAAAAAGGATTGCTGGAGAAAGCTTATGGAACATTTCATTCTACCTCCGGAATACAACAAAGTCGATGAATTCGGTAACGAGGTTCCGGGTGGACGTGAGAGGAGGAGGCTAGTTAAAGAGTTCGCTCTTCAGAAGATGGCCGAAGCATTCCGGAACTTCAAGAAAAATTTAACCCGTGACTATGTCAACAAGGGCAAGACTCCGGATTTCAATGGACAACATGAGAAACTGAAAGATGATTGGCCAGAATTTGTGAGGCAAAAGAAATCGGAGCATTTCAAGGAAATATCGAAAAAAATAAGGATAATGCGAGTAAGAAAAAGTTCCATCATATTATGGGGCCAGGAGGATACCGCCTTTCGGAGCCTAAGTGGCAGAAGATGGAGGAGGACCTGAGGGTGCGAGGAATCCCTCTAGGTACAGAGGGATGGGACCCAAGGGCCAAAAGCTGGTGGTACGGGCATGGGGGATCGCTAGACCCGGAGACAGGGGTGTGTGTTCACCGGAAGAAAAAGTTTGCTCCCACCCAAGCCCTTATTGACGCAATGACCCAAGCTCAAGAGGGCTTGATCAAGTTCAACAGAGAGAAAGACGCACTGACAACAGCCCTCAGGAATGATGAACACGGAGGACGTGTACGAGGCAAAGGCAGAATTCCGTGGAAAGTAGGGTTTTCCCAGGACAATGACCCGTACTGTTACAGAAGCCGTAAGAGAAAGACGGACCGGGATGCAGATCTTTTGGCGAAGTTTGCATCGGAACTCCATGAGTTGAAGCAGACCGTGCATGAACTAGTAAAAGAAAAATCGGCTGCAGGGCCGCATGAAGATCATGAAGCGGATCGCGGAAGCCAACAGCGGAGAAGCAGCATGGCTTCCACGGATGCCCCGCCTGGTGCTAATGCACCGACGATCGAGATTCGTGCATCGGAGCCTCACTACCCCGTGGATGATGTAAAGGAGATGAAAGAATGTGATCTGCATTATCCCGTGGGGAACGTTTCCACAAAGGTAGCTACCGGCAGTGCTTTACCCTATACACCTGGAGCACTCCACCACAACAACCCCATTGCATATGGCTATGCTCGTGTCACGGTGGAAGACATAGTCCAAGAGTTTGAGGACCTGGAGATTGACAAAGCTACACCCGAAGGGGAGAGAAGACTTGGAGATGTCAAGCGCCAGATCATTCTATGGAAAAAGAAGTACATAGTGTTTCCAGGCGAGGCGCCAAGGCTAACAAGTCCACCCCCCTCCGATGGTGGCGGTGGTGGTGGTCGTGGTGGTTCACCTACACCTCCTTCACGCCATTCGACGCCGTCCCCCAATCCACAACCTCCGGCGGGTAAGCAGCCGCCGCCCCCCAATCCTCCTCCGGCGGGTACGACGCCCCCCAATCCACCTCCGGCGAAGAAGCAGAAGCAGGCGGACAGCAAGGAAACCCGCTCCTGGACTATTAACCCGGACCCTTATGTACCTAAGACCACAAGGGTACCGGAGCCATCACTGAAGCCTCTCCTCCCAAGGCCTTGGGAACTTAGTGAAGCTGAAACCAAATTGGCCGCGTCTGCTCATTATGAGAAATGGAAGGCGGATACGAAGGCGATAAAAGAGCCTGAGCCCAAGCAAGTATTCACTGAGAAGCAAAAGAAGTGGGCTAAGGATTTTTTGACGACACCGTCCCAAGCCGAGCTGAATATGCCTGACGACTATGGACATGAACTTCGTAGGCAAGCAAAAATATTGAAGGAGGAGAAAGAAGAAAGTAAAAAAAGCGGGAAACAAGTTGACCAGCTCGGGATGCAGAATAAACAATCGATCCCCCCGCTCATAGTGAAAGCCGGTCCGGAAGAGGACCCCGAGATCATAGCAGCTGCGGCAGCACTTGGATTGACTGTAGCGAGTGCCATGAAACAAGCGTCCGAGATGGGTTTGACTCTTCGTGCCTTGTTAGGCCTTGAGGATGCGCCAGTATGTGAGATAGCATTACAATATGTGCGGAATGGGCCTCTCGTCGAGCCTGCGCGGGAAAAGAGTCTACCACCACAAATGCGAAATCTGCTACGTTGGTACAAGCATTTCATAACATGGGCCGACAAAGAATATGTTTATGCGGATGTTACAGAGGAGCATCACACCAAACGGTACTCTGTACAAGTTCATATGAGTGAATTGTTCCAGCTGTTCAATCTGCGCGAGCTCGACAAATCTATCCTGAGTTGCTACGTTCTGTAAGTGATTTATTTCTACCTCATCTCGTTCTTCATTGCCTGCACTATATATATATATATATATATATATATATATATATTGTCCTAACTATATTGTTGCGTACGCTATTATGCAGATTGAAGATTTGGGAATGCAAAATAAGAAACATCCATGATGTTGGGTTCATTGACCCACATATCGTTAATGGACATGTGTTACAAAATCACCCCGAAGACGTGGAGAAAGACTTGTACAAGTTTCTTAGAAAGCATCAACTCAAAAGTCATATTCTATTTCCTTACCATTTTGGGTGAGTGTTTCTCTCTTGTGCCCATTCTCTTTTGTTTACTCCATGCATGGTATGTCTAATCGATGAGTTATGCATGACTGTGCATGTAACGTGTCCGCAGGTTCCACTGGATTCTGCTAAATATTGAACTTCACACCTCCAGAGTTCTAATCATGGACTCTATGGATTCGGATTCAAAGCGTTGGGCCGACATGAGAAAAATGCTGCAAAAGTAATTATTTTCAATCATTTGAGCTCTATATCGATCGGTCTCTTTCGTTCATTTCCTAATATCAAGTAACTAATAACTCCCTTGTTCATTTAATTTTCTTTGCCCTGTAGGGTTTGGAGACGGTTCTCAGAAGAAATTGTCGGTGAATTCAAACATGAGCTAGATTTTAGAAGGTTAGTTAATGTGGATAAGCAGCCACCGGGGACCAATCTATGTGGATACTATGTTTGTGAGAACATCCGGAGACACACCTCTGAGCGGAAGGCATCGGATAGCGTGCGGAAGGCGACGGATAACTTGCGGAGGAGGCTTAGTCCAGAAGCTCGCTTCCGACCAATTCAAGATGAATTAGCAGGATTTTTCATGAGGGAAGTCATCAATCCTAAAGGAGAACACTATACCGAGGACGAAGAAATTTATATGCATACCCGAGATTGAAACTTGTTCGAAGTTGTATATGGTCATCCATCCTAATTGTGTATGGAAACTTGTTCGAAGTTGTATATGGTCACCCGAGATTGAATATATATTATATATTCCTCTTGAATTCTTCTTGTTTGAAATTTCATATGCATGTATATAGTAGCGTAGAATATGTGTACTGAAACTTCATCAAAATTAAAATAAAACACAAAATAAAATATAAAAGAAATAAAACACTACAAATTAAAAAGAAACCAGGTTTAGGGGGGCTAAAACCCTAAACCTGCGGAGGAGGCCTTTAGTCCCGGTTAGCCACGAGAACCGGGACTAAAGGTCCTCCGCCCCGACGGACTCCTGGCGCCCACGTGGACGGGCCTTTAGTCGCGGTTCGTAAGAGGCGCGACTAAAGGAGGGAGCCTTTAGTCGCGCATATTTAGTCCCGGTTGCACAGCCGGGATTAATGGCCTTTGCGAACCGGGACTAAAGGCATATTTTCTACTAGTGATATGTTTGTGATAGGTACGTTATCGCACACGGTCCAAGAATGTAAAATGTATGCGGTGCCTCTACTAACGTCAACGTGTCCATTTTCATAACTGTGTGTGATTGGTATTCCTATCACACACGCACACTGGTTTGAAACGTTTGCCGTATTACCATGGATCGCACACGCACATGAGACGAAACCGTGTGTGCGTCTGTCGGGCATCACAAATGTTTCACGTCAAAGAATCGTCTGTTCTTTTTTTTATCGCACACTTTGTTTTCTTTCTAACCGTGTGCACATTATTTTATTCACTCCTGTATATTTTTATTTTTTCCTGTAATTTATTATTCGAATTGCAAATTTTGAAATATGAAACGTGCAATTCAAATTCTCAGCACAATGGTTCAACAATGAATTCATAAATAAAATTGTCAGTACAATATGTTCAGTAATTACAGGATTAGACAACAATTAACTATGATGAACCACAATATTTATAGACGGTAAAGGTGAAGAGACAAGTGTAAATCATTTTGACTGCCGATGGTGTTGAAGAAGCGGAATGCCCATAATGTGCCTTCCTGCATGCCATAGGCACGAACAACTTTTGTCCAACCCCTTGTGACGATCGCCCGCCCATTCTTCACCGCCTTCAGGAAGACTTCTAGAGCATTATCATGGTAGCATGAATTATATACTTTAACCTTAGTTGCCTCCACTCCTGTCATGTGGTTTGCAAGGTAATTAAAAGTAAATAACTTCGGAAACCACTGAAAAGAGAAAAATGTCAGATCTAATAGAGTAACTACTTGTTGTGGGCAAGGGGGAAAGGCAACACATTACTACCATCCTAAAGTTCACTGTTGTCTTGGACAAAGTGTAAATAAAGAGCTTAATTCCCATCACCCATATTTTTCGCCTAACAATCTTTCTTAGTTTTCTCACTTGATGCTTGTTCATGAATATCTCATTGCCCCATACGCAAAAGGAATCAAAGCATGGATCAGTACCGCTCATATATGTACCTACAAGCAACCAGTAAATGTTAGAAGCTAAACTGAGATTGCACAAATGATGTAAAATACAACTAGCTACGTTCCTAAGTACAAGTATTTTTTAGAGATTTCAATATGAACTACATACAGATGTATATAGAATTACAGATATAGTTTATATTAGAATCTAGATTCACTCATTTTGCTCCTTATGTAGTCTATATTGGAATCTCTAAAAATACTTATATTTAGGAATACATGGTGTATAAGACATGGGAGGCAGCTAACCTCGACGGCAAACAACAGCATCGCCCATTGTAGCCCTGTGTAAGTAAATGGAAAGTCAATGTTAACTACAACAGGGTTAACATCCACCAAAAATAGCAAATAGTAATAAAACGGCAGCATATGTAGTGATATCTTCATTGCGAAAGAGCAGCACAGTAGCAAAGGGACGGATTAAAAAATGGATACATCTGTTAATTGCAACATGCATAACAACATCCTAATTCATGTTTTGTAAGTTTGTAGCCAATGAAATACAACTGTTTAAAAATGGATACAACTGTTAATTGCAACAGGCTTAATGGCCATTGAAACCGGTACTGATTAAAATGCAATTGGCAGACATCACAAGGTAGGTGCTGCCAGAGGAGATAATGGCACATTTGTCTATAAAAAGGTAGGGAAAATAGCTAAAATGTGTTAGGCATGTTTAATACCACATGCTTAATACATCGACCGTACAAAACATAGCCATTAATTGCAACTGGTATTGGTAGGATTGAACTGGTGAGTACATACTTGGTAAGTCCTGAGAGGTAGTTGCTGGGGCACTTCATCTTGGCCAGAGCCCGCCCAAAGTCAGCGGCGGCGGAGGCGAGCTGTTCCTCCGGGTCGAAGCATGGATCAGTGCCACTGACATGTGTATCTACAGGCAACCAGTAAATGGTAGAAGTTAAACTGCAATTGCACAAATGATGTGAAATACTCTAAGACATGGGATGCAGCTAATGTCGGTGTACCAAAAACAGGGGTGAGTTTTTGTACCCCTATACCTGTGCACGGGCAGTCGGAGCCGCGCCTACGGTCACGCCAAGCAGAACAGGGGAGGTGAGCCAAGGTAAGACCAAAGCCCAAGATAATAAGAGCAACGCCAAGGCCAAGACCACAAAGAGCAGAGGGACGAAGGAGGTTCCCCCGGCAAGACCCTTGCCGGGGCAGCCTCAGCAGCCCCGACAAGATCCTTGCCGGCACAGCCCGCCCCGCACCAACAGAGCGGGCCACCCTTGAGCCCACGGTCTCCAACATCACGTTGGGCCAGGGCTCGGGAGGCACCTCCGTGGTGGCATGCAGATCTTTGTGAAGACATATTCAAGATTAGATGAGGATTAGAAGACGACGATCCTCGGCAAGATCCTTGCCGAGGAAGCCCACCAGACCCCCGGCAAAGCCCTTGCCGGGGACGACAGCGTGCCACGGCAAGACCCTTGCCAGGCCACCCGGCAAGGCCCTCACCAAGGACACCAGCAGGGCCACCGCCTGGCCCACGCCAACCAAGCTTCCGCCGCCGTTCACATGCAGCTGCCAGTCCAACTAGCTGGGCGGGCACCTGCGTGGCAACATGCAGCTCCCAGGCCAACTCATCGAGCGCCTGCATGGCGGCATGCAGATCTTCGTGAAGGCTCTGCCACTGCGCCACCTCAGCTGCCTGCCTGCCTACATGGCACCACGTGCCTCACTGGCCAGGGCGTGTGTCATAGCGAGGAGGAGCGGCGACGAACGGGACGGGCCTCGCCCCTGTCCCCAATAAAGCAAGGGACACCTAAGCTACGCATTAAATGCGTCTTGTCCTGTAATACGAGCGATAAGCTCAGGGCACTGTACGCCTTTCCACCTCTTGTGTGCCACTGTGGCAGCCCCTTCCGACTATAAAAGGAGGCCCATGGCATACTGGAGAAGGATTCGGCTCTTTCGAACCACGCACTGACCACAACTAGTTCGAGAGCTCAAGAACTCTCTGAAATACACCCACCAAAGCAGGACTAGGGTTTTACGCATCTTCGCGGCCCGAACCTGGGTAAACGATCCTTGTGCTGTCTACTAGCGCTGCTCTTCTCGCAACCCCACGCCCCGGAAATCGTAGTAGGGATTCTTGTGATCCCATAGGTCTCGTTCCACACCGATATCTTTGGCGCGCCAGGTAGGGGGCGCAATTGTGAGAATCTGGTCTAGCAGTTAGCCTAGCAGTTCTTCATCGCCCTGGGCTCCTGAGAAGAAGGCGGCCGGAGGAACGACGCCGGCTCGGCAACAGAAAAGCTAAGTCATTCAGAGCTTTTGAGATATTTCCTCCTATACATAAGGTTATCGTCCTCGGAGATCTCGCCTATGTATGAGAAACCTGCACGCAAAGGGGCCCTCCCGCAATTGGCAACGCCCTTGTTCTGTTTCGAGTCCGCTCAACAGCTCAAAGCGGCCGCGTCGAGAGTGGTGGGGTATCCTTCCGCACTTGGCAACGCTCCCGACTCTGAGTCGAGTCAAGCTTGACAGTTCGGGCGGCCGCGCTAAGGGCGGCAAGGTGGTTCGCCCGGCAGCATGCACACCCGGC
This sequence comes from Triticum aestivum, assembly GCF_018294505.1. Classification (NCBI taxonomy): domain Eukaryota; kingdom Viridiplantae; phylum Streptophyta; class Magnoliopsida; order Poales; family Poaceae; genus Triticum; species Triticum aestivum. The sequence continues at coordinate 449,835,031 of NC_057802.1, read as the reverse complement.
AGGCCAATGGGGATCCATCCCCAAGACGCCGCCTTGGGTTTACGCGCCGGTGAGCCTACCCAGTAACGTAGGGAGGATATACAAAGGAAAATCGAACAGGAAAATAACATGCATAATACTGAAAGTGTCGCAGAGTTATATTACATCGAATTGTTGTTGCGGTTCTAACTAGAGATAGCGATTGTCTTGCTTGTGAACCTACAGCGGCGATAAACGGGATGCCTAATCCCGGCGCTGGCCCTCCACCCTCTGAATTTCGCCGACTCGGCTGATGATGGGCTTGATGCGCTCCCTGAGCGGCGCGAGGTCAGTACCCTCTGGCAAGCTCTCCAGCGCGGCGTCGAAGTCGAGGTCGGGGTACCAGTGCGCCACCTTGGTGAGAACCTTGGTCATGGCACCCTGGCAAAGCCTCCGGGACTCGTCGGCCAGTGAGGCCGCCCGGTTGGCGTGGAGCCACTCCAGAGCGCCGACAACCTCCTCAAAGAACATGGTCAGGCTGCAATTGGCGCTCACACTCCGCACCGGGACATACCTCACATCCGGCATCCCCATGATGGCCAGCTGCACGGCGGCCTGGTTGGCGACGGTGGCGAGGCGATCGGGCCAACGGTTCTCGCCCTCCACGTGATTCGCGAAGTTGAGGCCCTCGTTCTTCCGCAACTGCTTCTCGGCCTCCAGCTCCTTGGCCAGGGTCCCCTCTCGGGTTTTGGCCTCTGACAGCACCTTCTCGAGACCCTCCAGCTTCAGCTTGAGGTCTTTGATGGAGTTGTTGGCCTCGGAGAGCTCCCCAGCCTTGCTGACGACCGCGCCGTGAACCTTTATCAGGGCACTATTAAGCGTGTCCTTCTCCTGGGACAACTTCAGGGCCTGCTCCTTCAGCCTGTCACGCTCCGCCTCCAACTCATCCACCTTGCCGGCGTGAACCTGGGCCTGGGCATTGAGTGCCTCTTTGTGCCTCTGCTCCAGCTCACTGGTCCACTGCAAGACAAGCTTCTCCACCTCTGCATCCTTGCCGCGAAGCATGGCGGCAAGCTTCTCCTCGCGTGCAGCGAGGTCCTCCTCCTGGGAGTTCAGCGCGGCCTCGTGCTGGGTCCGGGCGGCTTCGGCGGCCGCGGCCAAGTTCCTCGCCGTCTCTTGAGCTTTCTCGATGTCGGCGAGCTTCATGGTGAGCTCCACGTCGCGCTTGGCCAGCTCGCCCTGGGCAGCCTTGAGCTCCTTGTGGGCCTCGTGGAACCAGTCCTACGTCTCGGCAACGCGCTTTTGGAGGTCCTCCTCCGCCTTCTCCACCACCGCCGTCCTGGACTTAGCTTTGTCCAGGCGGGCGCGGTGGAGCGCCTGGAGCTTCCGGAAGCTGGCGCCTATGGCGTGGAGGAGCCGCTCTTCCCGTGAACCGTCGCCGCCAACGGTCGGCTCGTCGACGACTTCAAGCCCGGCAGCGGCAAGCACTTCGTCGTCGAACACCTCTCCCTCAACGGGTGTCCTGGTGCTCGACGCACCTGGAAGGTGGACGAACAAGTCGTCGCTCACCCTCAGGTACTTGCCGGAGCCGGAAGCAGCAGAAGAGGAAGGCTGGTCATCAGCCACCACCTCCTCCTCCTCGGCAGCGGCCCTGCCTGCCTCTCCGGCAGGCCCCTTGCCGGCCTCCCCGGTAGGCCCCTCGGCGGCGTCCTCGGTAGCATCCTTGGCGGCTTCCTCGGCGGCGATCTTCTCGGCGTCCGCCTCGGCGGCCTTGGCGACGTCCTCGATGACGGCGTCCACGTCCTCTGGGTTCACCGAGGAGGAATCTGGACGCCGAAGAAGGGGGTGAGGCAAGGCCAGGACCAAGAGCCGGAAAGAAAAAGAAGCAGGGACGAACGGCGAACGACTTACCTGTGCCAGTACCCGGCTGGGAAACGGAAGTCCCCTCCCTGCCAACATTTGGCGTCGAGGCAAAGCCGCCGGCGCCCATGTTCTCCTCCTCCTCCATGTGCGTGGGCTCGGTGCCTGGCGCCCTTGCCAGGACGCCCCTCGGGGCGGCGTGGTCGATGGGGGCGGCGTGTTGGGAGTAGCCCTCTGTGGCTCCTCCTGCTGCTGCTCTCCTCCTGCATACCTGGCAAGGTCAGCACCAAAGTGTCGTGCCCCTGACACATGTCGACGGGGGAAGAGTGATGAACTTACGCTGGGGGCTATGCCGGGGGCTGCTGTCCGGGCTGGTCAACACCACCAGTGGCGCCCCTGAAGTACCAACTGGGGGCTGGCCACCCGCCGAGACCTTGGCCCTCTTCACTCTCTGGGCCAGCGTCTCCATGTCCCTGCAAAGATGAAGACAAGTCAAGACGAGCAACACAGATTGAGGAGGCAGAGATAACAAAAAGGAACCAGATACTTACTCGTCGTCCGCCTCCTCCTCTGCTGTTTTCCTCTTCCTCCTCGGGCTGAGGGATCCATAATCGAAAGTAACCTCCATATCAACATCCGCCGGAGGAGGAGAAGGAGGTGGTGTCTGGACACGCGTGGACGAAGAAGGGGCGACTGTCTTCTTCTTCACCGCGGCCTTCGCCGGCTTCTTTGCCGCCGCAGCCCTCGTGTGGCGCTCGGACCCCTCCAAGGTCAGCTGTGGCCGCGCCGCCCTGCTGGGCCGGACCGGCTCACCGGAACTAGCCCGCCGCAGGACTCGCCCTCTCCCCATAGCCGGCGTCGGGCCTGCGGTCTCGGCCTCCTCCTCCGACGACTCGCCGGTCACATCTTCAACCAGAGGAGCCTCGGTGCCGGCGCTGCTGGCTCCCCCAGCGGCCGCCGCCCACCGGGCGAGCTCCTCCTCCTCCGCGGCTGTCGCGGCCTTGTCCTCCACACCGCCGGCGCTGCCGGCCTCCTTGGCAAGCTGTGCCTCCCTTGCCCTGGTGGCGATGTAGTCCAGCTCCGCCTGGGTGGTGTCCTGGACAAGCAGCCGCTCGGCGTCGGCGTTGACGTACCCCTCGTGCAGAGTGTCAAAGAACTGCTGCACCTCGGTGTCCTCCGGCTCCTTCCAGCTCGGGTCAGGGCCATGTGCGTTGCAGTCCGGCATCATGGCAATGCTATCGGACCGGCGCGAGTTATTGCACAACGGGACCACCCCCGTCGACAGCTTGAACAGAGGCCCCTTGAGGACCTTGCCAGCCTTCGCGGCGGCCCTCGCGACCTTGCCGGTCCGCTCGACCTTGCCGTCACGGCCCACGTCAAGCTGAAAGAGACGCTGGCAGAAATGGGCGTGCCCCATCACTATGAAATTGTGGTCGTGGCCGGGACGAAGCCGCATGATGTTGGCGGGGTTCGTGAAGAGCAAGGCTGGCGTCCCCTTGTTATGCAGTGGAGCGATCCGGTGGAAGATGAAGTCCGCCCCGATCATCTCAAGGGTGAGGCCGGCCTCGCTGAGCCGGAGGATCCTGGTGGTGGCGACCATGAGCTTCTCGTCGTCAGCATCGACGTCACTCCAATCGCTTCTGCGGACTGGCGGCGTCCGGCGAACTTCGCAGAACGCCGGCGGGTCTCCTCGATCCAGCAGCACCGGCCCCGCCATTCTTCCCACCTCTCCTTCATGGCGCCATCCGGATACGCCCCCTTGGATCTTGAGACCCAGGCAATGCAACCGGAGATGGCGCCCCCTGGTTGGATCCGAGGGGAGAAGTAATGGCGGAAGAGCGCCGTGTTGGGGTGCACCCCGGCGAAGCCCTCGCAGAGATGCGCGAAAAAGGCCATGCACGCCACCGCATTCGGAGTAAAATCCAGGAGGCGGAAGCCAAAGGTATGCATGAGTCGCTGAAGAAATCGGAGAAGGGACGACAGAGTCTGCAGGAAAAATAATCGACAAAGAAGGGGTATCGATTTGGGGCAGCCTCGGCGCAGTCAGCGGGGATGACGCGCGTGGCTGGATGCCCCGAATTCTCCCCCCGTCTTCACTCCCCACAGGGTCCTGAAGGAGTCCCGAAGCTCGAACACGTCAACTGTCGAGGGGAAGAAGGCGGACTGCGTCCGCTGCACCGCCAGCGCACTCCCCGGTGGCTCCGCGGCTCTGGCGTCCTTGGCCACTCCCTTGCCCTTGGTAGATTTTGGCGCCATGGCGGCTGGGGGAGGAGGGTAGGACAGAGGGCGTCGGAAGCGCAACGGCGGCGAGCAGGAACGAAGCTTGGAGAAGAAGAGGAAGGCAGGCGGAGGTTTCCAAGATTGGGGTTGCGCGACGGGTAAAAGGAACAGTGCGCCCGCGGTTATCTCTTTTTATGAGGAAGCCGCGGGGCGCGCTACCCATTTACTGTGATGTGACGCATGCGTGTGGAGACCGCCCCACGCATGCCGTGCACGTCACGCACACCCCTCCACGCCGCGCCACGCGCGCGGGTCGTGGGAAGCGCAACGCCTGAAAAGTTTTACCGTGGTAAAAACCGCCACGCCTGCCCGCACACCGTTTTGGGCCTGGCCCAACAACGTGTCGCGCTTATGTGTGGCCCAGGCCCGGGGGCTCCTGTCGGTGTACCAAAAAGAGGGGTGCATTTTTGTACCCCTATACCTGTGCACGGGCAGTCGGAGCCGCGCCTATGGTCACGCCAAGCAGAACAGGGGAGGTGAGCCAAGGTAAGACCAAAGCCCAAGATAATAAGAGCAACACCAAGGCCAAGACCATAAAGAGCAGAGGGACGAAGCAGGTTCCCCCGGCAAGACCGTGCCGGGGCAGCCTCAGTAGCCCCGGCAAGATCCTTGCCGGGACAGCTCGCCCCGCACCAATAGAGCGGGCCACCCTTGAGCCCACGGTCTCCAGCAGGGCTCGGGAGGCACCTCCGTGGTGGCATGCAGATCTTTGTAAAGACATATTCAAGATCAGATGAGGATTAGAAGACTACGATCCTTGGCAAGATCCTTGCCAAGGAAGGCCACCAGACCCCCGGCAAGGCCCTTGCCGGGGACGACAGCGCGCCACGGCAAGACCGGGCCACCCGGCAAGGCCCTCACCAAGGACACCAGCAGGGCCACTGCCAGGCCCACGCCAACCAAGCTTCCACCGCCATTCACATGCAGCTGCCAGCCCAACCAGCTGGGCGGGCACCTGCGTGGCAACATGCAGCTCCCAGGCCAACTCATCGAGCGCCTGCGTGGCGGCATGCAGATCTTCGTGTAGGCTCCGCCACTGCGCCACCTCAGCTGCCTGCCTGCCTACATGGCACCACGCGCCTCACTGGCCAGGGCACGTGTCATAGCGAGGAGGAGCGGCGACGGACGGGACGGGCCTCGCCCCCGTCCCCAATAAAGCAAGGGGACACCTAAGCTATGCATTAAATGCGTCTTGTCCTGTAGTACGAGCGATAAGCTCAGGGCACTGTATGCCTTTCCACCTCCTGTGTGCCACTCTGGCAGCCCCTTCCGAATGTAAAAGGAGGCCCATGGCATACTGGAGAAGGATTCGGCTCTTTCGAACCACGCACTGACCACAGCTAGTTCGAGAGCTCAAGAACTCTCTGAAATACACCCACCAAAGCAGGACGAGGGTTTTACGCATCTTCGCGGCCCGAACCTGGGTAAACGATCCTTGTGCTGTCTACTAGCCCTGCTCTTCTCGCAACCCCGCGCCCCGGCAACCGTAGTAGGGATTCTTGTGATCCCATAGGTGTCGTTCCACACCGACAGCTAACATCGACGACAAACAACAACATCGGCCGTTATGACCCTGCGTAAGTACATGGACATGCATGTAAGGTACAACAGGGTTAGCATCCATCAAAAATAGCAAATGGGCAGCATCTCTAGTATATCTTCATTGCGGAGAGTAGCATGGTAGCAAAGGGACATATTAAAAAATGGATACAACTGTTAATTGCAACAGGCTTAACAACATCCTAAGTCATGTTTTGTAAGTTTGTAGCCATTGAAATACAACTGTTTAAAAATGGATTCAACTGTTAATTGCAATAGGCTTAATAGCCATTGAAACCGGTACTGATAAAAATGCAATTGGCAGAGTTAAACATCATAAGGCAGGTGCTGCCAGAGCAGAGAATGACCTAGTTGTCTATAAAAAGGTAGGGAAAGTAGCTAAAACATGTTAGGCATGTTTACTAGAACATGCTTAATACATCGACCATATAGAACATAGCCATTAATTTCAATTGGTATTGGTAAGATTGAACTGGTGAGGACATACTTGGTAAGTCTTGAGAGGTAGTTGCTGGGGCAGTTCATCTTGGCCAGAGCCCGCCTAAAGTCAGCGGCGGCGGAGGCGGGCTGTTCCTCCGGGTCGAAGCGTGGATCAGTGCCACTGACATGTGTACCTACATGCAAGCAGTAAATGGTAGAAGTTAAACTGCAATTGCACAAATGATGTGAAATACTGTAAGATATGGGATGCAGCTAACCTCAAAGACAAACAACAACATGGACCGTTATGACCTTGCGTAAGTACATGGACAGGCATGTTAAGTACAACAGGGTTAGCATCCACCAAAAATAGCAAATGGGCAACATCTCTAGTGATATCCTGAGTCATGTATTGCAAGTTTGTTGCTGGTATTGGTGGAGCTCGACAGTTAATACTTGAACATCACACAGTGTGCAGTACTGAAATAAATAAGTCACGAACATGCTTAATACATCAACCGTACAAAACATAGCCATTGCAAGTGGTATTGGTATGATTTAGCTGGTCAGATCATACCTGTTAAGTCCTGGGGGGGGGGGGTAGTCGCTGGGGCACTTCAGCTGGGCTAGAGCCTACACCATGTCGGCGGCGGCGGAGGCGAGGTGTTCCTCCAGGTCAACACGCACAACGGCCATCGTGCCATGGACCGCCATCAGCTCCTCGGCCTTCATGTGATATGTGGTTGGGCTTGCGCGGTGATGCTCTAGAGGTTGGGGCGGTGGGGATTTGGAGGCATGAGGATGTTTTGCAGGCGCCATTTAAGCAATCAGGCTGGGGCCGTGATAGAGATCGGTGGGTTACCTGACTGGATCTGAGCAGAACGTAGATGTGGTTGAAGCTGTGGTTGCGGCGACGGCGGTTTGAGCTACCGGTAGGGGAGGCGCGCGGGGGGGGGGGGGTGGGATACTGAGGAAATTTGATGGGTGGGGATGTGGTTGGAAGAATAAATTTTGCGCCTAATGAAATTTTTTCTACGAAACTTGAAACTTGGGCGGGGAAACACACAACGCAGACGAAGTGCATAAAATACTCGTGTGCGAGAAAACAGAAAATTGGTAGACCCCGTCTCCAAAAAAATGTACACGCGTAGTTGATTTTTTTCGATCAATGGTATGCCTGGTTTATTAGGAAACATCGCACAGGTAACTGACTTATGGATCATTAACGCAAAAAAACACACGTGGGTACGGCATAGAAACCATGTGTTTTGTGATCTTCTAATGATTAATGCAAAAAAAACGCACACGGGCACACATGCTAATCAACGCTCAAAGCCCTCAAAGGATGCTCTTACTGACATTGTACATTAATACCACAAACTTAAAGTAGTACTGGTAATTTCCTCTAATACTACAAACTTAAACGACTTCTCACATGCTACCATCGGGGCATGCTAGCCAGACGCCGATGTTCTCCTTCCCGGCCTTGTAGGCGGCAACCCACCATGCTTCGATCTCCGCCAAGCTCTCCTCACCATGGCGTGCGGCCTCTTATTTCTTGCAGCGGTGGGACTCTCTTTTCTTGACTGCTTTCTGCCTTTTTCCGCTCCTTCTGTGCGGCTTTGGCCGCCTCTAGATCCACCGCCCATTCGGCCATGGCAGCCTCAAAATCCGCCCATGTTACTGTGTGGCCACCGACGGCGATGAACTCGGCGTGGCGAGATGCCATCACTTCCTTACCTTGCGTGCGGCCGCGGGCGGCGAGGAACACGGGACGACGGGATGCCATCGCTTCCTTACCAGTTACTGTGCTGCGGTGCCATGAACGGTGCTTGGAGAGAGCTCTGGGACGGATGGGCCGGGCAGTCGTACAGTGCGGTGGTTTTTAAGAGCTCAACGACAAATGACAAAGGAAATTTGGCTTCCCTTACAATTTTGCTCCTTCATTATCGCACACGGTTCATCTCCGTCACTTCCAGAAACAGTGTGCGCTGAGCCTATTGTGTGTTGCGTTATGATTGGCCGGAACCCCAGCCACGCGGATCGTGCATGTGCACCATAGGATGCGTCGCGATCGAACGGCAATCCACGTCCCTCACATCACATTCGTGCAGCTATAGCTGGATTGGATTTATATGCGCTAAATGCATAGAAAATGCACATAATCCCCTAAATATAGTAAATGAGCCCGGAAAAAATGCCAAATTTGAACACGGTGATTTGCAGGGTGTATGTTCGTCATAGGAAAAAACTCCTGGGCAAAGAATGAAGAAAATTTGGATTCCCCTTCAATCTTGGTGATTTCCCTCTTGAAAGCATGGAACTTCCTCGGTGATGGTTCGATTTATGAAGGGCGTGCATGACGACACAAGCCAAACCTTCTCAAATTTTTACTAGGGCATGGTGAGGTCATACCATGGCAGATGGCACCATGCCAGGCGTCATGTTTTTCAAGCATTTATTTCATTTTCTATAGTTGAAAACCCGATAAACAAACGTTTGTGGTTGACTATTGCCACACATTTCATCGAAATATCTGTCCATTCCTTGTAAAAGGCATGAGAATTTACTAAATGGCACGAGCATGGTTTTCCAGGCCGTTCTTGTGCACCCTTTCATGCACCGATTGTTTGAACTTGAATTATGTGCATTAATGCCTAGAAATGCACATAATCCCCCTAAATATGGCAATGAACCCGGAAAAGTGCCAAACTTGAACATGGTGATTTGCAGGGTGTATGTTCATTGTAGAAAAAAAAACTCATGGACAAAGGACAAAGGAAATTTGGACCCCCCTTCAATCTTGGTGATTTCCCCGTCGAAACCATGAAACTTCCTCGGTGATGGTTCGATTTATGAAAGGCGTGCATGACGACATAAGGAAAACATCCTCAAATTTTTACCAGGGCATAGTGAGGCCATATCATGGCACCACGTCAGGCGTCATGTTTTCCAAGCATGTATTTCATTTTTGTATAGTTGTTAACCCAGTAAATAACGCGTTTATGGTTGACTATTGCCACACATTTCTTGAAATATCTGCCCATTCCTTGTAAAACGCATGAGAATGTACTAAATAGCACGAGCATGGTTTTCCAGACCGTTCTTGTGCACCTTTTCATGCACCGATTGTTCGAATTTGAATTACGTGCATTAATGCCTAGAAAACGCAAATAATCCCCTAAATATGGTAAACGAGCCCGAAAAAATGTCAAATTTGAACATGTTGCATTTGAGGCGTTATGTTGATCGTTGAAAAAAAAACTGAATGACAAACTAAGACGGAAATTTGGATTCCCCTTCAATCTTGGTGATTTCCCTCTCGAAAGCATGGAACTTCCTTGGTGATGGTTCGATTTATGAAGGGCGTGCATGACACCATAAATCAAACCTTCTCAGCTTTTAACCAGGGCACGCTTAGGCCTGATAACCCACAAGTATAGGGGATCAATTGTAGCCTCTTTCGATAAGTAGGAGTGTCGAACCCAACGAGGAGCTAAAGGTAGAGCAAATATTCCCTCAAGTTCTATCGACCACCGATACAACTCTACGCACGCTTAACGTTCGCTTTACCTAGAACAAGTATGAAACTAGAAGTACTTTGTAGGTGTTGTTGGATAGGTTTGCAAGATAATAAAGAGCATGTAAATAAAAACTAGGGGCTGTTTTAAGTAAAGAAGCAATAACGTTAGTATAGCGAGTGTGGAAAAGTGGTGGTAGGAGTTGCGAAATTGTCCCTAAGCAATTGACTACTTTACTAGATCGATAGCAAGTTTTATGTGGGAGAGGCCACTGCTAGCAAGTCATCCCAGACTGTCACGACCGGTTTTCCAATAAAAATATTTATTGAGAAACCGATCCCTTTTACGGACCAGTAGAGAAGAATCCTTCTCACTGGTAGACAATTTCTTGATCACAGAAGAAAAACCAGGAGTACTAAATATAATACAAGGTTGAGCGGAGACTGCTCAACAATTTATTAGAAACACGCCGATATTACACAGAAAGGCGGATAGGGTGGCATAACTACTGGCTCACAATAAAAGCGGTGGTGGATATGTCACAGTGAAGTGGGGTGACATGACTCCTGCATCTAACAGCTCACCGAGCGTCGGAGTGAGGCTCGAGGATTCTTATTGCGGGTGGCGGAAGCGTATATAATACAAGTGACCAATATCCAGGATCGCACGGGACTGACTGGGACTCCTCTAGGCGTCGGACTCACTATCAAACTCTTCATCCATGAGATCGCCTTCGTCAACATCTGGCCAAATCAACAAGCCAGGTGAGTACTATGAAAGTACTCGCAAGACGGTTCGGACATAAGATATAACAAATGTAAACATGATGCATATGAACGGATTAATAGAGCGCACTCAGACAATGAGATAGCAATGCATGGGAAATAAAAGGGAAGTCGGGCGGTAGTCCTCCCGAAATCCCAATGTAATACTGAAGGCCAATCGAGTGTCTGAATGACTCCTCGAAAGGATACAAATGAAATAACAATGCCGTAGTCGGGCGTCAAGGCGACACCTCATAAAGGGCTTATAATGGAAAATAAATAACAGTGCGTGCCACAGTCGGACGTCTGAGCGACATCACGTAAAGGGCTTATATCAAAAGTAAATAACGAGCGTGCCACAGTCGGACGTCTGAGCGACATCACATAAAGGGCTTATATCAAAAGTAAATAACGAGCGTGCCACAGTCGGACGTCTGAGCGACATCACATAAAGGGCTTATATCAAAAGTAAATAACGAGCGTGCCACAGTCGGACGTCTGAGCAACATCACATAAAGGGCTTATATCAAAAGTAAATAACGAGCGTGCCACAGTCGGACGTCTGAGCGACATCACATAAAGGGCTTATATTTCATAACTTAATATTTCAGTATCTCATAAATTTAAATCATTTCAAGGGAATATTCAGGTACGAGATGAATAAAAGGTTTGTCCATCCACAGGAATAACAATTCAACCGGGTTTACCACTCAGGCTTGTTCACTGGGGACTTACCACGGAGACTAACGTGGGGACTGACATGGATATGGATATCCTGGCCATGGTCCTTGACCATGGACACGATGACTCGGAAGGATTTGACTCTGCAGAGTTTGTACTATTTAACCACAACCAACGGATTTCAGTAGTCACAAGGGACTAGTTCCGTTTACGGTGTTTTAGGAGAAACACATCTAACCAGTACACACCCATTCAACATTCCGATTCCAGGAACCACCCTCGGCAACGTTCAAGAAAAACTTTGAGACGGGGAGGCTACAACCTCGCGTAGCATGGGATCAAATTTATACCGCGCGCTCTAAGGGGTGCCCCCTCTCGGTCCCAACCGGAAACACCCATGACCCCTGACCGGATGACTGGCTTTAATCCAGGGCCATGGAACCCTCATCTGGCCCCTCTATTTGGTGTGTACAAGGAAAGAGGTTAGCAACTTACTAAACCGTATTCTTTGCAGAAAACATGTGGCAGCATGAAAGGGGAAGAACGGTAATGTGGCTCAGCCCACGTTAACGTCGGAGTTTATCGGATGACGTAAGACTGGCATGCTACAACAATACCATCTTACTAACTTTCATGTCACCACATGATCAGGTCATCTCTCATCAAAGATCACAGTAACTTCGAAACACACTGCTAGTTGCCTTGCATGCAACGAAATACGCACAGATGCTCACATGCCATGCACAAATCATTCAAGAAAACATGCAAAACACCTATCATATCAAAGGTTCAAACATGCTTGCCTAGTTCGGAGAAGTCGGAGTCTAGCTCGGCGAAGTTCGCGGCTCCGTCACCTCCTCCGGAACCTACGGTATAACGAAACCGTACACTAACGTGAAAATCGTTGCGTGCATAAAAATTGTTCCAAATTTTTTCCAAATAAATACTATAAAAAACTAGACAAAAATATAAGACTGGCAGAAAAAGAATCAATCAAAAAGCATCTTTTGTTAAAAATATATAAGGGTTTTAGTCCAAGGACTGATCTGTGATGAAACAGAAAAGAACCAGGGACTTGTTTGAAAAACCAGAAAACGGTTCGGTAAGGAATACGTCAGCCCAGAAGGAAAACACATTTTGCCCAAAGGCGCTTTCAAAAAAAGGTTCCAAGGGGAAAAGAAGAGAGGCTGACGGGGGGGGGGGGGTCCCACCCGTCAGGTTCAAAACTCCCAACGGAGCTCGCCGGCGCCCGAAGGCTGCGGTGGTCGCCGGCGTTGAACCACGGCGAGGCAGAGAGATCGGAGGGTACCAACAGGTTCAGGGTGTTCTTCCGCGTCGGTGGGTGGTGGACTTGGCCGTCGGAGAGCACCACGTCGACGACGACACTATCTCCGGCGGACGGTGGCTCGGGCGGTGGTGGAATGCTCCGGTGGGTGCTGCAAACTTCAAATTGATGCGCGGGTTAGAAGAGTGGATGTACTAGGAGACTACTGGCAAGAGTTGAGGGGTGGGGGTGCACGCACGGGAGTGAATCGCTCTGGATCCCGAAGCGGGTCGAGGCGGCCGGAGTTGGGGAGGAAGACTCCCTCGGGGCTCTTCCAGTGGCTTGGCGTGGTACTGGTGGTGTGTAGAGGTGCTGCGGGTTCGAGTTCGAGCTTGGGGCCTCCTTTTATAGGCGATCCGAGGGGGTGGCCGTGAACGGGATAGCTCCGGCGATCAATTACGGCGAGGCAGAGGTTGGGCAGGGGGTTTAAGAGGCTAGGCACCATCAGGGAGGATCACTGGTGCCGTTCCACCGCTAAACCTCGGTCGGGCTAGGTGTAATGCGTCGGTCCTCGACGGAACGGCCGTACGGGCACGGCGGCGGCAGGGAGCGCGCTCCGCGCCTACCAGTTCACGACGACGGACCTGCGGCGTGCACGGGTGAGTGGATGGCCACGCGGTGGCCTCTGGTGGCTTGGGCGGCGCTGGACGGCGCTGTCCAACGCTGCGCCTCTCTGGCGGCCGCAAAGGGCGCTGCTGCCGTCGCTCACGGGGTGGCGCACCTCCTCCTGCTCGTCGCCGACGCCCGCAAACCTCCAGGCGATCGTGCGGCACAGAGATAAGAAGGAAGCACAGGGCGCACGGCGCCACCGCGACCACTGGCGAGATCGAGAAGGGGCTCTGAAGAAAACGACAGTGGCTCACTGATACTGTATCTCTGAACTTCTGAACTTGATAGTAACAGTGCCCTTCAGGTGTTCGACGAAATGATTTGGCATGAAGAAATTTTTTTCTGGAGCTGGGACTTGGTGAGGTGACCTCTCAATGCATCCAGAGGCTGCCTGAATTTTCTCAGATTTTTAGGAGGAGAAAACAATTGAATTTCATCAAATTTGGCAAATATGGTCCAAACTTGCAGCAAGCACAATTTGAAATTTTTGAACTGGAGACCAGTGGATCATCATGGATCTTGGTTGAGGGCTCTAAGGACTAGCCAGGGGAATTGGTTTGGAGGCAAAACTCAAAGGAGAAAAGGTAGTTCCTTTGTAAATCTCCAAGAGCCAAAGTAGAAGGCAGAAAATATTTTTGATAAGAAATAAATGGAAGAAAAATCATGTGGAGGTTCAACTTGCTGGATTTGAAGTATATCTTGACACAAAGATGGGAGATGGCTTTTGGGAGGGGATTTCCACTCATGCCATGGCAAGAGGGGATTTTTTAAAGGGGAAAAGATCACTCCAAATGCCATAGGGCTATTTAAAAAGATTTTCAGAAATTTTTCCCAAATGAAAAACATTTGAGCCAACATGAGATGAAAAACCTCCAAGACCAAAGACCAAGTCTTGGATGAAACCAAACAAAATATTTGTCATAAAAGAAAATTTTTGAGAGGGAGAGTTCTTTAGAAGAAAATTTTAAACAACCTCCCTCAAATCAAGATAAAAGTTTGAAAAAGCCAGATATAATTTTTGGGTGTCACACAGACTTGGAATTCTATGCACTTATGATTGGAACAATTAGCAAGCATCCGCAACTACTAACATTCATTAAGGTAAAACCCAACCATAGCATTAAGATATATTGGTCCCCCTTCAATCCCGTACGCATCAATTTCTATGCTAGGTTGAAGCTTCTGTCACTCTTGCCCCTCCAATACATAGTCCTATCAACATACAACTAACCCTATGGTGTGATCCACGCGTGCTCTCATATGATGGGAATCAAAGGACAGCAACATAACCACAAGCAAATTAAACCAATCATAGCAATTCACCAATTACCGATAGGACAACGAAAATCTACTCAGACATCATAGGATGGCAACACATCATTGGATAATAATATGAAGCATAAAGCACCATGTTCAAGTAGAGGGTACAACGGGTTGCGGGAGAGTGGACCGTTGTAGATAGATGGGGGAAGGTGATGAAGATGTTGGTGAAGATGACGGAGGTGTTGGTGTAGATTGCGGTGATGATGATGGCCCCGACGGTGTTCCAGCGCCATCGGAAGAGAGGGGGAGAGGGCTCCCCTTCTTCTTCTTCTTCTTCCTTGACCTTCTCCCCAGATGGGAGAAGGGTTTCCCCTCTGGTCCTTGACTTCCATGGCATGGGAGGGGCGGGAGCCCCTCCGAGATTGGATCTGTCTCTCTGTCTCTCTTTGTTTCTGCGTTCCAAATTCTGGCCTTTCACCGTTTCTTATATTCCTGGAGATCCGTAACTCCGATTGGGCTGAAATTTGGACACGATTTTTATCCGGATATTGGCTTACTTGCGGCGAAAAAAGGGCACCAACCGCCTTATGGGGTGGCCACGAGGGTCAGGGGCACTCCCCCATGCCCCGTGGCCCCCTCGGGCATCGTCTCGCGTTGATTCTTCTTCCCAAAAATCACATATATTCCAAAAAAAATCTCCGTCAGTTTTATCCTGTTTGGACTCTGTTTGATATGGATTTTCTGCGAAACAAAAAACATGCAACAAACATGAACTGGCACTGGGCACTGGATCAATATGTTAGTCCCAAAAATAGTATAAAAAGTTGCCAAAAGTATATGAAAGTTGTATAATATTGGCATGGAACAATCAAAAATTATAGATACGACGGAGACGTATCAGCATCCCCAAGCTTAATTCCTGCTCGTCCTCGAGTAGGTAAATGATAAAAAGATAATTTTTGATGTGGAATGCTACCTAGCATAATCTTGATCATGTAATCTAATCACGACATGAATATTAAGACACGAGTGATTCAAAGCAATAGTCTATCATTTGACATTAAGACAATAATACTTCAAGCATACTAATAAAGTAATCATGTCTTCTCAAAATAACATGGCCAAAGAAAGTTCATCCCTACAAAATCATATAGTTTGGCTATGCTCCATCTTCGTCACACAAAATGTTCAAATCATTTACAACCCCGATGACAAGCCAAGCAATTGTTTCATACTTTAGTATTCTCAAACTTTTTCAACCTTCACGCAATACATGAGCGTGAGCCATGGACATAGCACTAAAGGTGGAATAGAATATGATGGTGGAGGTTGTGTGGAGAAGACAAAAGGAAGAAAGTCTCACATCGACGCGGCTAATCAATGGGCTATGGAGATGCCCATCAATTGATGTCAATGCGAGGAGTAGGAATTGCCATGCAACGAATGCACTAAGAGCTATAAGTGTATGCAAGCTCAAACTAAAAACTAAGTGGGTATGCATCCAACTTGCTTGCTCATGAAGACCTAGGGCATTTGAGGAAGCCCATCATTGGAATATACAAGCCAAGTTCTATAATGAAAATTCCCACTAGTATATGAAAGTGATAACTCAAGAGACTCTCTATGAAGAACATGGTGCTACTCTAAAGCACAAGTGTGGCAAAAGGATAGTAACATTGTCCCTTCTCTCTTTTCTCTCATTTTTTGTAGGCTTCTTTGGCCTCTCTCCTTTTTTTGGGGGGCTTCTTTGGCCACTTTTATTTTGATAACCTCACATGGGACAATGTTCTAATAATGATGATCATCACACTTTTATGTACTTACAACTCAATATTACAACTCGATACTAGAACAAAGATATGGCTCTATATGAATGCCTCCGGCAGTGTACCGGGATGTGCAATGATCTAGCATAGCAATGACATCAAAAAACGGACAAGCCATGAAAACATCATGCTAGCTAACTTACGATCATGCAAAGCAATGCGACAATAAATGCTCAAGTCATGTATATGATGATGATGGAAATTGCATGGCAATATATCTCGGAATGGCTATGGAAATGCCATGATAGGTAGGTATGGTGGCTGTTTTGAGGAAGATATAAGGAGGCTTATGTGTGATAGAGCGTATCGTATCACGGGGGTTGGATGCACCAGCGAAGTTTGCACCAACTCTCGAGGTGGGAAAGGGCAATGCACGATACCGAAGAGGCTAGCAATGATGGAAGGGTGAGAGTGCGTATAATCCATGGACTCAACATTAGTCATAAAGAACTCACATACTTATTGCAAAAATCTAAAAGTCATCAAAACCAAGCACTACACGCATGCTCCTAGGTGGATAGATTGGTAGGAAAAGACCATCGCTCGTCCCCGACCGCCACTCATAAGGAAGACAATCAAAGAAACACCTCATGCCTCAAATTTGTTACACAACGGTTACCATATGTGCATGCTATGGGACTTGCAAACATCAACGCAAGTATTTCTTAAATTCACAATTACACACTCGCATGACTCTAATATCACCATCTTTATATCGCAAAACTATTGCAAGGAATCAAACATATCATATTCAGTGATCTACAAGTTTTATGTAGGATTTTATGACTAACCATGTGAATGACCAATTCCCGTCATCTCTCTAAATAGATATAAGTGAAGCAAGAGAGTTTAATTCTTTCTACAAAAGAAATGCCCACGCTCTAACAAATATAAGTGAAAGAGCATTCTACAAATGGCGGTTTTCCATGTGAAGAGAAACAGGCAATCCAAACTTCAAATGATATAAGTGAAGCACATGAAGCACTCTATAAAGCCATACTCAAAAGATATAAGTGAAGTGCAAAGAGCATTCTATAAATCAACCATGGACTATCTTATACCAGCATGGTGCATAAAATAAAAGTGAAAACCAAATACAAAAGATGCTCCAAGATTTGCACATATCGCATGAACGAAACGAATCCGAAAACATACCGATACTTGTTGAAGAAAGATGCGATGCCTTCCGGGGCATCCCCAAGCTTAGACGCTTGAGTCTCCTTAAATATTTACTTGGGGTACCTTGGGCATCCCCAATCTTGAGCTCTTGCCTCTCCAACTTCTCCCCATATCGAGACCTCCCCGATCTTTGATCACTTCATCCACACAAAACTCAACAGAAAGCTCGGTAATATCCGTTAGTATAATAAAGCAAATCACTACTCTAAGTACTGTTGCAAACCAATTCATATTTTGTTTTTTCATTGTAGATACTGTAATATAACTTTTCCATGGCTTAATCCACTGATAGAAATTGATAGTTTCATCAAAACAAGCAAACCATGCATCAAAAACAGAATCTGTCTTAAACATGACAGTCTGTAGTAATCTGAACATTCACCACACCTCTGGTACTCCAAAAATTCTGAAAAATTAGTAAAAATAAACAATTTGTATAGAAAGACAGTGCAAAAATTTTCAGAACCGTTTGACGTCCCAGTAAAAAATGTAAAATCGCGCACTACAGCCAAAGTTTGTGTTTTGCACCGCACAAACCAACAAGCAATGTAAACATCCTAAAGGCAAATCTTGGCACATTATTTTTATAATACAATGGAATTGTACAAGGGGATAATTATTTTTGTTTAAAAGTTTCTGTAATCAAGGATCACAAAGTTTTCATGGGCATGAACAAAGTTCAAGGCTAGCTCCCATTTTAACAATGCTCATCTTTCTCACTTTCGCTTTTCTTTTTGAAAAAGTTTTAGGTTCCCCTCTTTATTTTTTTGTTTTTAAACTTTATAAAAGCACACAACAGAAATAGACGACTCTCTAAAACTTCCGGGTTGTCTCCCTGGCAGCGCTTTATTTAAAGCCATTAAGCTAGGCATATAGTGCTCAAGTAATGGATCCACCCGGATCCCAAGGTATATCAAAGCCAATTTTAACTATGATTTGTGATTTAATAGTGAGCACAAAGTAACATATATCATGCAACAACGAAGTCTAACTCTCTTCCTATGCATCGGCATGTCATAAAAGAACAATTCGTGCACACATAGTGAAGGCCAATGCATAGTATAAACAGTTTCTTGCAATTTTATCATATTGGAAACATGGAGAGGCGGAGATGTAGTTCCTCTCTCATAATAATTGTAAGTAGGAGCAGCAAGCACATGCATATTATATTCATCAAAATTATCATGTGCAACGGTAAAATGCAACCCATCAATATAATCCTTAATAAGGGCAAACTTCTCCGATATAGTGTAGTCGGGAGAATTCAAAAAGATAATAGGACTATCATGCGTGGGTGCAATAGCAACAATTTGATGTTTAACATAAGGAACTATAGCAAGTTCATCTCCATAAGCATAATTCATATTGGCATCTTGGCCACAAGCATAGCAAGCATCATCAAAAAGGGATATTCCAAAAGAATCAACGAGATCATAACAATCATCATAGCAATCATCCTTCGGTAAGCACGAAGGGAAATTAAACAATGTATGAGTTGAAGAGTTACTCTCATTAGAAGGTGGGCACGGGTAGCTAATCCGCTCTTCCTCCTTTTGTTCTTCGCTCTCCTCATCATCTTTTTCATCCAATGAGCCCACAGTTTCATCAATTCCTTCTTCCATAGACTCCTGCAAAATATTAGTCTCTTCTTGGACAGCAGAGGAGTCCTCAATATACGGTTTATTATAAGGATTAGAAGCATAATTATCATAGCAATATTTAAGTATGGCAAATTTTTCAGATTTGTAAAGAGTAGCATCATACTTTCCAATCAAAGAAGCAATTTCATAAGCACCCTTAAAAGCAACAAATTCTTCAATTTGTTGAACATCATAGTAATTATAAACACCCTTGGCATACGAAGATGCGATTCCATTATCACTAAACTCACATTGGTAGGAAAGGTGTTTCTTAGGGTCTTCAGAACAACAAGTAAAATCATATATTTCACATAAATTCCAAGCATAGCATTGCAAACGATGAATTTGATCCAGTAAAAGTTTCCCTTTTTGAGATAAGCAGTGCCGCACATAACAAGCATGCTCATCTAAAGATTTGCCCTCAACTAAGCTAGTTGGGGTTTCAGCACGAGCACATAGGGATCAAAGATGATCCAAGTAAAAAGCTTCAGGAGCGTGATAGATTTTGAGTGGTTCTTCAACCATTGGTGTAGTAGGTACAACTATTTTTTTTGGTATTTTGCGTTTCCTACCCATAACTAAAGGTAGAAAACAAGAGCACAAAATAAAAACTACTTAGTAATAAAGCAAACAAGCACACATGAGAATATTCACCCCACGCTATAACTCCCCGGCAACGGCACCAGAAAAAGGTCTTGATAACCCACAAGTATAGGGGATCAATTGTAGCCTCTTTCGATAAGAAGAGTGTCGAACCCAATGAGGAGCTAAAGGTAGAACAAATATTAATTCCCTCAAGTTCTATCGACCACCGATACAACTCTACGCACGCTTAACGTTCGCTTTACCTAGAACAAGTATGAAACTAGAAGTACTTTGTAGGTGTTGTTGGATAGGTTTGCAAGAAAATAAAGAGCACGTAAATAAAAACTAGGGGCTGTTTTAAGTAAAGAAGCAATAAATTTAGTATAGCGAGTGTGGAAAAGTGGTGGTAGGAGTTGCGAAATTGTCCCTAAGCAATTGACTACATTACTAGATCGATAGCAAGTTTTATGTGGGAGAGGCCACTGCTAGCATGTCATCCCAGACTTGGAATTCTATGCACTTATGATTGGAACTATTAGCAAGCATCCGTAACTACTAATGTTCATTAAGGTAAAACCCAACCATAGCATTAAGATATATTGGTCCCCCTTCAATCCCGTATGCATCAATTTCTATGCTAGGTTGAAGCTTCTGTCACTCTTGCCCTCCAAGACATAGTCCTATCAACATACAACTAACCCTATGGTGTGATCCACGCGCATGCTCACATGATGGGCACCAAAGGACAGAAACATAACCACAACCAAATTAAACCAATCATAGCAATTCACCAATTACCGATAGGACAACGAAAATCTACTCAGACATCATAGGATGGCAACACATCATTGGATAATAATGTGAAGCATAAAGCACCATGTTCAAGTAGAGGGTACAGCGGGCTGCGGGAGAGTGAACCACTGTAGATAGATGGGGGAAGGTGATGAAGATGTTGGTGAAGATGACGGAGGTGTTGGTGTAGGTTGCGGTGATGATGATGGCCCCGACGGCGTTTGCTACCTCTTGAGCATGTGTTGGTTTTCCCTTGAAGAGGAAAGGGTGATCCAGCAAAGTAGCTTAAGTATTTCCCTCAGTTTTTGAGAACCAAGGTATCAATATAGTAGGAGGCCACACGCAAGTCCCTCGTACCTACACAAACAAATAAGAACCTTGCAACCAACGCGATAAAGGGGTTGTCAATCCCTTCACGACCACTTGCAAAAGTGAGATCTGATAGAGATGATAATATTTTTGGTATTTTTATGATAAAGATTGAAAGTAAAGATTGCAAAGTAAAAATTGATTGGAAACTTATATGATGGAAAATAGACCCGGGGGCCATAGGTTTCACTAGTGGCTTCTCTCAAGATAGCATAAGTATTACGGTGGGTGAACAAATTACTGTCGAGCAATTGATAGAAAAGTGCATAATTATGAGAATATCTAGGCATGATCATGTATATAGGCATCACGTCCGTGACAAGTAGACCGACTCGTGCCTGCATCTACTACTATTACTCCACACATCGACCGCTATCCAACATGCATCTAGAGTATTAAGTTCATAAGAACAGAGTAACACATTAAGTAAGATGACATGATGTAGAGGGATAAACTCAAGCAATATGATATAAACCCCATCTTTTTATCCTCGATGGCAACAATACAATACGTGTCGTTTCCCCTACTGTCATTAGGATCGAGCAACGCAAGATTGATCCCAAAGCTAAGCACTTCTCCCATTGCAAGAAAGATCAATCTAGTAGGCCAAACCAAACTGATAATTCGAAGAGACTTGCAAAGATAACCAATCATACATAAAAGAATTCAGGGAAGATTCAAATATTGTTCATAGATAATCTTGATCATAAACCCACAATTCATCGGATCTCGACAAACACACCGCAAAAAGAGTTACATCGAATAGATCTCCAAGAAGACCGAGGAGAACTTTGTATTGAGATCCAAAGAGAGAGAAGAAGCCATCTAGCTAATAACTATGGACCCGAAGGTCTGTGGTAAACTACTCACACATCATCGGAGAGGCTATGGTGTTGATGTAGAAGCCCTCTGTGATCGATGTCCCCTCCGGCGGAGCGCCGGAAAAGGCCCCAAGATGGGATCTCATGGGTACAGAAGGTTGCGGCGGTGGAATTAGGTTTTCGTGGTGCTCCTTGATGGTTTCGGGGTACGTAGGTATATATAGGAGGAAGAAGTAGGTCGGTGGAGCCACGAGGGGCCCACGAGGGTGGAGGGCGCGCCCAGGGGGTAGGCGCGCCCCCTGCCTCGTGGCCTCGTCGTTGATTTGTTGACGTCCACTCCAAGTCATCTGGATCATGTTTGTTCCAAAAACAACTCTCCCGAAGGTTTCATTCCGTTTGGACTCCATTTGATATTCCTTTTCTGCAAAACACTGAAATAGGCAAAAAATAGCAATTTGCACTGGGCCTTGGGTTAATAGGTTAGTCCCAAAAATAATATAAAAGTGTATAAATAAGCCCATTAAACATCCAAAATAGAATATATAATAGCATGGAGCAATCAAACATTATAGATACGTTGAAGACGTATCAAGCATCCCCAAGCTTAATTCCTGCTCGTCCTCAAATAGGTAAATGATAAAAACAGAATTTTTGATGTGGAATGCTACTTAGCATATTCTTCAATGTATTTCTCTTTATTGTGGCATGAATGTTCAGATCCGAAAGATTCAAGATAAAAGTTTAATATTGACATGAAAATAATAATACTTCAAGCATACTAACAAAGCAATCATGTCTTCTCAAAATAACATGGCCAAAGAAAGTTATCCCTCCAGAATCATATAGTCTGGCTATGCTCTATCTTCACCACACAAAGTATTTAAATCATGGACAACCCCGATGACAAGCCAAGCAAATGTTTCATACTTTTGATGTTCTCAAACCTTTACAATTTTCACGCAATACATGAGCGTGAGCAATGGACATAGCACTATGGGTGTGTCGGATCTCGGGTTCCGGCAAAACCCTCAAGGTTCGAACACTGGGGTGCAGACGAAGATCTCCCCCTACCGATCCACGTCCTAGCTTCGCTAAGATCTCAAGGACTAACTCGACGAACTCGCAACACAAAGGACACAAGATTTATACTGGTTCGGGCCACCGTTGTGGTGTAATACCCTACTCCAGTGTGGTGGTGGTGGATTGCCTCTTGGGCTGAGGATGAACAGTACAAGGGAAAGAACAGCCTCCTGAGGCGAGGTGTTCTTGTGTTTGGTGGGTGTGAGGATGAACTGAATGAGTTCGAGACGAGTTGCCTCCTACTGTGGTGGCTAATCCTATTTATAGAGTCCCTGGTCCTCTCCCCAAATATTGAGCAGGAAGGGAGCCAACAATGGCCAATTTGAAAGGGGACATCTAGTACAGCTTATCCTGACAAAAGCAGTCTTCGCCTGCAAAAGGATCTGGTGGTGACGCCGCCTTGGGCTCCATGGTGACCTCCGTCTTGCCGTCCTGCTAGTCTTGGTCTCGTTGCACTCATATGGAAACCTTTGCTTGACGCCTCGGTACTCCGCGCCTGCGCTTGCTTCCTTAGCACCAAAGAGGAAACAAGGACACTGTGCGCGCTGGCGCCCACCTGGCGCCCGCTTGGTCTTAATCGTCATGGCTCACGTCATTGGGACCTCGCGAGGTTTGCCTTGCCTTGAACTCTCCGCCCCTCGCGAGCCAGCCTGGTGAGGGCGCTCCCGAGGAGGTCATGTGTCGTCCGCCTCACGAGGCTTGGCCCCTTGCGAGGGTCTTGAGTGCTTGTTGGTGAAGATGGGCCGTACGGGCCCGCTCGCGGAGCCACGCCATGGGTGATACGTCTCCAACGTATCTATAATTTTTGATTGTTCCATGCTATATTATATTCTGTTTTGGACATTAATGGGCTTTATTATACACTTTTATATTATTTTTGGGACTAACCGATTAACCGGAGGCCCAGCCCAGAATTGCTGTTTTTTGCCTATTTCAGAGTTTCGCAGAAAAAGAATATCAAACGGAGTCCAAATGGAATGAAACCTTCGGGAACGTGATTTTTGGAACGAACGTGATCCAGAGGACTTGGACCCTACGTCAAGAAAGGAACCAGGAGGGCACGAGGTAGGGGGCGTGCCCTCCACCCTCGTGGGGCCCATGTTGCTCCACCGACGTACTTCTTCCTCCTATATATACCTACATACCCCCAAACTACCAGATACGGAGCCAAAAACCTAATTCCACTGCCGCAACCTTCTGTACCCGTGAGATCCCATCTTGGGGCCTTTTCCGGAGCTCCGTCGGAGGGGGCATTGGTCACGGAGGGCTTCTACATCAACACCATAGCCTCTCCGATGATGTGTTAGTAGTTTATTGTAACACCCCGGTGTAATGATGCTATAGTAATCCCTGAGATCAAGCTAATCATTTTGCTATAACAGCGCTTGGTCACTTTAATCAATATTCCATTTCAAATTCCAGTTGAATTCAATTTGATTTATGTGTGAAATTCAAAAATGCCCAGACATGAAAACTAAAATGTTCATCATGTGGAACATATTCTTCTGGTAATATTGGTGGTGAACCGACATTTTTACAAAATGTCTAAGTGGCCTAAAAAAGCTATAACAGAAAGCTGTTAAAAGAAAAAGCAAAAGTTAAAAAAAAGAAAAGAAAAGGAAGAGAGAAAGAGCACAGGCCACTGTGCACTGGGCCAAGTGCACAGTGCCTGGCCCGAGCCAACTGGCCCAGCTAGGCCCGGCCCACTCCCCCTCCCCGGTCATCCCTCTCCTCTCTGTTCACGCGACCAAGCCCCCCTGCTCGTTCCCACCGGACCCGGCGCCGTGCCCCGCGCTGCCACATCGCCGTCGAGGAGGATAAGGCCGCCCCGACGCCTCGGCCACCACCCATCTCTCCCACTTGCCCCCTCTCTCTGCCTCTCCCTCTCCCCACCAGTTCCCCCGCTCGCTTCCTCTCCCCCTCGTTCCCCATCGACGCCCGAGCGCATTCGCCGTCATACCTCCATCGATCCCGTGGCCACCGGCGGACCCGAGGCCACCGGCCCTGTCCGTCCGCTCCGCCGTCCTCATCCTCGTCGCCTGGGTTCCTCCGTTGGAGCCGAGGGCCCCTGCAGCTGCCGATTGCCGCCGTCCCCTTTCGCCTCTATCTTTGACGCTCGCCGGCGACCTCGAGCACCCCTGCTGCTCCTAAGCCGTCAAGGGCCGCCATGCGTGCCGCTAGGTGAGCTCCTCCATCTCCTGCTCCCCTCCTTTCAGCCTGTGATGCGCCGTAGCTAGCTGTCGCCACATCCGTGCTCTGCTCGCCGCCGACGAGATTGCGGCCATCATTGTGGTCGACGTCGCCGCCGCATGAGGCCACCATCGAACTCCTGGAGCTCCCAGGAGCCCAACGAGCCCGAGCATGTCCCTCCCCGTGCCTCCTAGCATAGCCTCCGGCGAGGTCCCGTACGCGCGGCCGCCATAGCTCATCGTCGGTCCCGTTTCCGGCGACCTTTTGGTCCGGCACCACCACCAGTCGACGCGGAACGCTTCCACGGTTCGAACGCAAGTTGTCGTGCGCGGTTTGGTGCTTCGTAGCGCGATCCTGACGATGTCCCGAACGCCACCACCGCCTCCCCTCGCCGCCGGTGAAGATTCCGGCCGTTACGGCCCGCGCCACCACCACGGTTGGATGCGGCCCAGCCTCACCGTTCGAACGCGCCTGACCACGGCTCAAATGATGCGCCGTAGCGCGATTCCGGCCGTCTCCGGTGTTCGGCCGCCGCGGATGGCCTCGCCGGCGTTGCTCCGGCGCCGGTGCTGACCTGGTACCGGCGGGGCCCGCCTCTTGGTCGCTGCCCGTGGGCCCCCTGGACTCAGTTGACCACGTTGACCGTGGTCAACTATGCTGACTGGGCACTCAGTGCCACTGACACGTGGGCCCCACCGCATATTAACCTAATTAAAAGTAATTAGCTAAACTAGTGAGTCACTGACTGGTGGGATCCAGTCACTAATTAGTCTGTTTAAGTTTAAATGATCTGCTGTTAGCCCACTGCCAATGACAGGTGGGCCCTACTGGTCAGTTTGACCTGGTCAGCCGTCCTGTTGACTGCTGACATCACAATGATGTCATGCTGACGTAGTAATTCTTTTCTGTCAATTTAATTAATTCCAGAAAAGAGTTTAATCTTTGAAAATTCATAGAAAATAAACCGTAGCTCGGATGAAAATGTTTTCTACATGAAAGTTGCTCAGAAAAAAATCCAACAAATCCGAATACGTGGTCCGTTCATCTGTCACATGCCCCTAGCATGCTGAACTTCGAACTTTCCCCCTCTTTTCCTTTGTCCGGAATCCACCTAACACCGGGAATTCATCCTCGGATGTTTATCCCCTCTGTCTGCAACGTGTAGTACTACGTTAGGTCGACCCTAGTTCTGCTTATCGTCATGTCATGCTTAGCGTTGCTTCTGTTTGCTTATATTTACTGTTTCTTCCCCCTCTTCTCTCCGATAGACCCCGAGACCGATGATGCCCCAGTGATCGACTACGTCGACGACGACCCCTCCTTGCCAGAGCAACCAGGCAAGCCCCCCTTTGATCATCCCGATATCGCCCATTCCATTCTCTCATGCTTGCATTAGATTTTGCTACTGTAATTGATTGCTCCTATTCTAATGCATAGCCTGCTTTTGTATCTGCTGTTGTACCTTACCTGCTTATCCTAAACTGCTTAGTATAGGTTGGTTAGTGATCCATCAGTGACCCCCACCTTGTCCTTGTTGCCGCTGCTTCATCATTGAAGACACGATCAACGGGATCGAAGACCAGGCCCCGGCACCGCACATCACTTTTCCCTTAGTTGCTCGACACTACTGGGTTACTATCGAGTGCCGAGGGTGAGACCTCTACAACACTTCTGATGTTAACCCTGTAGTGTAGCTATTCGGTCGTGGTCATCGAGGGTGATTCCGGGTTAACCACTTCCAATACGACTCTGTCGTGCAACCCCTCAAGTGTGAACCTCGGGGGTGGTTCCTCTTACGTTCACCTTGATGATTACCTCGGGGGTTGCGGCGTATTGTTTGGCCGAGGCCGGGCATGACCCAGGAAAGTGGGTCCGGCCGGAGTTAATCGAGCGTGGTGGTTAAGTTGGTGCACCCCTGCAGGGAAGAAAACATATATCGATAGTCTGTCCTACGGTAACGGACACTTGGAGTTGTATCCCGATCGATACAACTAGACTGGCTACTTGTGATGAGAATTGGATTGTGATGAGAAATGGATAGTATGGCTCTGGGATTGCTTTCTCGCAGGGAGTCGAGAAAGGATCTCTGGCCGAGGTTGATAACACTTCTACTACTTTACTTTATGCTACTCTACTCCCTCCTGTTGCTGCAAGATGGTGGTTTCCAGAAGATGCTAGTCTTTGATAGGCTAGGCTTTCCCCTTCTCTTCTGGCATTCTGCAGTTCAGTCCACATATACAACCCATTTCATTGATACCGATGCATATGTAGTGTAGATCCTTGCTTGCGAGTACTTTGGATGAGTACTCACGGTTGCTTTGCTCCCCCTTTCCCCCCTTTCTTCTTATTTCCGGTTGATGCAACCAGATGTCGGAGCCCAGGAGCCAGATGCCACCGCTGATGCTTACTACTACGTGGAGGCCGCCGACGACCAGGAGTAGTTAGGAGGCTCCCAGACAGGAGGCCTTGCCTTTTCGATCGATGTTGCTTTTGTGCTAGCCTTCTTAAGGCAATCTTGTCTAACTCATGTCTGTACTCAGATATTGTTGCTTCCACTGACTTTTGTGTTTTCGAGCTTATGTATTCGAGCCCTCTGGCTTGTAATATAAAGCTTGTATTATTTTAATTTGTGTCTAGAGTTGTGTTGTGATATCTTCCCATGAGTCCTTGATCTTGATCGTACACATTTGCGTGTATGATTGAATCGAGGGCGTCACAAGTTGGTATCAGAGCCGACTGCCTGTAGGTAGCCCCCTTTCCAACTCCTTGGCCGAAGTCGAGTCTAGTCACTACAAAAACTTTTACTAACATTGGCTGTGTGTCTTATGGGCCCACGTCGCCATTGGGTGGTATTAGTATCTTTTACTCCTCGTCTATACTCTGGGACTCTGATCTCTCTTCCATTCGGGTTAAACGAATTTACTAACTCTAACATTAGGATCCCGTGACCACATTCACCCCAAAGTTGGATAAGCCATAGTTATTCCTTAGAATAGTATTCTGAATAGTACACACACTGTCGTGTTGACTACGAAGTAGTATCCATCGTAACTCTTTCATTATGCATGTTTCATCATGAATGATCCTTGTCTTTGCAAATGCTCAATGCTAAACTACCCCCTGTTACATGTTAGCAGGATGGTTAGACCCGCTGGTCGTGGCCGTGGTGGCAACGATCCACCACCGCCCGAATTCTTTGCTGGAATGATGCAACAATTTGAGCTGAATCGTTAATTCATGGAAGGAATGATGGCTTAGTTTCCTCGCCCCAATATGAATCAACAACCAACCCCAGTAACTCTGCAGGACTTCTTGTGCCTCAACCCAATTATTTACCGCAGCTCAACTCAGCCCCTTGATGCTGATGACTGGCTCCGCGACATCACGTATGAAATGGAGTCTGCTAGTGTGGCCCCTACTAGCTACGTCACCTTTGCATCTTTCTTTCTGAAGGGTCCCGCTGCTGAATGGTGGGACAGCCACAGGCATACCCTACCTGCTGGAACAGTCATCACTTGGCTGGATTTCCAAGTCGCTTTCCGTGCCCGCTTCATTCCTCAGGGAATCATGGACAAGAAGAAGCGAGAGTTCCGCAACCTCACCCAAGGCAACAAGGCTATAGATGCTTATCAGCAGGAATTCCTGGACTTGTCACATTATCCTGAAGAATACATTGCTACTGATGCTCGTAAGCAAGAGAAGTTTCGTGATGGTCTTCACCCTGATATCAAGCTGGCACTGCTCATTCATGAATTTGCCGACTTCGCCACCTTGGCGAACAAGGCTATTCAGGTCGAGACTGGTCTTCAGGAACACCAAGGATCCCTCAGGCGCAGCTGTGACGCTGGCTCATCTTCGGGCCCATCAGCGCAGAAGCGTCGGATATGGATTCCCCACAGCATGTATCGTCCAACTGCACCTGCACCAAGACAGTCCTTTTTGGGGAACGTAGCAATAATTCAAAATTTTCCTACGTGTCACCAAGATCAATGTAGGAGATGCTAGCAAGGAGAGAGAGGGAGTGCATCTTCATACCCTTGAAGATCGCTAAGCGGAAGCGTTACAAGAACGCGGTTGATGGAGTCGTACTCGCGGCGATTCAAATCGCGGAAGATCCGATCTAGCGCCGAACGGACGGCGCCTCCGCGTTCAACACACGTACAGCCCGGGGACGTCTCCTCCTTGATCCAGCAAGGGGAGAGGAGAAGTTGAGGGAGAACTCCAGCAGCACGACGGCGTGGTGGCAATGGAGCTCGTGGTTCTCTGGCAGGGCTTCGCCAAGCACTACGGGGGAGGAGGAGATGTATGAGGAGGAAAGGGCTGCGCCTGGCAAGGGGTGCGGCTGCCCTCTCTCTCCCTCACTATATATAGGGGGAAGGGGGTGGAGGAGCCGCCCTAGGGTTCCCTAGGGGAGGGGCGGCGGCCACAGGGGAAACCCTAGATGGGTTTGGGCGCCCCCACCCCTGGGAAACTTGCCCCCAAGCCGGGAGGGGTGGCTGCCCTAGGGGAGGCGCCCCCACCTCTCCACGTTACGTGAGAGGGGTTGGGAGGGGCGCACAGCCCCTTAGTGGGCTGGTGTGCCCCTTCCCCTTGGCCGATAAGGCCCCCCAACGTTTGCCGGGGCCTCCGAAACACCTTTCGGTCACGCTAGTCGTCACCCGGTACTCCCAGAACAATTCCGGACTCCAATACCCTTCGTCCAATATATCGATCTTCACCTCCAGACCACTCCGGAGTTCCTCGTCACGTCTCACGTAAGAGTACGTGTAAGGTCGAACCGGGCCGCTTCATCCCACAATGCCGCCGAATCAAGATAAGACTAGTAACGGTAAGCAAATTGAACAAATCATCGCCCACAACTACTTCGTGTTCTACTCGTGCATAGAATCTACGCATAGACCTAGCTCATGATGCCACTGTTGGGGAACGTAGCAATAATTCAAAATTTCCCTACATGTCACCAAGATCAATCTAGGAGATGCTAGCAAGGAGAGAGAGGGAGTGCATCTTCATACCCTTGAAGATCGCTAAGCGGAAGCGTTACAAGAACGCGGTTGATGGAGTCGTACTCGCAGCGATTCAAATCGCGGAAGATCCGATCTAGCGCCGAACGGACGGCGCCTCTGCGTTCAACACACGTAGAACCCGGGGACGTCTCCTCCTTCTTGATCCAACAAGGGGAGAGGAGAAGTTGAGGGAGAACTCCAGCAGCACGACGGCGTGGTGGCAATGGAGCTCGTGGTTCTCCGGCAGGGCTTCGCCAAGCACTACGGAGGAGGAGGAGATGTATGAGGAGGAAAGGGCTGCGCCTGGCAAGGGGTGCGGCTGCCCTCTCTCTCCCTCACTATATATAGGGGGAAGGGGTGGAGGAGGCGCCCTAGGGTTCCCTAGGGGAGGGGCGGCGGCCACAGGGGAAACCCTAGATGGGTTTGGGCGCCCCCACCCCTGGGAAACTTGCCCCCCAAGCCGGGAGGGGTGGCTGCCCTAGGGGAGGCGCCCCCACCTCTCCACGCTACGTGAGAGGGGTTGGGAGGGGCGCACAGCCCCTTAGTGGGCTGGTGTGCCCCTTCCCCTTGGCCCATAAGGCCCCCCAACGCTTGCCGGGGCCTCCGAAACACCTTTCGGTCACGCTGGTCGTCACCCGGTACTCCCAGAACAATTCCGGACTCCAATACCCTTCGTCCAATATATCGATCTTCACCTCCAGACCACTCCAGAGTTTCTCGTCACGTCTGGGATCTCATCCGGGACTCCGAACAACCTTGGGTAACCACATACTATTTCCCATAACAACTCTAGCGTCACCGAACCTTAAGTGTGTAGACCCTACGGGTTCGGGAACCATGCAGACATGACCGAGACACCTCTCCGAGCAATAACCAATAGCGGGATCTGGATACCCATATTGGCTCCCACATGTTCCATGATGATCTCATCGGATGAACCACGATGTCGGGGATTCAATCAATCCCGTATACAATTCCCTTTGTCTATCGGTATGTTACTTGCCCGAGATTCGATCGTCGGTATCCCTATACCTTGTTCAATCTCGTTACCGGCAAGTCTCTTTACTCGTACCGTAACTCATGATCCCGTGACTAACTCCTTAGTCACACTGAGCTCATTATGATGATGCATTACCGAGTGGGCCCAGAGATACCTCTTCGTCATACGGAGTGACAAATCCCAGTCTCGATTCGTGCCAACCGAATAGACACTTTCGGAGATATCTGTAGTGCACCTTTATAGCCACCCAGTTACGTTGTGACGTTTGGTACACCCAAAGCATTCCTACGGTATCCGGGAGTTGCACAATCTCATGGTCTAAGGAAATGATGCTTGACATTAGAAAAGCTCTTAGCAAACAAACTACACGATCTTGTGTTATGCTTGGGTCTTGTCCATCACATGATTCTCCTAATGATGTGATCCCGTTATCAATGACATCCAATGTCCATGGTCAGGAAACCATAACCATCTATTGATCAACGAGCTAGTCAACTAGAGGCTTACTAGGGACATGTTGTGGTCGATGTATTCACACATGTATTACGGTTTCCAGTTAATACAATTATAGCATGAACAATAGACAATTATCATGAACAAGGAAATACAATAATAACCATTTTATTATTGCCTCTAGGGCATATTTCCAACAGTCTCCCACTTGCACTAGAGTCAATAATCTAGTTCACATCACTATGTGATTGTAATGAATCCAACACCCATGGGGTTTGTTCATATCTCGCTTGTGAGAGAGGTTATTAGTCAACGGGTCTGAACCTTTAGGATCCGTGTGTGCTTTACAAATCTCTATGTCATCTTGTAGATGCAGCTACCACGCGCTACTTGGAGCTATTCCAAATAACTGCTCTACTATACGAATCCGGT
Source organism: Triticum aestivum (assembly GCF_018294505.1). Lineage (NCBI taxonomy): Eukaryota > Viridiplantae > Streptophyta > Magnoliopsida > Poales > Poaceae > Triticum > Triticum aestivum. The sequence goes on along the minus strand of NC_057802.1, from coordinate 449,803,418 downwards.
TCACTACTCAGAGTCATCCGGATTAGTGTTAAAGTTTGCATCGACGTAACCCTTTACGACGAACTCTTTTACCACCTCCATAATCGAGAAAATTCCCTAGTCCACTAGTTACTAAGGATAAGTTCGACCGCTGTCATGTGATCCATTCCTGGATCACTCTTGTACCCCTTGACTAATTCATGGCAAGGCACACTTCATGTGCGGTACACAGCATAGCATACTGTAGAGCCTACGTCTAAAGCATAGGGGACGACCTTCGTCCTTTCTCTCTCTTCTGCCGTGGTCAGGTCTTGAGTCTTACTCAATACTCACACCTTGTAACACAGCCAAGAACTCCTTCTTTGCTGATCTATTTTGAACTCCTTCAAAATCCTGTCACGGTATGTATTCATTTGAAAGTACTATTAAGCGTTTTTGATCTATCCTTATAGATCTTGATGCTCAATGTTCAAGTAGCTTAATCCGGGTTTTCCATTGAAAAACACTTTTCAAATAACCCTGTATGCTTTCCAGAAATTCTACATCATTTCTGATCAACAATATGTGAACGACATATACTCATCAAAAATTCTATAGTGCTCCCACTCACTTCTTTGGAAATACAAGTTTCTCATAAACTTTGTATAAACCCAAAATCTTTGATCATCTCATCAAAGCGTACATTCCAACTCCGAGATGCTTACTCCAATCCTTAGAAGGATTGTTGGAGCTTTGCATACTTGTTAGCATCTTTCAGGATTGACAAAACCTTCAGGTTGTATCACATACAACCTTTCCTCAAGAAAATCGTCGAGGAAACAATGTTTTGACATCCCATCTGCAAGATTTCATAAATAATGCAGTTTCTGCTAATATAATTCCAACAGACTCTTAGCATCGCTACGAGTGAGAAAGTCTCATCGTAGTCAACTCCTTGAACTTGTCGGAAAACATCTTAACGACAAGTCGAGCTTTCTTAATGGTGACACTTACCATCATTGTCCGTCTTCCTTTTAAAATCCATCTGCACCCAACAGCCTTACGGCCATCAAGTAGTTCTTCCAAAGTCTATACTTTGTTTTTATACATGGATGCTCTCTCGGATTTTATGGCCTCGAGCCATTCGTCGGAATCCGGGCCCACCATCGCTTCTCCATAGCTCGTAGGTTCATTGTTGTCTAGCAACATGACTTCCAAGACATGATTATGTACCACTCTGAAGTAGTACGCATCCTTGTTGACCTACGAGGTTTGGTAGTGACTTGATCCGAAGTTTCATGATCACTATCATAAGCTTCCACTTCAATTGGTGTAGGTGCCACAGGAACAACTTCCTGTGCCCTGCTACACACTAGTTGAAGTCATGGTTCAATAACCTCATCAAGTCTCCACCATCCTCCCACTCAATTCTTTCGAGAGAAACTTTTCCTCGAGAAAGGACCCGTTTCTAGAAACAATCACTTTTGCTTCCAGATCTGAAATAGGAGGTATACCCAACTGTTTTGGGTATTCTATGAAGATGCATTTATCCGCTTTGGGTTCGAGCTTATCAGCCTGAAACTTTTTCACATAAGCGTCGCAGCCCCAAACTTTTAAGAAACGATAGCTTATGTTTCTCTAAACCATAGTTCATACGGTGTCGTCTCAATGGAATTGCGTGGTGCCCTATTTAAAGTGAATGCGGTTGTCTCTAATGCCTAACCCATAAACGATAGTGGTAATTCGATAAGAGACATCATGGTATGCACCATATCCAATAGGGTGCAGTTATGATGTTCGGACACACCATCACACTATGGTGTTCCAGGCGGTATTAGTTGTGAAACAATTTCCACAATGTCTTAATTGTGTGCCAAACTCATAACTCAGATATTCATCTCTATGATCATATCATAGACATTTTATCCTCTTGTCACGACGATCTTCAACTTCACTCTGAAATTACTTGAACCTTTCAATAATTCAGACTTGTGTTTCATCAAGTAAATATTCTTAGCATCTACTCAAATCATCTGTGAAGTAAGAACATAATGATATCCACTGCGTGCCTCAGCACTCATTGGACTGCACACATCAAAATGTATTACTTCCAACAAGTTGCTTTCTTGTTCCATCTTACTGAAAACTAGGCCTTTCAGTCATCTTGCCCATGTAGTATGATTTGCATGTCTCAAGTGATTCAAAATCAAGCGAGTCCAAACGATCCATCTGTATGGAGTTTCTTCATGCATATATACCAATAGACATGGTTCGCATGTCTCAATCTTTTCAAAAATGAGTGAGTCCAAAGATCCATAAACATGGAGCTTCTTCATGCGTTTTATACCAATATGACTCAAATGGCAGTGCCACAAGTATGTGGTACTATCATTACTATCTTATATCTTTTGGCATGAACATGTGTATCACTACGATCGAGATTCAATAAACCATTCATTTTAGGTGCAAGACCATTGAAGGTATTATTCAAATAAACAGAGTAACCATTATTCTCCTTAAATGAATAACCGTATTGCGATAAACATAATCCAATCATGTCTATGCTCAACGCAAACACCAAATAACAATTATTTAGGTTTAACACCAATCTCGATGGTAGAGGGAGCATGCGATGCTTGATCACATCAACCTTGGAAACACTTCCAACACATATCGTCATCTCACCTTCATCTAGTCTCCGTTTATTCCGTAGCCTTTTATTTCGAGTTACCAACACTTAGCAACCGAACCGGTATCTAATACCCTGGTGCTACTAGGAGTACTAGTAAAGTACACATTAATATAATGTATATCCAATATACTTCTGTCGACCTTGCCTGCCTTCTCATCTACCAAGTATCTAGGGTAGTTCTGCTTCAGTGACCGTTCCCCTTATTTCAGAAGCACTTAGTCTCGGGTTTGGGTTCAACCTTGGGTTTCTTCACTAGAGCAGCAACTAATTTGCCGTTTCATGATGTATCCCTTTCTTGCCCTTGCCCTTCTTGAAACTAGTGGTTTTACTAACCATCAACAATTGATGCTCCTATTTGATTTCTACTTTCGCGGTGTCGCGAATAGCTCAAGGATCATCATATCTATTCCTGATATGTTATAGTTCATCACGAAGCTCTAGTAGCTTGGTGGCAGTGACTATGGAGAACCATCACTATGTCATCTGGAAGATTAACTCCCACTCGATTCAAGCGATTGTTGTACTCAGACAATCTGATCACATGCTCAACGATTGAGCTTTTCTCCCTTAGTTTGCAGGCTTAAGAAACTTGTCAGAGGTCTCATACCTCTTGACGTGGGCACTAGTCTGAAATCCCAATTTCAGTCTTTGGAACATCTCATATGTTCTGTGACGTTTCAAAAACGTCTTTGGCGCCTCAATTCTAAACCGTTAGCATTATGCACTGAACTATCACGTAGTCATCAAAACATGTATGTCAGATGTTTCGCAACATCTACAGATGACGCTCGAGGTTCAGCACACCGAGCGGTGCATTAATGACATAAGCCTTCTGCACCTCGCCTGCCTCCTCCACTTCAAGCTCCTGATCCCAACCCCAATGATGGTCTATGCTTCAAGTGTGGCCTTCCAGGTCACCGCTCCAGGAAATGTCCTCAGAATCAGAACCAACTGGCTCTTCCTGCTGCGGGTCGTGGTAACAATCAGCCCCGCAACAACAGTGCCTTACCTTATGGTCGTGGGCAGGCTAACAACATTGATCTAAATGAAGCTCAAGACCAGCCTGCTACTGTGATGGGTACTCTCCTTGTTAATTCAGTACCAGCTGCTGTTTTATTCGATACAGGAGCATCACATTCTTTCATATCAGAAGATTTTGCATTCAGGCATGGCATTAAATACAAAGAGATGCACATTCCATTAGTGGTAAACACCCCCGCGGACCAATGTCGAACCACCATGGTTAGCCACAACGTCGTCATTGAGATTGAAGGATTAGAGTTCCATGCCTCTCCCATTATTCTGAAGTCTTCCAATATTGACCTCATTCTGGGAATGGATTGGTTGAAAGCACATACGGCTTCTATCGTTTGTGCCACTAAAACCGTCCACCTTCTGCACCCTTCAGATGAGATAGTAAGCTACAATGCTCGTCTGGTTCAAAATGCTGAAGCACGACTTTATGCTTTGAATGCGTTGAACGCAGCACCTCTTGTGGAAATTGAAAAGATTCCAGTTGTTCGCGACTTCCAAGACGTATTTCCAGAAGAACTTCCAGGAATACCCCCTGCCCGGGCTGTCGAGTTCGTCATCGACTTGAAACCAGGCACCGTTCCTATCGCCAAACGACCCTACAAGATGCCGCCTCATGAGCTCCTTGAACTTAAGGAGGAAATTGACAAATCTCTTCGCAAGGGTTTCATTCGTCCAAGTTCCTCTGCTTGGGGAGCACCTTCTCTCTTCGTCAAGAAGAAGGACGGAACGAACCGTTTGGTCCAAGACTACCGTCCTATCAACCAAGCTACAATTCAGAACAAATATCCCCTTCCTCGGATCAATGATCTGTATGATCAACTTGCTGGTTTCATCGATATTCTCTAAACTCGACTTGAGGTTGGGTTACCACCAGATCCGTGTTCGTGAAGAGGATATTCCAAGACTGCATTCGTGACTCGTTATGGTTCTTACGAGTACACCATTATGTCTTTCGGCTATATTCTCTCGTTTGATGAACTATATATTCATGGATTACCTCGACAAGTTCATCGTAGTCTATCTGGATGATATCCTGCTATATTCGAAGAACAAAGAAGAACATGCTGAACATCTTCGACTTGTTCTAGAGAAGCTTCGAGAGCATCAACTTTATGCCAAGTATTCCAAGTGCGAATTCTGGTTACCCGAAGTCACCTACCTTGGTCATGTCATCTCCAAGGATGGTATTAACGTCAACCCAGAGCGCGTTCAGACTATTCTTGACTGGGCCCCTCCGATGACTGTCAAGCAAGTCAGAAGCTTTCTCGGACTCGCCAGCTATTGCCGCCGTTTCGTGGAGAACTTCTCCAAGATCGCTAAGCCACTGACCAATCTACTACACAAAGGCGTTAAGTTTGATTGGACTGAAAAGTGTCAGGAAAGTTTCCAGGCACTCAAGGATAAGCTGACTTCTGCCCCAGTGCTTGCTCCCCCTGATTCTCGCAAGGACTTCGTCATCTATTGCGACGCGTCACGACAAGGATTAGGCTGTGTCCTAATGCAAGAGCGCAGAGTGATTGCTTATGCCTCCCGTCAAGTGCATCCTCATGAAGAGAACTACCCAGTTCACGACCTCGAGCTTGCTGCAGTTATCTTTGCACTGAAGCTATGGCGACAGTACCTTCTCGGTAATCATTGTGAGATCTTCACCGATCATCAGAGTCTGAAGTACCTGTTTACTCAGCCAGATCTGAACCTCCGTCAGCAGCGATGGATGGAAGCTATTGCTGACTACAACTGCGGTATATCCTATACCCATGGCAAGGCTAATGTAATGGCCGATGCCCTGAGCCGTAAGTCTTATTGCAACAATCACATGGTCTTCAAAGCTCAACCCCGCCTTTATGAACAGCTTTGCAAGCTGAACCTTCAACTAGTTCCACAGGGTTCTCCGAATAACCTTGTCCTGGAACCAACTCTTCTCAAGGCTATTAAGTCTGCACAAGCCAAAGATGCTCACGTTGATTTGATGAAAAAGGATCTTGCCTTAGAGAAATCCAGAGATTTCTCACTTGGTGAAGATGGAACCTTATACTTCAGAGATCGCATTGTAGTGCCCCGGTTCGAGCTTATGACAGAGAAGGTGATGAAAGAAGCGCATGACACCCCTCTCTCTTATCATCCGGGAAGTACCAAGATGTATCTAGACATCCGTCAGAAGTACTGGTGGTCTAAGATGAAGCAAGACATTGCTCGATATATTGAAGAATGTGACGTTTGTCGTCGCGTCAAAGCAGAACATCAGAAACTGGCTGGACTTCTACAACCGCTTCCGATTCCTGAATGGAAGTGGGATAAGATTCAAATGGACTTCATCACTGGCCTTCCCAAGTCTCAGAAAGGTAACGATGCTATCTTTGTCGTCGTCGACCAATTCTCGAAGGTTGCTCACTTTCTGCCAGTCAAGGAGACCATCACTGCTAGTCAATTAGCAAACTTGTATATCTCCAGAATTGTGTCACTCCATGGCATTCCGAAGGAGATCAGTTCAGACCGCGACAGTATATTCACTTCAAAGTTCTGGGATAGTTTCCAAGAGGCAATAGGAACTCATATTACCTGGAGCACTGCTTATCATCCCCAATCCCAAGGCCAAGTCGAGCGAGTTAATCAAATTCTTGAAGACATGCTTCGAGCTTGTGTTATTTCTTTTGGCAAGAAGTGGGAAGAATCTCTCCCTTATGCGGAGTTCTCTTATAACAACAACTATCAAGTCAGCTTGAAGATGGCACCCTTCAAAGTGCTTTATGGACGTAAGTGCCGAACCCCTCTGAATTGGTCAGAAACTGGGGAACGGACGCTCATTGGTCCAGACATTATTCAACAAGCTGAAGAGCAGGTTCGCATTGTCCGGGATAATCTCAAGGCGACCTAGTCCCGCCAGAAGAGCAATTATGATCGTAAACACTGGGGTTCAACTTATCAACCTGGTGAACAAGCTTATTTGCGTGTTACTCCTTTGAGAGGCACTCATCGGTTCGGAGTAAAGGGCAAGCTAGCTCCGCACTACATTGGTCCTTTCCGCATTCTCTCCCGTCGTGGACTGGTGGCTTATCAACTGGAGTTGCCACCTCAGTTCTCTCACGTCCATGACGTCTTCCACGTGTCGCAACTTCGTCGATGCTTCAAGGATCCGGAACGTGAAGTGGATCCGGAATTGGTTGAAGTTCAAGATGATCTCACATACAAAGAGCATCCTATTCGCATTCTTGAAGAAGCTGAACGTCGAACACGCCAGAAGGTTACCAAGTTCCTCAAGGTGCAATGGTCGAATCATACTAAAGATGAAGTCACTTGGGAACGCGAAGATAACCTCCGGGATGAATACCCCGACCTGTTCCCTTCTACCTCTTAATTCTCGGGAAGAGAATTTCTTTTAGAGGAGGAGAGTTGTAACACCCCGGTGTAATGATGCTACAGTAATCCCTGAGATCAAGCTAATCATTTTGCTATAACAGCGCTTGGTCACTTTAATCAATATTCCATTTCAAATTCCAGTTGAATTCAATTTGATTTATGTGTGAAATTCAAAAATGCTCAGACATGAAAACTAAAATGTTCATCATGTGGAACATATTCTTCTGGTAATATTGGTGGTGAACCAACATTTTTACAAGATGTCTAAGTGGCCTAAAATAGCTATAACAGAAAGCTGTTAAAAGAAAAAGCAAACGTTAAAAAAAAGAAAAGAAAAGGAAGAGAGAAAGAGCACAGGCCACTGTGCACTGGGCCAAGTGCACAGTGCCTGGCCCGAGCCAACTGGCCCAGCTAGGCCCGGCCCACTCCGCCTCCCCGGTCATCCCTCTCCCGTGTGTTCACGCGACCGAGCCCGCTGCTCGTTCCCACCGGACCCGGCGCGGCGCCCCGCGCTGCCACGTCGCCGTCGAGGAAGATAAGGCCGCCCCGACGCCTCGGCCACAACCCATCTCTCCCACTTGCCCCCTCTCTCTCTGCCTCTCCCTCTCCCCGACAGTTCCCCCGCTCGCTTCCTCTCCCCCTCGTTCCCCATCGACGCCCGAGCGCGTTCGCCGTCATACCTCCGTCGATCCCGCGGCCACCGGTGGCCCCGAGGCCACCGGCCCTGTCCGTCCGCTCCCCCGTCCTCATCCTCGTCGCCTGGGTTCCTCCGTTGGAGCCGAGGGCCCCTGTAGCTGCCGATCGTCGCCGTCCCCTTTTGCCTCTGTCTCCGACGCTCGCCGGCGACCTCGAGCACCCCTGCTGCTCCTAAGCCATCAAGGGCCGCCGTGTGTGCCGCTAGGTGAGCTCCTCCGTCTCCTGCTCCCCTCCTTTCAGCCCGTGAATGCGCCGTAGCTAGCTGTCGCCGCATCCGTGCTCTGCTCGCCGCCGACGAGATCATGGCCGTCATTGTGGTCGACGTCGCCGCCGCCTGAGGCCACCGTCAAACTCCTGGAGCTCCCAGGAGCCCAACGAGCCCGAGCACGTGCCTCCCCGTGCCTCCTAGCATAGCCTTCGTCGTCGGTCCCGTTTCCGGCGACCGTTTGGTCCGGCACCACCACCAGTCAACGCGGAACGCTTCCACGGTTCGAACGCAAGTTGTCGCGCGCGGTTTGGTGCTTTGTAGCGCGATCCTGACGATGTCCCGAACGCCACCACCGCCTCCCCTCGCCGCCGGTGAAGATTCCGGCCGTTACGGCCTGCGCCACCACCACGGTTGGATGCGGCCCAGCCTCACCGTTCGAACGCGCCCGACCACGGCTCAAATGATGCGCCATAGCGCGATTCCGGCCGTCTCCGGCGTTCGGTCGCCGCGGATGGCCTCGCCGGCGTTGCTCCGGCGTCGGCGCTGACCTGGCACCGGCGGGGCCCGCCTCTGGGTCGCTGCCCGTGGGCCCCCTGGACTCAGTTGACCACGTTGACCGTGGTCAACTATGCTGACTGGGCACTCAGTGCCACTGACACGCGGGCCCCACCGCATAATTAACCTAATTAAAACATTTTCCTAATTAAAAGTAATTTGCTAAACTAGTGAGTCACTGACTGGTGGGGTCCAGTCACTAATTAGTCTGTTTTAGTTTAAATGATCTGTTGTTAGCCCACTACCAATGACAGGTGGGCCCTACTGGTCAGTTTGACCTGGTCAGCCGTCCTGTTGACTACTGACGTCACAATGATGTCATGCTGACATAGTAATTCTTTTCTGTCAATTTAATTAATTCCAGAAAAGAGTTTAATCTTTGAAAATTCATAGAAAATAAACCGTAGCTCGGATGAAAATGTTTTCTACATGAAAGTTGCTCAGAAAAATCCAACAAATCCGAATACATGGTCCGTTCATATATCACATGCCCCTAGCATGCTGAACTTGGAACTTTCCTCCTCTTTTCCTTTGTCTGGAATCCACCTAACGTTGGGAATTCATCCTCAGATGTTTATCCCCTCCGTCTGCAACGTGTAGTACTACATTAGGTCGACCCTAGGTCTGCTTATCGTCATGTCATGCTTAGCGTTGCTTCTGTTTGCTTATATTTACTGTTTCTTCCCCCTCTTCTCTCTGGTAGACCCCGAGACCGATGATGCCCCGGTGACCGACTACGTCGACGACTCCTCCTCCTTGCCAGAGCAACCAGGCAAGCCCCCCTTTGATCATCCTGATATCGCCCATTCCATTCTCTCATGCTTGCATTAGATTTTGCTACTGTAATTGATTGCTCCTATTCTGATGCATAGCTTGCTTTTGTATCTGCTGTTGTACCTTACCTGCTTATCCTAAACTGCTTAGTATAGGTTGGTTAGTGATCCATCAGTGACCCCCACCTTGTCCTTGTTGCCCCTGCTTCATCATCGAAGACCCGATCAACGGGATCGAAGACTAGGCCCCGGCACCGCACATCACTTTTCCCTTAGTTGCTCGACACTACTGGGTTACTATCGAGTTCGAGGGTGAGACCTCTACAACACTTCTGATGTTAACCCTGTAGTGTAGCTATTCGGTCATGGTCATCGAGGGTGATTCCACCTTAACCACTTCCGATACTACCCCGTCGTGCAACCCCTCAAGTGTGAACCTCGGGGGTGGTTCCTCTTACGTTCACCTTGATGATTACATCAAGTGGAATTCACTGGGGGTGATTCCTCGGGTTTTCCCCTTGATGTTTGGACACATAGTTACTATGGTTACTATGACTTTACACTGAACCATGTTACTAAAGACGGGTCGGCCCTGAGGGGTACCCGCACGAGCTTAATTGCGAGTGATGTGGAGTCGGGTTGACCTGGAGGGTGCCCGCGAGATAATTACGAGGCATGGCTGGGCATTCCTAGCCCTTGCCGCAAGTCCTCGAGACGGGGCAACGGGGTCACATCTTTCGTGAGTCTCTGCTTGTTACCGCGTGCTCCTAATCCACTACGATTTGGATATTTGATCCGAGGGGCCTTTGGCCTGATAGCACTAACCATCACGTGGGCATAGTATGGGTGTTCTGCGTCATATACATCAGCCGAAGCTTAATAGACGTCAGCGACTGAGCGGCGCGCGCCGGGTTGGAATTCGTAAGCACCTGCCTTTTTGAAGGAGGTAGCTAGGTCTGCTCAACGGCCGCCCTCGCAACATGCAGGAGCTCCCGGTGCGATGGCCCATGACCCCTGGGGGCATAGGTTTAGTCCGGCGTGCTGACCTCTCTATTAAGCCTAGGTCGGGTTGCGGCGTATTGTTTGGCCGAGGCCGGGCATGACCCAGGAAAGTGTGTCCGGCCGGAGTTAATCGAGCGTGGTGGGTAAGTTGGTGCACCCCTGCAGGGAAGAAAACATCTATCGATAGCCTGTCCTACGGTAACGGACACTTGGAGTTGTATCCCGATTGATACAACTAGAACTGGATACGTGTGATGAGAATTGGATTGTGATGAGAAGTGGATAGTATGGCTCTGGGATTGCTTTCTCGCAGGGAGTCGAGAAAGGATCTCTGGCCAAGGTTGATAACACTTCTACTACTTTACTTTATGCTACTCTACTCCCTCCTGTTGCTGCAAGATGGTGGTTTCCAGAAGATGCTAGTCTTCGATAGGCTAGGCTTTCCCCTTCTCTTCTGGCATTCTGCAGTTCAGTCCACATATACAGCCCATTTCATTGATACCGATGCATATGTAGTGTAGATCCTTGCTTGCGAGTACTTTGGATGAGTACTCACAGTTGCTTTGCTCCCCCTTTCCCCCCTTTCTTCTTATTTCCGGTTGATGCAACCAGATGTCGGAGCCCAGGAGCCAGATGCCACCGCTGATGCTTACTACTACGTGGAGGCCGCCAACGACCAAGAGTAGTTAGGCGGCTCCCAGGTAGGAGGCCTTGCCTTTTCGATCGATGTTGCTGTTGTGCTAGCCTTCTTAAGGCAATCTTGTCTAACTCATGTCTGTACTCAGATATTGTTGCTTCCGCTGACTTTTGTGTTTTCGAGCTTATGTATTCGAGCCCGCGAGGCCCCTGGCTTGTAATATAAAGCTTGTATTATTTTAATTTGTGTCTAGAGTTGTGTTGTGATATCTTCCCGTGAGTCCTTGATCTTGATCATACACATTTGCGTGTATGGTTAGTGTACGATTGAATCGAGGGCGTCACATTTACCTCAGACCTTTGGGTCCATAGTTATTAGCTAGATGGCTTCTTCTCTCTCTTTTGATCTCAATACAAAGTTCTCACGATTCTCGTGGAGATCTATTCGATGTAATCTTCTTTTTGCGGTGTGTTTATTGAGACCGATGAATTGTGGGTTTATGATCAAGTTTATCTATGAACAATATTTGAATCTTCTCTGAATTCTTTTATGTATGATTGGTTATCTTTGCAAGTTTCTTCGAATTATCAGTTTGGTTTGTGTTGGGGATATTACCACTGGGCGTAAACCGGCCAGGAGAGGCCGGGTGAACTTCATAAGTAGTTCATCTGTATCTGAAGCCCATGAAGACAGGCGGTGACGCTTCATGAAGGCCCAGGGCCCAAAGCCGGTTTAAGGCATGTAGACACAAACCGGCATTGAGATTTAAACTTGTGTTGTAAGATATGCGTAGCAGAGACCGAGCCGGACACGATTATGAGCCGGCCTCAGAGTCTGTAAACCGACGGGCGTCAACCCATGTATATAAGGGGACGACCCGGCGGCGGTTCAGGAACAACAGACAACAACTCGAGACTCAGGCAAAGCGTATTCGCTCCCTGGTCATCGAAACCCCATCAATTCCATCACAACTAGACGTAGGCTTTACCTTCATCGTAAGGGGCCGAACTAGTATAAAACTCTCTTGCGTCCCTTGTCCGCTTTAACCCCTTTAAGCTAACACGTCGCGATGGCTCCACGACTAAGTCCTTTCTTTAGGACATCTGCCGTGACAAAACCACGACAGTTGGCGCCCACCGTGGGGCTATTGCATGATGGTTTCAAGTTCTTGGAGGGCAGCTTCGAAGGACTCAAGGGTTATGCTGTGGGCCGGATGACCAAGAGTCGTCGCGGCAAGCTCTACATCGACGATGCAGGCTGGGGCCCCGAGGCCGGCTCAATCGAGTACGGGTACCGGCTCCCCTTTGGTGGCATACACGTTTCATTGGTAAGATCGGCGAACCAGGCCCTGAGCCGGACATCTACACCGACCTCGTCGAAACGGCCCAGCGTGCGAGATCTGCCCGGGTCAAGCCTGTCATGAAGCGTGCCTTCGTGGGAGTTATCCATGGAGGTGAATCTAAGGATAGATCGGAATCTGGTGCTGAGACCGTCATTTATTCCGGCGACGAGTCATCGACTGGAGAGACCGAGTCGTTATATCAATTACAAGATGGCCGGATTGGGGGCTGTTCCGATGGTGATAGTATTCCGGACCCCTTTGATCTGCCAAACCGGGTGGCGATCTTCATGGCTGGCACGCAACCGGCGCTCCACTCTTCAACCGCAGCGGCGATGATTTCCGGATCAGCAGCGACGGCAGCGGCCGGGGCAGGAGGCCCTGTGCGACCGCCAGCTCAAGTTCTATCTGATTTGTTTGATGTGTTGGCAACGCTGATGACGGAGGTTAACCCGACGAATCAGGATGCACACAATGCGGAAGTCGCGAAAGTGAAAGATCAGATCACCCAGGAAAAAGCCGACTTAGCAGCTGAGGATACCAGGATAGTCGCGGAGCGGGCCGCTTTGGACGCACAAGCTTACCGGATTATGCTGGATTAGAGTGCGTCGAACGAAGTCCTGAAAAGGAGGCACCGATCTCGCCTGCCGCCGGTTTATGACGCTAGAAATCTCTTTAACACCCCAGGGGCAGGGACCAGTAATCCGCCGGTGGTAAACCGGGCAGAGGCACCCGGAGCAGGGGCGCCGGTTCAGCCACGTTTGGTGGATCCGCCTCGTCAGAACAACATTGTGGTACCTCATGTCCCCACGCCACCGGGTCATTATTCCAACCCAATGGACAACATTGTCGCTGCCGCTTCATGGCTGGCGGCCATCCTGATCGAAGGCAATTCTCCAGCAGCGGTCGAGAGGCGTCGGGTTAAGGAGCTTCTTCAGACGGCCTTGGTTCAATAGGAGGCTTATTCACATAGCCGCGATCGGATTCATTCCACTCCCCGTCCAAGCCGGAGTTACAGCAGGCGTATGGATGAACCGGCAGTATCAAGCAATGCGCGGAACCGTGATCCGCCCCGTGGCCATAACCCGGCGGGTGGTGCTGGTGATGCTCAGGAGGTGGTGGACCGGGCTCAGGCACGCAGAGAGGCCGAGTTAGCGGCGCAGCACGAGGCCCGTCAGCTTACTCCGGTTCGTCCAACCACATCGGTGGAACCAGGAGTTACCTCTAGTTCCTTGGGAGTCCCATGTCTTGTCCCAGCGTTGCGCAATGTGCACCTGCCCAAGGATTTCAAGGGCCCGCGCAAGGTGCCGAATTACACCGCCGATTTGTCCCCTGAAACATGGGTTGAAAGCTACGAGATGGCCATGGAGATGCTGGACGTGGATGATGCGGCATGTGCAAAGTACTTCACCATGATGCTAGAAGGAACGGCCCGCACTTGGCTAAAGAGTTTACCGGCTAATTCTATCAGGTCATGGGCTGAGTTGAGAGCCCGGTTTGTTCAGAATTTCAAGGATACATGCAAGCAGCCCATGTCAATTGTGGACTTAGCTGCCTACGTCCAGGAGGAAGGAGAGTCAACAACCCATTGGGTGCGCCGGGTTTCAGAGATTTTGCATTCATCAGACCGCATCAACGCTGACATCGCAGTTTTAACATTGGAAGGCAATTGCCGGTTTCAACCCTTGAAGTTGAAGTTGGGACGCTCAAACGTCATTGTAATGACATGGGAACCCTCATGGCTGCACTGGTGAAGTATGCCGACTCTGATAGTACCAAGGATCCCGAGTCTGACGATGATAAGACAGGGAAGGGAAAGAAGAGCAGCAACGCCAAGGGGCAGCACCACAACCCGGCGGGTCATGGAAACAGCGGCAAGCGTAAAGCGGACCACGGTTTAGACTTTGTGGCTAACACTAATACGCACGACAAGGGCCAGCGGTGTAAGGGTAAACCGCCCCGGCGGAATGGAATGCCGAATCCTAATCCGGACCGCTTGTCGTATCTGTTGAACCAGCCCTGTCCAAAGCATGGGACGAAGGAGGAACCATCTACACACCTCTGGAAAGATTGTTATATCATGCAAGAGTTCAAAAATTCTGATTCTTTCCGGTATGATCATGGATCAGGAGGCGGTTCGAGCTCTGGCTCTCATGGGCCGGGTTATGGTGGAGGAAATTCCGGTTCGGGATTCCATGGCAATCAGGGTGGACATAACAATCAAAGTAATCAAGGTGGCTATAATCATCAGGGCAATCAGCAGCAGCAGTCGGGTTACCAGAGCAACCCAAAGCAGTTGAATAGCGGACAATATCATGTCTTCACCACTAGCTTGGACAAGCGCGATCAGAAGCTTCATAAAAGGGTGGTGAATGCCGTTGAACCGGCGGTGCCCCGTTATTTGCGCTGGTCCGAGCAGCCCATTGTGTGGAGTAGAGACGATCATCCACCCCGGGTTGACAATCCGGGTCATGTGGCTCTGGTGGTGGCACCTCAGGTGGGAGGTTATAAGTTCACTAAGGTACTCATGGATGGAGGGAGTAGTATCAATATCCTTTATTATGAAACTTTCCGTCGCATGGGGCTAACAGATAAAAATCTTAAACCGTCCAATACGGTGTTCCATGGTGTGGTGCCTGGTAAGTCGGCATATCCTGTTGGTAAGATAGCTCTGGAGGTGGCTTTTGGAGATGAGCATGACTCGAGATCAGAAACCTTGACCTTTGAAGTGGTGAAGATCAGAAGCCCGTATCATGCCCTATTTGGACGGCCAGCTTATGCTAAGTTTATGCCACGCCCTTGTTATGTCTATCTACAGCTCAAGATGCCGGGTCACAAGGGAACTATAACTGTGCATGGAAGCCGCAAGATTGCTCTGGAGTGTGAGGAAGGTGATGCGGCTTATGCTGAGTCAGTTTGTGCAACAGAGGAGTTGAAGTTTTACAAAGACAATGTTGATCCAGCAGATATGACTTCGTTGAAGAAACCAACTACGGAGCATGATCCGGCCCTGAAGTTTAAATCGGCTGATGAGACTAAACTTGTTGACTTCGTGCCTGGCGATTCGTCCAAGCAGTTTAGCATCAGCGCTAACTTGGATCCGAAATAGGAAAGCGCGCTCATCGAGTTCATCTGTGAGAATCGGGACATCTTTGCATGGAAGCCTTCTGACATGCCTGGTGTACCGAGAGAACTCGCTGAGCACACTATCAATGTTGATCCTAAGTATAAACTGGTCAAGCAGTTTCTCCGCCGGTTCAACGAAGAAAGACGCAAAGCTATTGGAGAAGAAGTAGCCAGGCTCTTGGCGGCTGGATTTATCGTTGAAGTATTCCATCCTGAGTGATTGGCTAATCCGGTGCTGGTCCTCAAGAAGAATGGCACTTGGCGTATGTGTGTGGACTACACAGATCTCAACAAGGCTTGTCCAGCAGATCCTTTTGCCCTCCCCCGTATTGATCAGATTATTGATGCTACGGCGGGTTGTGAGCGGTTAAGTTTTTTGGATGCATATTCTGGTTATCATTAGATCAAAATGGCAGTTAAGGACCAGGAGAAGACGACCTTCATAACTCCCTTTGGAGCCTTCTGCTATGTGTCCATGCCCTTTGGGCTCAAGAGTGCACAGGCAACTTATCAACGGTGTGTGCAGAATTGTCTTCATAAATAGATCGGCCGCAATGTTCATGCCTATGTGGATGATATTGTGGTGAAATCAAGGAAAAAGGAGACATTGATTGATGACTTTAAAGAAACCTTTGATAACCTGCGGGTTTATAAAATGATGCTTAATCCGGCCAAGTGCGTCTTTGGTGTACCTGCAGGCAAACTCTTGGGTTTTTTGGTGTCTAACAGGGGCATTGAAGCTAATCCGGAATTCAACACCTGGCAGGCCGGATTGCCGCGTTGAGCCGTTTTGTCAGTCGCCTCGGCGAGAAGGCCATCCCTTTGTATCAGATGCTGAAGAAAACGGATAACTTCGTCTAGAGTGACGCCGCTAATGAAGCATTTGAGGACTTAAAGCGGCAGCTAGCTAATCCGCCGGTTCTCGCTGCTCCGGTTGACAAAGAGCCATTGTTGCTATATGTGGCAGCTAATGCTCGGGCTGTTAGTGTGGCTATTGTGGTGGAGCGCAAGGAGGCAGGAAAGGAATATCCGATTTAGCGGCCGGTTTACTATATTAGTGAGGTACTCATTGAATCCAAGAAGAGGTACCCGCATTGGCAAAAATTGGTGTATGGGGTTTTTATGGCTAGGCGGAAGCTTAAGCAGTATTTCCAAGGTCATCCCATCACAGTGGTCAGCTCTGCTCCTTTGGGGGATATAATCCAGAATAGGGAGGCAACTGGTCGGATTGCTAAGTGGGCTATCGAGCTCGGGCCTCACGGGTTGAAATACATACCCCGAACAGCGATCAAATCTCAGGCACTTGTGGATTTCATCAATGATTGGACAGAATTACAAGCGCCAGAAGAGAAGCCGAATCACACTTATTGGACTATTCATTCTGATGGGTCCAGGCAATTGGAGGGCTCGGGGGCTGGAGTCGTGTTAACTTCTCCACGAGGTGATAAGTTTTGTTATGTTATCCGTTTAATGTTCCCTTGCACTAATAATGCAGCTGAATATGAGGCCTTACTCCATGGTCTTCGAATGGCTAAGGAGATGAATCTCAGCCAAGTCAAGTGCTTCGGTGACTCGGATCTGGTGGCTCAGCAAGTGTCCGGCACTTGGGATTACAAGGACCCACTCATGGCAGCATATCGTCGTGATGTGGATATTGTTGTAGGTCACTTCAAAGGTTATCAGGTGGATCATGTGGACCGGCAGAAGAATGAAGCGGCAGACGCTTTAAGCCGCCTGGGTTCCCAACGTAAACCGGTTCCAGCTAATGTTTTCCTGGATGTTTTGCATAATCCGTCCGTCAAGCTCCTTGGTGAAGAGGATTTGGCTGTTCCAGATCCGGAGGCTCAGTTGGTGGCAGCTCTACATGTTATCCCGGATTGGACGGTTCTATATTTGGCGTATATAAACCGGGGCGAGTTACCAGAAGATGAAACTTTGGCCAGGCAGATAACCCGGCGGTCCAAGTCCATGGCTGTTATCAATGGAGAGTTACATCATTGCAGTGTGACAGGGGCATTTCAACGCTGTGTGTCTCCTGAGGAAGGCCGTGAAATTTTGCGTGAGATCCACGAAGGAGATTATGGACACCACGCCGGTTCAAAATCTTTGGTGGCCAAGGCGTTTCGTCTTGGTTTCTATTGGTTGACAGCTCATGCTGATGCCGAGGACTTGGTTAAAAGATGTGATGGCTGTCAGAAATTCTCACGGCGTGCTCATGTACCAGCTCAAGAATCGAGGATGATTCCAATCACCTGGCCGTTTGCAACTTGGGGGCTGGATATGGTTGGGCCTTTCAAGAGGTCCAAGGACAAGAAGACCCACCTTTTGATGGCGGTTGATAAGTTCACAAAATGGGTAGAGGCAGAGCCAGTTAGTAAGTGTGACGCGGCCACGGCGGTTCAATTCATCAAAAAGGTGATTTTCCGGTTTGGCTTTCCACACAGCATTATAACAGACAATGGTACCAATTTGTCAAAGGGTGCCATGAAGGAGTTCTGTCAACGTGAGCACATCCGGCTTGCCGTGTCATCGGTGGCTCACCCCCAGTCCAATGGTCAAGCGGAGAGGGCCCATCAAGAGATCTTGAGAGGCATCAAACCCCGGCTTATGGTTCCTTTGCAACGGACGCCGGGTTATTGGGTTGAGGAGTTACCTTTAGTGTTATGGAGCATCAATACCACACCCAATAGATCGACAGGCTACATGCCGTTCTTCATGGTTTATGGAGTGGAAGCGGTTCTTCCTAGTGACATCCATCATGACTCGCCTTGTGTAGCGGCATATGTTGAAGCGGATAACGAGAAGGCACGGCAGGAAGCTCTTGACCTGTTAGATGAGGAGCGTGACATGGCGGCAGCCCATTCGGCGATTTATCAGCAAGATCTACTCGTTATCATTGCCGCCGGGTTAGAACCAGAACCTTTCAAGAAGGAGATTTGGTGCTTCGACTCATCCAGGATCAGACAGATATGCACAAGCTATCCCCCCCTTGGGAAGGACCTTTTGTGGTCAGCAAGGATCTGCACAATGGGTCGTACTACCTAATCGATGTTCGAGAGCACAAAGACTCACGTAAATCGAAGGAGGAGACCAACCGGCCGTGGAATATTGCTCATCTTCGGCCCTACTATACTTGAGCTACAGGCTCTGCTTATGTACATATTATGACATTGTATATATTATGATCAATATAATAAACCAGAACCTCAGCTAAAGCGGGGTATCTGTTGTTTTCTTACATCACGTGTGGTTACATGGAGCTTACAAAGCAGCGTCCGGTTTACCCCTTGATTTAGCTTCTTAAAGATTGATATCAGATCACTTGGGGGCTTGGTCGTATCCGAACCATAGCGACACCTCTTGATCGGCGCAATGCCACAGCATCACTTGGGGGCTTGGTCGTATCCGAACCATAGCCACGCCTCTTGATCGGCGCAATGCCACAGCATCACTTGGGGGCTTGGTCGTATCCGAACCATAGCCACGCCTCTTGATCGGCGTAATGCCACAGGATCACTTGGGAGCATGGTCGAACCCGAACCATGGCTATGCCTCTTGGTCGGCGTAAAGCCACAGCATCACTTGGGGGCTTGGTCGAACCCGAACCATAGCAATGCCTTTTGATCGGCGTAAAGCCACAGCATCACTTGGGGGCTTGGTCGAACCCGAACCATAGCAACACCTCTTGATCAAATTTGGGGCCTGGCAGCCCGTGAAAAGCCTCGACTACAACGGTTTTATTTGCCTTTTGCTAAGTTTATATTTCTTTTGCTAAGATTTGTGATGTTTTCAAACCAGTATTTATCAACCCGGTTGGGCAGTCAACTACAAGTTGTCAGTACATGACCAAGTTATAATCCGGAGACTATCAGCCCGGTCTGGTTTTGACTCATAGTCACCAGTATGGAATAAGCCGGTGTTTATCACAACCCGGAACGGTTTTGTTGTAAATCTTGTGCGCTCATCGATCTGGTTTGGCCTACTAGATTGATCTTTCTTGGAATGGGAGAAGTGCTTAGCTTTGGGTTCAATCTTGTGGTGTCCTTTCCCAGTGACAGTAGGGGCAGCAAGGCACGTATTGTATTGTTGCCATCGAGGATAACAAGATGGGGTTTATATCATATTGCATGAGTTTATCCCTCTACATCATGTCATCTTACTTAAAGTGTTACTCTGTTCTTTTGAACTTAATACTCTATGCTGGATAGCGGTCGATGTGTGGAGTAATAGTAGTAGATGCAGGCAGGAGTCGCTCTACTTGTCGCGGACATGATGCCTATATACATGATCATACCTAGATATTTTCATAACTATGCTCAATTCTGTCAATTGCTCAACAGTAATTTGTTTACCCACCGTAATACTTATGCTCTCGAGAGAAGCCACTAGTGAAACCTATGGCCCCCGGGTGTATTTTCCATCATATTTAATCTCCCGACAACAAGCTATTTCTGGCGCCGTTTTTATTTTGCTTTCTTTACTTTGCATCTTTATCATAAAAATACCAAAAATATTATCTTATCATATCTATCAGATCTCACTTTCGTGACCGTGAAGGGATTGACAACCCCTTTATTGCGTTGGTTGCGAGGATTTTATTTGTTTGTGTAGGTGCGAGGGACTCGTGCGTGGCCTCCTACTGGATTGATACCTTGGTTCTCAAAAACTGAGGGAAATACTTACGCTGCTTTACTGCATCACCCTTTCCTCTTCAAGGGAAAACCAACGCAATGCTCAAGAGGTAGCAAGAAGGATTTCTGGCGCCGTTCCCGGGGAGTCTACGCAAAAGTCAACATACCAAGTACCCATCACAAACCCTTATCTCCCGCATTACATTATTTGCCATTTGCCTCTCGTTTTCCTCTCCCCCACTTCACCCTTGCCGTTTTATTTGCCCTCTATTTTCCGTTCGCTTCTTTTTGCTTGCTTGTCGTTATGGCTAGTTCCCTATCTTCTCCGTTGTCTCCCGAGAATGAAGTTCTTACTTTTAAGCAAAGGGAGGGAGAAAATCTAAAAGACGCTTGGTATAGAATTTGCAATGCTCAAAATAGATCAACCAGGAAGCAATCTACTTCCGTTCTTCTCCGCAATTTTTATGTAGGCGCTACTCCTTGGTACAGATATATCCTTGATACCATTACCGGAGGGAATTTCTTGGGTAGCCATACTTTTGATTCTTATAATGCTATGATAGATTTGTTTGGCTCACCACCTCTTTTGGTTAATGGAACTATGTTAACTTTGGAGCATGCAATGGAAAGACTTGAAATTATTGAAAATAAAGTTTCTACCGTAGAGTTAATTGAAAATTTGGATAAAAAGATCCACAACCAAATTACCCAATATGGATCTAAAGTAGGAGTCACTTTGAAAAATATTAAGGAGAAGGAACCCATAGTTAATGAAAGAATAAATCAGGATTCCACTAGAATCGATAAACTTGAGGGTATCATTACCAACTTGGGAACCGCCTTTTCTTCCGTAAAGAATACTCCAAGTCCTCCAACTACAATTGCCAAGCTTATGTATGTTCCTAAAAATAAGGGTGAATCCTCTAGCAAGGAAACTGCGGATCTCAAATATGTAAGTATTCATCCCAATCTATCATTAAGGAACCATTTGCTACAAATGAATTTTTCGATTTTGTGCCTAGAAGTTTGATAATTAATAAAAATAAAGAAACTCCTAAGGGTGATAGATGTCTCATTAAAGAATTGTCTACCAAAGATGGCAATACCTAGATCTATCCTTGCTATTATGCCTAGCTAGGGGCGTTAAACGATAACGCTTGTTGGGAGGCAACCCAATTTTATTTTTAGTTTTTTATTATTTTTGCTTCTGTTTAGGAATAAATATTTGATCTCGCCTCTGGTTACATGTGTTTTTATGTTTTAATTAGTGTTTGTGCCAAGTTTAACCTATAGGATCTTCTTGGATGATAGTTATTTGATCTTGCTGAAAATTCCAGAAACTTTCTGTTCACGAAAATAATTGTTAAAAATCACCAGAACGTGATAAAATATTTATTCCAATTGCTGCTGATCAACAAAAAAATTGTATAGGTCGTCCTATTTTGGCTGAATTTTTGGAGTTCCAGAAGTTTGCGTTAGTTACAGATTAATACAGACTATTCTGTTTTTGACAGATTCTGTTTTTCGTGTGTTGTTTGCTTATTTTGATGAATCTATGGCTAGTAAAATAGTTTATAAACCATAGAGAAGTTGGAATACAGTAGGTTTAACACCAATATAAATAAATAATGAGTTCATTACAGTACCTTGAAGTGGTGTTTTGTTTTCTTTCGCTAACGGAGCTCACGAGATTTTCTGCTGAGTTTTGTGTTGTGAAGTTTTCAAGTTTTGGGTGAAAGATTTGATGGATTATGGAACAAGGAATGGCAAGAGACTAATATTGGGAATGCCCATGGCACCCCAAGATAATCTAAGGACACCTAAAAGCCAAAGCTTGGGGATGCCCCGGAAGGCATCCCCTCTTTCGTCTACTTCCATCGGTAACTTTACTTGGAGCTATATTTTTATTCACCACATGATATGTGTTTTGCTTGGAGCGACTTATATTATTTGCGTCTTTATTTGTTAGTTTGCCACAATCATCCTTTCTGTACACACCTTTTGAGAGAGACACACATGATTCGGAAATTGTTAGAATACTCTATGTGCTTCACTTATATCTTTTGAGTTATATAGTTTTTGCTCTAGTGCTTCACTTATATCTTTTAGAGCATGGTGGTGGATTTGTTTTATAGAAACTATTGTTCTTTCATGATTCACTTAGATTATTTTGAGAGTCCTACAAAACAGCGTGGTAATTTGCTTTAATTATGATAGGCATTCAAGTTAAGTAATTTTTTTCTTACGAGTGTGTTGAATACTATGAGAAGTTTGATACTTGATAATTGTTTTGAGATATGGATATGGTGATATTAGAGTCATGCTAGTTGAGTAGTTTTGAATTTGAGAAATACTTGTGTTAAAGTTTGTGATTCCCGTAGCATGCACGTATGGTGAACCGTTATGTGATGAAGTCGGAGCATGATTTATTTATTGATTGTATTCCTTATGAGTGGCGGTCGGGGACGAGCGATGGTCTTTTCCTACCAATCTATCCCCCTAGGAGCATGCGCGTAATACTTTGCTCCGATAACTTGTAGATTTTTGCAATAAGTATATGAGTTCTTTATGACTAATGTTGAGTCCATGGATTATACGCACTTTCTTTCTTCCACCATTGCTAGCCTCTCTAATACCGCGCACTTTTCGCCGGTATCATACACCCACCATATACTTTCCTCAAAACAGCCACCATACCTACCTACCATGGCATTTCCATAGCCATTCCGAGATATATTGCCATGCAACTTACCACCGTTCAGTTTATTATGACACGCTCCATCATTGTCATATTGCTTTGCATGATCATGTAGTTGACATTGTATTTGTGGCAAAGCCACCGTTCATAATTCTTTCATACATGTCACTCTTGATTCATTGCATACCCCGGTATACCGCCGGAGGCATTCACATAGAGTCATATTTTGTTCTAAGTATTGAGTTGTAATTGTTGAGTTGTAAGTAAATAAAAGTGTGATGATCATCATTTTTTAGAGCATTGTCCCAAGTGAGGAAAGGATGATGGAGACTATGATTCCCCCACAAGTCGGGATGAGACTCCGGACTAAAAAAAGAGAGGCCATAAAAAAGAGAAAAGGCCCAAATAAAAAAATGAGAGAAAAAGAAAGAAGGGACAATGTTACTATCCTTTTACCACACTTGTGCTTCAAAGTAGCACCATGATCTTCATGATAGAGAGTCTCCTATGATATCACTTTCATATACTAGTGGGAAATTTTTCATTATAGAACTTGGCTTGTATATTCCAATGATGGGCTTCCTCAAAATGCCCTAGGTCTTCGTGAGCAAGCGAGTTGGATGCACACCCACTTAGTTTCTTTTGTTGAGCTTTCATATACTTATAGCTCTAGTGCATCCGTTGCATGGCAATCCCTACTCACTCACATTGATATCTATTAATGGGCATCTCCATAGCCCGTTGATATGCCTAGTTGATGTGAGACTATCGTTTTTTTGTCTTCTCCACAACCACCATTCTATTCCACATATAGTGCTATGTCCATGGCTCACGCTCATGTATTGCGTGAAGATTGAAAAAGTTTGAGAACACCAAAAGTATGAAACAATTGCTTGGCTTGTCATCGGGGTTGTGCATGATTTAAATACTTTGTGTGGTGAAGATAGAGCATAGCCAGACTATATGATTTTGTAGGGATAACTTTCTTTGGCCATGTTATTTTGAGAAGACATAATTGCTTAGTTAGTATGCTTGATGTATTATTATTTTTATGTCAATATTAAACTTTTGTCTTGAATCTTTTGGATCTGAATATTCATACCACAATTAAGAGAATTACATTGAAATTATGCTAAGAAGCATTCCACATCAAAAATTCCATTTTTATCATTTACCTACTCGAGGACGAGCAGGAATTAAGCTTGGGGATGCTTGATACGTCTCCAACGTATCTATAATTTTTGATTGTTCCATGCTATATTATATTCTGTTTTGGACATTAATGGGCTTTATTATACACTTTTATATTATTTTTGGGACTAACCGATTAACCAGAGGCCCAGCCCAGAATTGCTGATTTTTTGCATATTTCAGAGTTTCGCAGAAAAAGAATATCAAACGGAGTCCAAACGGAATGAAACCTTCGGGAACGTGATTTTTGGAACGAATGTGATCCAGAGGACTTGGACCCTACGTCAAGAAAGCAACCAGGAGGGCATGAGGTAGGGGGGCGCCTACCCCCTGGGTGCGCCCTCCACCCTCATGGGGCCCATGTTGCTCCACCGACGTACTTCTTCCTCCTATATATACCTACGTACCCCCAAACTACCAGATACGGAGCCAAAAACCTAATTCCACCGCCGCAACCTTCTGTACCCGTGAGATCCCATCTTGGGGCCTTTTCCAGAGCTCTGCCGGAGGGGGCATTGATCACGGAGGGCTTCTACATCAACACCATAGCCTCTCCGATGATGTGTGAGTAGTTTACCTCAGACCTTCGGGTCCATAGTTATTAGCTAGATGTCTTCTTCTCCCTCTTTGGATCTCAATACAAAGTTCTCCCCCTCTCTCGTGGAGATCTATTCGATGTAATCTTCTTTTTGCGGTGTGTTTGTTGAGACCGATGAATTGTGGGTTTATGATCAAGTTTATCTATGAACAATATTTGAATCTTCTCTGAATTCTTTGATGTATGATTGGTTATCTTTGCAAGTCTCTTTGAATTATCAGTTTGGTTTGGCCTACTAGATTGATCTTTCTTGCAATGGGAGAAGTGCTTAGCTTTGGGTTCAATCTTGTGGTGTCCTTTCCCAGTGACAGTAGGGGCAGCAAGGCACGTATTGTATTGTTGCCATCGAGGATAACAAGATGGGGTTTATATCATATTACCTGAGTTTATCCCTCTACATCATGTCATCTTACTTAAAGCGTTACTCTGTTCTTTTGAACTTAATACTCTAGATGCATGCTGGATAGCGGTCGATGTGTGGAGTAATAGTAGTAGATGCAGGCAGGAGTCGGTCTACTTGTCGCGGACGTGATGCCTATATACATGATCATACCTAGATATTCTCATAACTATGCTCAATTCTGTCAATTGCTCAACAGTAATTTGTTTACCCACCGTAATACTTATGCTCTCGAGAGAAGCCACTAGTGAAACCTATGGCCCCCGGGTGTATTTTCCATCATATTTAATCTCCCGACAACAAGCTATTTCTGGCGCCGTTTTTATTTTGCTTTCTTTACTTTGCATCTTTATCATAAAAATACCAAAAATATTATCTTATCATATCTATCAGATCTCACTTTCGTAAGTGACCGTGAAGGGATTGACAACCCCTTTATTGCGTTGGTTGCGAGGATTTTATTTGTTTGTGTAGGTGCGAGGGACTCGTGCGTGGCCTCCTACTGGATTGATACCTTGGTTCTCAAATACTGAGGGAAATACATACGCTACTTTACTGCATCACCCTTTCCTCTTCAAGGGAAAACCAACGCAGTGCTCAAGAGGTGGCAGTGGGCCGCAGGCAGGCAAGTCTGGGGATCCCCGTTCCCAGAACGCCTACAGTAGCCCCCGGGCCCAAGGTGCGCTCGGGCTTGGCTTTGAGGTGAAGCCAAAGGTCAAGTGCGGAGCACCGCGGGCCCCAATAGCCTGCGGCCTTGGTCGACGCATGGCGGTTGATTGGACGTGGGCGTCTCCGCTTCCCCACGCTGCCTCGGCAACTGCCCGACTTGACAAGTCCCTGCGACATGCAAGGAAAAACCATCATTACTTGTGATCGTGGGGGGCGCTGGTTGGCCTTCTCCTGCTATAAATGGGAGGGTGGCGGAGCCCCCGTCTCCCATCTCTTCCTATTTCGCTTGCTTCTCCCCCCTTGCACCATTGCCGACAACAATGGCGCCCATCTGAAGGTTTTCCACGGCGGAGAAAGGAAAGACTCCCCTCGACGGGCTAGTGCCGCTCCCGTCGAAGAAGAGGCTGGCCCACCGCCGCGACGAGGCGACGATGTAGGTGGTGGCAAGGCCTTGGTGCGAGCGGCCTCCTCCCGGGTATCCGTTACCCCTGTACGCCCAAGCCGGGGGCTCAGGAGGGAGAGGCGACGAGCGTCAGCGTGCGCGCCGTGGCCATGCAAGCCGTGCCGCGGTGGCGTGCATCGCCGCCCCTGGAGTCCACGCCACGGACTCCTCGCGCGAGCTCGTGTTGTGGGCGGCGATGCCCCCGAGCACTTGGATCCGCTTCCCTTCCTTCTTCTCAGTCGAGATGCCGCCGAGGGGGCCCCTCGAGCTTTGGCTGCAGCATGCCGACTGCGACACGCCAGTGACTGGAGCGGAGGTTGAGGCCGTCTCCTCGGGGAAGATCTTCATGACCCGAGGCTGGGGTGAGGTCGCCCGAGTGTGTCGTGTCGAGGGTGCCCTCGCGATCCACTTCGTGTACGATAGTGCCTCCACGCTATTCTTCAAGGTCTTCGACGCAGAAGGCAGCCGTCTGGAGTGTTGCCCCAGGTAGGGTCATCAGGCTGGCGCCGCAGCTGGGGCAGGGTCTGCTGCCCACGTCGCCAGCGGTTCCTCTGGAAGAAGCGGCGATACTTGGGAGTCCAGCGATTCTCCCGAGCTCTACGAGACCCCGGAGACGAGCGATGACAGCTACGTGCCCCCAAGCTCCCGCCGAGCCCGGAGCAGGGCTGCAGCGTCAAGCAGCTGCCACCGCTGATCTGGATGAGGTTGGCGCCGGCCTCTGGTGGCCCACTGTTGATGATGGCGTCATCCACAGGGGCACGTGTAGTTAGGATTCCCTAAGTTCCTATCTTTTGTTTCTTGCGAGGAATCAAGAAATGCCCCGTGGGGGTGTGTAAAGGTTTTGTAATGTCTCTTGTCAATATTGTCCTTATTATGAACTTGCGCGAGCGCGGGTCTTACTTCAGCTCGGTCTCCCTTTCCGACCTCGCGATGACTTGGCGCTCTACGCTGACAGGTCCCGGTCCCCAGTCAGGCTGCAGCCGTCGCTGGTATGCCAGGTCGCGTGCCGTGGTCAAGGCCAGGAGGTGAGCGGCCCGAGGTCCAGTAAGAGTTCCTGAGGCGCGATTCTCAGGAGGTCCCCTTTAGCACTCAAGCAGCCGTCGAGAGGTAAGAAAGGGGGGTGACGTTGCTGCAGCAGGGCTGCGGTTAGTATGGTTCTTAGTCCTTAGCGATTTAGCCAACCCAGGCTCGGGATTTATCTTGACGGCCCGGGGTCGATTCCTCATGATTTTCGTGCATAGGCGTCCGAAGCATAGCTAGGCCAGGCCCATGCGAGCCTCCCCCCTTCTCCACGCTCTCCTTCGTGCTCTGCGTCCTCAGGTCCCGACCCTCGAGCAAGCTCAGCCGCCGCTAGTATGCCAGGTCGCGTG
The DNA here is from genome assembly GCF_018294505.1 of Triticum aestivum. Classification (NCBI taxonomy): domain Eukaryota; kingdom Viridiplantae; phylum Streptophyta; class Magnoliopsida; order Poales; family Poaceae; genus Triticum; species Triticum aestivum. The sequence goes on along the minus strand of NC_057802.1, from coordinate 449,776,041 downwards.
CCATGGTCAAGGCCGGGGGTGAGGGCTGGAGAGCCAGTAAGAGCTCCTAAGTCGCGATGCTCAGGAGCCCCCCTTTTAACGCGCAAGCGGATTGCGTGGGAGAAGAGAGAGCTCGCGGTTCCGCCTGCCGTCGCCTTTAGGAGATTCCTGCAAGCCAGCACAAGGAGAGACACAGTTTGCCATTATGGTTGCCGGTCCGCCGCTAGTTGCTCCGCGAGGAGATGAAGGCACTAAGGGCCTGGTGAGGTGACATGCGCGGGGCATGCCACGAGCCAGAGCTCGACCGCTCAGGTTTGTCGACGTTGCAGGGACGGACCCGAGCACAAGCGTCGTGCCAGCGTGAGAAGCCCCCATGGCGGGTGAGAATCAAGCAGGTGATGGTCATAGGTAGATTAAGCATGGAAAGCAAACTGGCTTAGTTAAATGCAGGGAATATACATGCCACTGGGTCAGGCCCGAGCGGCTTGGGGATGATGCAACCCGAGGGGCGCCCCCAGCGAGGTAAGCTAAAGACATAAAAATGGGATACATGCCACTGGGACGGACCCACGCGGCCTGGGAATGATGCAGCCCTGAGGGTGCTCCCAGCTAAATAAACTTGGAAAGTGTCACCTGATTCTGTTGATGAAGGAGAGTTGGGGCGGCTGAAGGTACGCGGCGAAGGGGTCGCTCCTCATGAGCCACCGGGGCCCTGAGCCTCGGGATGCTCTGGGGGTCCAGGCGGTTCCTTGAGGACCGTCTCCATCTCCGTCAGGACGGCGTGGTGCCTGGCCTCCTGAGTCGCCAGGGCGCGCTGCAGGTTGCGCTGATAGGCAGACGCCACGCTCGGTAGGCCAAAAGGCATGCGAACGTAGCTGTGCGGTGGGCCCTCGCAGCGTCCCACGCACGAAGGCTAGAAGGGCTCCTGAGACGCGGCTCTGTTTAGCCCTGGGACGTCGATGCAGACACGCAACCCGGCATCCTTGCCTAGATGGGAGGCTACCCCAGGTGAACGGCGATCGCCGCGCATGGCCCTCGCATCTTGCAGCTCCTGGGTGGTCCTGGTAATGAACTCCTCAGCGCTGGGTGCTCCTCGTCTTGTGTCCTCCTGAGGGTGACGTGCCACAAAGCACGCCTCCAGATGGTGCCCAAGCGCCTCCCTCGTGATGTTGGCAAGGTCCGAGGCCTTCCAGAAGAGAGCCCCCGAGTCCCGCCCGAGAAGGGCGCTGGGCGCGCTTTCCTATGCGATGGAGGGAGGCGCCCCAGGTGCGGGCGCCGATCCGGTCATGGCGCCGTTTGAGGCACCGCTTTCCTGAGGCCCTGTGCGGAGCAGCTACTTCTTCTTCTTGGGGGTGGCCTCAGGAGGGCGCTCGCCCTTGCTGTCGGGGTCGTCGATTGCTGCAGCTTGGAAGGCACGCTCGAGGGAGCACACCGCATCTCTTTCTTCGCACGGGACCGTGATGACTCCGCCGCTTCCTAGCATCTTGAGGACATTGTAGCCGTGATGGGTCACCGCCATAAACTTGGCTAGGGCTGGGTACCCGAGGATCGCATTGTATGGCAGACGGATGTGAGCGACGTCGAAGTCAATGAGCTCGGCACGGTAGTTATCGCGCTGTTCGAAGGTGACGGGGAGGCGGACCTGCCCGATCGGGGTAGTGGAGCTGTCGGTCACTCCTGAGAAAGGCTTGGTGGGCTGAAGCTGATCATACGGCACTTTGAGGTTGTCGAACGTGTCGACGGACAGGACGTTGAGCCCTGCGCCGCCATTGATGAGAGTCTTGGTAACTTGCACATTGCTAATGACTGGTGAACAAAGCATTGGGAGGGCGCCTGCAGTAGCCGTGCACTTGAGCTGATCTGCCGAGCTGAACATGATGGCGCACTTGGACCATCTGAGGAGGCGCATGGCCTCGAGCTTGGGGAGGACTGCATTCACTTCACGAGCAAACTGTTTGGAGATACGCTGTGAGGCTGGGGCTTGAGCTCCGCCCAAGATGCAGGCGATGGCACGCGGCTGCTGGAAGCCCACAACCCCCTCGTCCTAATGGTGGTCGTCATTCCTTCTTGGTGGTGGCGGTAGTGGAGGGAGACCGGTGTTGCCTTGAGGACGATCCTCATGAGGTTGATCCCTCCAGGCACCCTCGCGAGACTGAACCTGCCAGCGGACCTCACGAGGCCGGTCGCGCCACTCCTGGCGCGGGCCACGGTCATCCCAGCGTCCGCCACCACGTCCTCCTCCTCGGTCGTAGCCCCGGTCGTTGCGCTCGGGGCGTCAACCGAAGCGTCCTTCTCGAATGGCTCTGAGCTCTTGAAAGTCGCTAGTGTTGTGGCTATGCAGGTTATGGAAGGCGCAGAACGGTCGGCTGCTCTTGGATGACTCGGGCTGGTCCCTACCGCGCTTTGTGTCCGGCTCCGCCGCGAGCACGGCTGCTCCCTTGCACTTCACGTCTTTGGCCTTGGCTTTCTTCTCCTCCGGGTCCGCAGCCGGGAGCTCGAGGAGGCAGAGGCACCCCTCCTCAGCTCTTGCGCACTTGGTCGCCAGGTTGAACAGCTCCAGAGACGTGCACAGCTCCTCGTGGATGGCGAGCTCCTCCTTCATCTTGGCGTCGCGGACGCCATCAGAGAACGCGGAGATGATGGCCTCGTCCGTCACCTTGGGGATCTTGAAGCTAACATTGTTGAAGCGCTGGATGTACTTCTGGAGGGTCTCTCCTGGTTGTTGCTTGACGCGGCGCAGGTCACCCGCAGCCGGTGGGTGGTCGCGCGTACCCTAGAAGTTGGCAACAAAAACGGTCGCGCATCTCGTTCCAAGAGGAGATCGAGCCTGGAGGAAGGTTCAGGAGCCAGGAGCGGGCACCATCCTTGAGAGCCATGGGGAACCAGTTCGCCATGACTTTCTCGTCACCGTTGGCCGCCTCAATGCTCAGCTCGTAGAGCTGCAGGAACTCCGCGGGGTCGGGGGTGCCGTCATAGCGAGGAGGCAGATCCGGCTTGAACTTGCCCGGCCAGGCGACGCTACATAGCTCAGGGGTGAAGGCGCGGCAGCCTGTCGTGGTCACCGGGACTCTGCGCTAGTGGAGAACTTGTCCTTGATGGGGTCCGCGCACCGCCGCCGCAGGCGACACGCGGTCTTGCTGTGGTGGCGCACGGAGCGCGGGGCGTTTTCTCGTGGCCGAGGGACTTCTTGGCAGCTTTTCTTCTTGCGCGGGCACCGGACGCGGTAGGTCGCGCTGTGGGGCCGCGCGCTTGGGCGCCAAGACTCCGCCTTGGGGCCGAGGTGGTGGAGGCGCTCCATGGGCCATGCCGCCCGCGGCTGGCGGAGGGCGAGGCAGCGAGAGGGACAGCGCAGGGGAGCCCCCTGCGGCGCTGACGAGCTCGGCGATGTGGTCGAGCCAATCCTCGTAGAGGTCGTCGACGGGGCGGTAGCGCAGGAGCTCGCGCGCCATGCACAGAGCGGCCTGTGCGTCCACGGGAGCGCGACGAGCGTGGGATGACGAACCGGCCGGGGTCACTGATGGAGTGGCGGTGCGGCAGTCCCACCGCACCGAGGGGTGCAGCGAGGATACTTGCTGCTCGTTCCCCGCCGGGCCAGTGGCGACGTTGGCGGCAGGCAACGGAGAACGACAGGGTGGCCCGCCGACGGGAGCCGTCTGAGCAACGCGGGCGGCGAGGGCAGCCCGGCGCTCAGCGCGAGCGTGGCGAGCGTCCGCCATGGAGACGATGAAGCAACGGCATGCGGAGCGACGGAAGGGAAGCTTCGGCGCACCCCTACCTGGCGCGCCAAATGTCGGATCTCGGGTTCCGGCAAAACCCTCAAGGTTCAAACACTGGGGTGCGCATGAAGATCTCCCCCTACCGATCCACGTCCTAGCTTCGCTAAGATCTCAAGGACTAACTCGACGAACTCGCAACACAAAGGACACAAGATTTATACTGGTTCGGGCCACCGTTGTGGTGTAATACCCTACTCCAGTGTGGTGGTGGTGGATTGCCTCTTGGGCTGAGGATGAACAATACAAGGGAAAGAACAGCCTCCTGAGGCGAGGTGTTCTTGTGTTTGGTGGGTGTGAGGATGAACTGAATGAGTTCGAGATGAGTTGCCTCCTACTGTGGTGGCTAATCCTATTTATAGAGGCCCTGGTCCTCTCCCCAAATATTGAGCGGGAAGGGAGCCAACAATGGCCAATTTGAAATGGGACAACTAGTACATCTTATCCTAACAAAAGCAGTCTTCGCCTGCAAAATGCTCTGGTGGTGACGCCGCCTTGGGCTCCATGGTGACCTCCGTCTTCCCGTCCTGCTGGTCTTGGTCTCGTTGCACTGATATGGAAACCTTTGCTTGACGCCTCGGTACTCCGCGCCTGCGCTTGCTTCCTTAGCACCAAAGAGGAAACAAGGACCCTGTGCGCGCTGGCGCCCGCCTGATCTTCATCGTCATGGCTCACGTCATTGGAACCCCGCGAGGTTTGCCTTGCCTTGGACTCTCCGCCCCTCGCGTGCCAGCCTGGTGAGGGCGCTCCCGAGGAGGTCTTGTGTCGTCCGCCTCGCGAGGCTTGGCCCCTCGCGAGGGTCTTGAGTGCTTGTTGGTGAAGATGGGCCGTACGGGCCCGCTCGCGGAGCCATGCCGTGGGCCGCAGGTAGGAAAGTCTGGGGACCCCCGTTCCCAGAACGCCGACAGGGTGGAATAGAATGGTGGTTGTGGAGAAGACAAAAAGAAGAAGATAGTCTCACATCAACTAGGCGTATCAATGGGCTATGGAGATGGTCATCAATAGATATCAATGTGAGTGAGTAGGGATTGCCATGCAACGGATGCACTAGAGCTATAAGTGTATGAAAGCTCAACAAAAGAAACTAAGTGGGTGTGCATCCAACTTGCTTGCTCACGAAGACCTAGGGCATTTTGAGGAAGCCCATCATTGGAATATACAAGCCAAGTTCTATAATGTAAAATTCCCACTAGTATATGAAAGTGACAACATAGGAGACTCTCTATCATGAAGATCATGGTGCTACTTTGAAGCACAAGTGTGGAAAAAGGATAGTAACATTGTCCCTTCTCTCTTTTTCTCTCATGTTTTTCTTTTTTAATTTGGGCCTTCTCTTTTTTCTTTTCTTTTGGCCTCTTTTTTTTTCTTTTTTTTCGTCCGGAGTCTCATCCCGACTTATGGGGGAATCATAGTCTCCATCATCCTTTCCTCACATGGGACAATGCTCTAATAATGATGATAATCACACTTTTATTTACTTACAACTCAAGAATTACAACTCGATACTTAGAACAAAATATGACTCTATGTGAATGCCTCCGGCGGTGTACCGGGATATGCAATGAATCAAGAGTGACATGTATGAAAGAATTATAAAGGTGGCTTTGCCACAAATACGATGTCAACTACATGATCATGGAAAGCAATATGACAATGATGAAGCGTGTCATAATAAATGGAACGGCGGTAAGTTGCATGGCAATATATCTCGGAATGGCTATGGAAATGCCATAATAGGTAGGTATGGTGGCTGTTTTGAGGAAGGTATATGGTGGGTATATGATACCGGCAAAAGGTGCGCGGTATTAGAGAGGCTAGCAATGGAGAAAGGGTGAGAGTGCGTATAATCCATGGACTCAACATTAGTCATAAAGAACTCACATACTTATTGCAAAAATCTATTAGTTACCGAAACGAAGTACTATTCGCATGCTCCTAGGGGGATAGATTGGTAGGAAAAGACCATCGCTCGTCCCCGACCGCCACTCATAAGGAAGACAATCAATAAATAAATCATGCTCCGACTTCATCACATAACGGTTCACCATACGTGCATGCTATGGGAATAACAAACTTTAGAACAAGTATTTCTCAAATTCACAACTACTCAACTAGCATGACTCTAATATCACCATCTTCATATCTCAAAACAATTATCTAGTATCTAACTTCTCTTAGTATTCAATGCACTTTGATTTTTTTATCTTGGATGCCTATCATATTAGGACTAATTTTATAACCAAAGCAAATTACCATGCTGTTCTAAAGGACTCTCAAAATAATATAAGTGAAGCACGAGAGATCAATAATTTCTATAAAATATAACCACCACCGTGCTCTAAAAGATATAAGTGAAGCGCTAGAGCATAATTGTTTAGCTCAAAAGATATAAGTCAAGCACATAGAGTATTCTAATAAATTCCGAATAATGTGTGTCTCCCTCAAAAGGTGTGTACAGCAAGGATGATTGTGGTAAACTAAAAAGCAAAGACTCAAATCATACAAGACGCTCCAAGCAAAACACATATCATGTGGTGAATAAAAATATAGCTCCAAGTAAAGTTATCGATGGACGAAGACAAAAGAGGGGATGCCTTCTGGGGCATCCCCAAGCTTATGCTTTTGGTACTCCTTGGATTTTACCTTGGGGTGCCTTGGGCATCCCCAAGCTTAGGCTCTTGCCACTCCTTGTTCCATAATCCATCAAATCCTTACCCAAAACTTGAAAACTTCGCAACACAAAACTTAACAGAAAATCACGTGAGCTCCGTTAGCAAAAGAAAGCAAAACACCACTTCAACCTACTATAATGAACTCATTCTTTATTTATATTGGTGTTAAACCTACTGTATTCCAACTTTTATATGGTTCATAAACTCCATTACTAGCCATAGATAGCAAACAACACACGAAAAATAGAATCTGTCAAAAACAGAACAGTCTGTGGTAATCTGTAACTAACGCAAACTTCTGGAACTCCAAAAATTCTAAAATAAATTTCTAGACGTGAGGAATTTATCTATTAATCATCTGCCAAAAGAATCAACTAAATATCACTCTCCAGTAAAAATTTGTAGCTAATCTCGTGAGCGCTAAAGTTTCTGTTTTTTACAGCAAGATCAAAAAGACTTCACCCAAGTCTTCCCAAAGGTTTTACTTGGCACAAACACTAAATAAAACACAAAAACACATCTCACCAGAAGCTAGATGGATTACTTATCCTAAACAGAACCAAAAAGCAAGAAACAAAAATAAAATTGGGTTGCCTCCCAACAAGCGCTATCATTTAACGCCCCTAGCTAGGCATAAAGGCCAGGATAGATCTAGGTATTGCCATCTTTGGCATGCAATCCATAAGTGGCTCTCATGATAGATTTATAAGGTAATTTAATTTTCTTTCTAGAAAAGTGTTCCATGCCTTTCCTTAACGGAAATTGGAATCTAATATTCCCTTCCTTCATATCAATAATTGCACCAATCGTACTAAGGAAAGGTCTACCAAGAATAAGAGGACATGAAGGATTGCAATCTATATCAAGAACAATGAAATCTACGGGCACATAATTCCTATTTGCAACAATAAGAACATCATTAATTCTTCCCATAGGTTTCTTAATGGTGGAATCCGCAAGGTGAAAATTTAAAGAACAATCATCAAATTCACGGAAACCCAACAAATCACACAAAGTTTTTGGAATCGTGGAAACACTAGCACCCAAATCACACAAAGAATATCATTCAAGATCTTTAATTTTAATTTTAATAGTAGGTTCCCACTCATCATAAATTTTTCTAGGGATAGAAACTTCCAACTCAAGCTTTTCTTCATAAGATTGCATTAAAGCATCAACGATATGTTTAGTAAAAGCTTTATTTTGACTATAAGCATGAGGAGAATTTAACACGGATTGCAACAAGGAAATACAATCTATCAAAGAGCAATTATCATAATTAAATTCCTTGAAATCCAAGATAGTGGGTTCATTGCTATCTAAAGTTTTGACCTCTTCAGTCCCACTTTTACCAATTTTTGCATCAAGATCTAAAAACTCCGAATCATTGGGACACCTTTTAACTAAAGTCGACACATCTCCAGTCCCATCATTATCAAGATTCATATTGCAAAACAAAGATTTAATAGGAGACACATCAATCACTTTTAGATCTTCATCTCTATTACCTTCTAAATCTTCTGGTTTAGCAACCATCTTATTGACTAAGGTGGCCTGCTTATCCGAAATTTGGGCTATTAATATTTCAAGATGAGCAAACTGAGATCTCAAGCCATAAAATTCCTTAGACATATCATCAAGCTCTTTATTCATGTACTCCATAAAGATCTTTTGTTCTTTAAGCTCACTACTAAAGAAATTATTATGCTCAAATTGCAAAGTCATAAAGCTTCTGATGTTGTTTTTAATTTCTTCCAACTTTTAGGGTAAGGATCAACATTTTTAGGCAAGGCCATTAGGGCAAACAGGCAACAAGAAGCAAGCGAAAAAGAGGCGAACGGAAAAAGAGGGCAAATAAAAATGGCAAGGGTGAAGTGGGGGAGAGGAAACCGAGAGGCAAATGGCAAATAATGTAATGCGAGGGATAAGAGTTTGTGATGGGTACTTGGTAGGTCTTGACTTGTGCGTAGACTCCCCGGCAATGGCGCCAGAAATGGCTCGTTGTCGGGAGATCAAATCTTGACTTGACTTGGTGTGCACCTCCCCGACAACGGCGCCAGAAATCCTTCTTGCTACCTCTTGAGCATGCGTTGGTTTTCCCTTGAAGAGGAAAGGGTGATGTGCAGCAAAGTAGCGTAAGTATTTCCCTCAGTTTTTGAGAACCAAGGTATCAATCTAGTAGGAGGCCACACGCAAGTCCCTCGTACCTACACAAACAAATAAGAACCTTGCAACCAACGCGATAAAGGGGTTGTCAATCCCTTCACGGTCACTTGCAAAAGTGAGATTTGATAGAGATGATAATATTTTTGGTATTTTTATGATAAAGATTGAAAGTAAAGATTGCAAAGTAAAAATAGATTGGAAACTTATATGATGGAAAATAGACCCGGGGGCCATAGGTTTCACTAGTGGCTTCTCTCAATATAGCATAAGTATTACGGTGGGTGAACAAATTACTGTCGAGCAATTGATAGAAAAGTGCATAATTATGAGAATATCTAGGCATGATCATGTATATTGGCATCACGTCCGTGACAAGTAGACTGACTCCTGCCTGCATCTACTACTATTACTCCACACATCGACCGCTATCCAGCATGCATCTAAAGTATTAAGTTCATAAGAACAGAGTAACGCATTAAGTAAGATGACATGATGTAGAGGGATAAACTCAAGCAATATGATATAAACCCCTTCTTTTTATCCTCGATGGCAACAATACAATACGTGTCATTTCCCCTACTGTCACTGGGATCGAGCAACGCAAGATTGAACCCAAAGCTAAGCACTTCTCCCATTGCAAGAAAGATCAATCTAGTAGGCCAAACCAAACTGATAATTCGAAGAGACTTGCAAAGATAACCAATCATACACAAAATAATTCAGAGAAGATTCAAATATTGTTCATAGATAATCTTGATCATAAACCCACAATTCATCGGATCTCGACAAACACACCGCAAAAAGAGTTACATCGAATAGATCTCCAAGAAGATCGAGGAGAACTTTGTATTGAGATCCAAAGAGAGAGAAGAAGCCATCTAGCTAATAACTATGGACCCGAAGGTCTGTGGTAAACTACTCACACATCATCGGAGAGGCTATGGTGTTGATGTAGAAGCCCTCCGTGATCAATGGCCCCTCCGGTGGAGTGCCGGAAAAGGCCCCAAGATGGGATCTCACGGGTACAAAAGGTTGCGGCGGTGGAATTAGGTTTTCGTGGTGCTCCTCGATGGTTTCGGGGTACGTAGGTATATATAGGAGGAAGAAGTAGGTTGGTGGAGCCACGAGGGGCCCACGAGGGTGGAGGGCACGCCTAGGGGGGTAGGCGCGCCCCTGCCTCGTGGCCTCCTCGTTGATTTCTTGACGTGCACTCCAAGTCCTCTAGATCACGTTTGTTCCAAAAATAACTCTCCCGAAGGTTTCATTCCGTTTGGACTCTGTTTGATATTCCTTTTCTGCGAAACACTGAAATAGGCAAAAAATAGCAATTTGCATTGGGCCTTGGGTTAATAGGCTAGTCCCAAAAATAATATAAAAGTGTATAAACAAGCCCATTAAACATCCCAAATAGAATATATAATAGCATGGAGCAATCAAAAATTATAGATACGTTGGAGACGTATCAGCGTTCCGGCGCCACCGGAAGAGAGGGGGAGAGGGCCCCCCTTCTTCTTCTTTTTCCTTGACCTTCTCCCTAGATGGGAGAAGGGTTTCCCCTCTGGTCCTTGGCTTCCATGGCATGGGAGGGGCGAGAGCCCCTCCGAGATTGGATCTATCTCTCTATCTCTCTCTGTTTCTGCGTTCCAGATTCTGGCCTTTCACCATTTCTTATATTCCCGGATATCCGTAACTCCGATTGGGCTGAAATTTGGACATGATTTTTATACGGATATTGAATTTCTTGCAACGAAAGAAGGGCACCAACCGCCTTACGGGGTGGCCACGAGGGTCAGGGGCGCGCCCACCCCCTGGGGCGCGCCCCTGCCTCGTGCCCCCCCTCGGGCATCGTCTCACGTTGATTCTTCTTCCCAAAAATCACATATATTCCAAAAAGAATCTCCGTCAGTTTTTATCCCGTTTGGACTCCGTTTGATATGGATTTTCTGCAAAACAAAAAACATGCAACAAACAGGAACTGGCACTGGATCAATATGTTAGTCCCAAAAATGGTAGAAAAAGTTGCCAAAAGTATATGAAAGTTGTATAATAGTGGCATGGAACAATCAAAAATTATATATACGATGGAGACGTATCAAGGCCATACCATGGCACCATGCCAGGCATCATGTTTTTCAAGCGCGTATTTCATTTTTCTATAGTTGATAACCCAGTAAATGACGCATTTGTGGTTGACTATTGCCACACATTCGCTTGAAATCTCTGCCCATTCCTTGTAAAAGGCCTGAGAATTTATTAAATACCACGAGTATGGTTTTTCCAAACAGTTCTTGTGCACCTTTTCATGCATCGATTGTTCGAATTTGAATTATGTGGATTAATGCCTAGATAATGCACATAATCCCCTAATATGGTAAATGAGCCCGGAAAAATGCCAAATTTGAACACGTTGCATTTGAGGGGGTATGTTGATTGTAGAAAAAACTGAATGACAAGCTAGGAAGGAAATTTGGATTCCTAGCCCCTTCAATCTTGCTAATTCCCCCCTCGAAACCATGAAATTTCCTCGGTGATGGTTCGATTTATGAATGGCGTGCATGAAGACATAAGACAAACATTCTCAAATTTTTACCAGGGCATGGTGAGGCCATACCATGGCACCACGCCAGGCGTCATGTTTTCAAAGCATGTATTTCATTTTTGTATAGTACCCAGTAAACACATTTCCTTGAAATATCTGCCCATTCCTTGTAAAAGGCATGAGAATTTACTAAATATCTTCCTAGGACCATATGGTTGTCAAAACCGTGTTACGAAGATCCTCCTTTGGTTGAATAGTGTAACCACTATATATGTTACTCAAATGCTGTTACCCAAGTTCTTAAATCTTCATGGAAAGTATTAGTATCGTACATAGTTCATTGAGTTTAAGCGTGTGCCCGATGTCCAGAAGGCATTTGCATATAAAGTGTCCATATTGCAAATTCACACACATGTTAACATAAGGAAACATAAGTGTAACTTACTAATCATCACACATGAGTACTCGCAGATGCATCGTGTGTGATACTCCTAGCCACCGCAAGCAACTAGTTTGCATTTTTCAAAGTTTTTAGTACACACAGAATCGCACACGAACTAACTGTATTAACCGTCGGTGTTGTAATTTCTCATCGCAAACAGTTGATCCGAGTTGGCTGTTTTCCATGTATCGCACACATCTTGTTAAGTTGAACCGTTTCTGTTGTGTTCCCTAATCGAAAACAGTTCGTCCGAGTGAACCATATGCCGTATATCACACACACCTTGATCTGGCTAACTGTTTCTGTTGCACTCCCTAATAGCAAACAGTTCACCAGAGCAAATTGTATGTTGTATATCACACACACATTGATATGGCTGCCCATTTCTGTTGTTCTGCCTCATCGCAAACAATTCGAATGGATTAACCGTGTGCCCTGCATCGCACACGCAACTAAAATCAGACCCGTGTTTGATGGTGATACGTCTCCAACGTATCTATAATTTATGAAGTATTCATGTTGTTATTTTATCATTCTTGAATGTTTTACAATCATTTTATAGCAACTTTATATCATTTTTTGGGACTAACCTATTGACCCAGTGCCCAGTGCCCAGTGCCAGTTACTGTTTTTTGCTTGTTTTTTTTACATCACAGGAAATCAATATCAAACGGAGTCCAAACACCGTGAAACTTTTTGTGGATTTTTATGGACTAGAAGACTACCAATGGGCCAGAGCAGCACCTGGGGGGTGCCCCAAGGGGGGTACAACCCACCAGGGCGCGCCTGGGGGCCCAGGCGCGCCCAGGTGGGTTGTGCCCACCTCGGTGGCCTCCCGCACCCCCTCTTTACCCTATAAATTCTCAAATATTCCAAAAACCCTCGGGGTTAACCTAGATCAAAATTTCTACCGCCGCAAGCCTCTATAGCCACCAAAAACCAATCTAGACCCCGTTCCGGCACCCTACCGGAGGGAGGAATCATCTCCGGTGGCCATCTTCATCATCCCGGCGGCCACCACGATGAGGAGGGAGTAGTCCACCCTCGGGGCTGAGGGTTTGTACCAGTAGCTATGTGTTTAATCTCTCTCTCCCGTGTTCTTGAGATGTCATGATCTTGATGTATCGCGGGCTTTGTTAATATAGTCGGATCATATGGTGTTTTCCCCTCTCTATCTTGTTGTGATGAATTGAGTTTTTCCCTTTGAGATTTCGTTGTTATCGGATTGAATAATTTTACGGATTTGAGAACAGTTGATATATCCTTGCAATTTAATACTCGTGGTGACAATGGGGTATCGTATTGATTCAGTTGATATATGTTTTGGCACTCAACTCGTGGATTCCCGAGGTGACATTGGGGTAATCTATGCATAGGGTTGATGCACGTTCTTGTCTTTATTTCTCTGGTAGAAATCTTGGGGCACTCTTTGAAGTTCTTTGTGTCAGATTGAGTATTATGAATATAAATTTGCTTTGGTGTTATTTTAGTACGAACTCTAGGATAGATTGAACGGAAAGAATAGCTTTGTGTTATTTTAGCATGAACTCTTGAATAGATCGAACGAAAAGAATAGCTTTGAGGTGGTTTCGTACCCTACAAACAATTTATTCTCATGTTCTCTGCTAGATAGGAACTCTGGAGTGATTATTCATCGCACTTTGAGGGATGGTTATATGATCCAATTATATTAGCATTGTTGAGAGGTTGCACTAGCGAAAGTACGGACCCTAGGCCTCATTTTCAAGCATTGCAATACCGTTTTTGTGCCTGTTTACTAGTTGCTACCTTGCTGTTTTTATTTATTCAGATTATAAAAATATATTTCTACCATCCATATTACACTTTTATCACCATCTCTTCACCGAACTAGTGCACCTATACAATTTGCCATTTGTATTGGGTGTGTTGGGGACACAAGAGATTTCTTGTATTTAGTTGGAGGGTCATTTGAGAGAGACCGTCTTCATCCTACACCTCTCACGGATTGATAAACCTTAGGTCATCCACTTGAAGAAAAATTGCTACTGTCCTACAAAACTCTGCGCTTAGAGGCCCAACACGTGTCTACAAGAATAAAGGTGCGTAGTAGACATCAAGCACTTTTCTGGTGCCGTTGCCGGGGAGGTGAGTGCTTGAAGGTAAATCATTAGATCTTGCAATTGAATCTTTTAGTTTCTTGTTTTTTTCACTACTTTGGTTTATAAAAGAAAACTACAAAAAATGGAATTGAGGTTGCATCATATTATTCATCTTTATAACGTCTTTCGTGAAAATGATGGAAATAAAAATTGTGCTCAATTAATAGAAGAAGAATTCAATAGAATGTTCGGTATGAATGATGAGCATGATTGCAATGTTGTTAGTATGAATTCTGAGAATATCCATGATGAAGGACATATGCCCTAGAGGCAATAATAAATTTGTTATTTATATTTCCTTATATCATGATAAATGTTTATTATTCATGCTAGAATTCTATTAACCGGAAACTTAGTACATGTGTGGATACATAGACAAACAGAGTGTCCCTAGTATGCCTCTACTTGACTAGCTCGTTAATCAAAGATGGTTAAGTTTCCTAGCCATAGACATGTGTTGTCATTTGATGAACGGGATCACATCTTTATAGAATGATCTGATGGACAAGATCCATCCATTAGCTTAGCATAATGATCGTTTAGTTTTTCTGCTATTGCTTTCTTCATGACTTATACATGTTCCTCTGACTATGAGATTATGCAACTCCCGAATATCGGAGGAACACCTTGTGTGCTATCAAACATCACAACGTAACTGGGTGATTATAAAGATGCTCTACAGGTGTCTCCGATGGTGTTTGTTGAGTTGGCATAGATCGAGATTAGGATTTGTCACTCCATGTATCAGAGAGGTATCTCTGGGCCCTCTCGGTAATGATCATCACTATAAGCCTTGCAAGCAATGTGACTAATGAGTTAGTTGCGGGATGATGCATTACACAACGAGTAAAGAGACTTGTTGGTAACGAGATTGAACTAGGTATGATGATACCGACGATCGAATCTCGGGCAAGTAACATACTGATGACAAAGGAAACAACGTATGTTGTTATGCGGTTTGACCGACAAAGATCTTCATAGAATAAGTAGGAACCAATATCAGCATCCAGGTTCCGCTATTGGTTATTGACCAGAGATGAATCTCGGTCATGTCTACAAAGTTCTCGAACCCGTTGGGTCCGCACGCTTAACGTTCAATGACGATTTGTATTATGAGTTATGTGATTTGATGACCGAAGATTGTTCAGAGTCCCGGATGAGATCACAGACATGACGAGGAGTCTCGAAACGGTCGAGACATAAAGATTGATATATTGGACGATATTATTCGGACACCGGATGAGTTTTGAGAGGTACCGGATAATTATTGGAGTGCCGGAGGGTTATCGGAACCCCCGTGGGGAACTAATGGGCCTTAGTGGGAAGAGAGGAAGGACCACAAGGGGCTAGCCGCGCCCCCCCCCCATGGGTCCGAATTGGACTAGGGGAAGTGGGCGGCGCCCCCTTTCCTTCCCTTCCCTCTCTCCCTTCCTTCTTCCCCCTCTTCCTTAGGTGGAAACCTACCAGGACTTGGAGTCCTAGTAGGATTCCCCTCTCCTGGCACGCCCTAGGTGGGCCGGCCGGTGATAACCCACAAGTATAGGGGATCGCAACAGTTTTCGAGGGTAGAGTATTCAACCCAAATTTATTGATTCGACACAAGGGGAGCCAAAGAATATTCTCGCAGTTGAGTTGTCAATTCAACCACACCTGGATAACTTAATATCTGCAGCAAAGTATTTAGTAGCAAAGTAGTATGGAAGTAACGGTAATGGTGGCAAAAGTAACAGTGATAGTTTTGTAGTAATTGTAACAGTGGCAACGGTAAAGTAACTAAGCAAAGAACAATATGTGAAAAGCTCGTAGGCATTGGATCGGTGATGGAGAATTATGCCGGATGCGAGTCCTCATGCAATAGTTATAACATAGGGTGACACAGAACTAGCTCCAATTCATCAATGTAATGTAGGCATGTATTCCGAATATAGTCATACGTGCTTATTGAAAAGAACTTGCATGACATCTTTTGTCCTACCCTCCCGTGGCAGTGGGGTCCTATTGGAAACTAAGGGATATTAAGGCCTCCTTTTAATAGAGTACCGGACCAAAGCATTACACTTAGTGAATACATGAACTCCTCAAACTACGGTCATCACCGGTAGTGGTCCCGATTATTGTCACTTCGGGGTTAACGGATCATAACACATAATAGGTGACTATAGACTTGCAAGATAGGATCAAGAACTAACATATATTCATGAAAACATAATAGGTTCAGATCTGAAATCATGGCACTCGGGCCCTAATGACAAGCATTAAGCATAGCAAAGTCATAGCAACATCAATCTCAGAACATAGTGGATACTAGGGATCAAACCCTAACAAAACTAACTCGATTACATGGTAAATCTCATCCAACCCATCACCGTCCAGCAAGCCTACGATGGAATTACTCATGCATGGCGGTGAGCATCATGAAATTGGTGATGGAGGAAGGTTGATGATGACGATGGCGACGGATTCCCCTCTCCGGAGCCCCGAACGGACTCCAGATCAGCCCTCCCGAGAGAGATTAGGGCTTGGCGCGGCTCCGTATCGTAAAACGCGATAAATCCTTCTCTCTGATTTTTTCTCCCCGAACGTGAATATATAGAGTTGGAGTTGAGATCGGTGGAGCACCAGGGGGCCCACGAGGCAGGGGGCGCGCCCGGGGGGTAGGTGCGCCCCCACCCTCGTGGATAGGGTGTGGGCCCCTTGGCCTTCATTCTTTCGCCAGTAGTTTTTTATTAATTCCAAAAATATTCTCCGTGAAGTTTCAGGTCATTCCGAGAACTTTTATTTCTGCACAAAAATAACACCATGGCAATTCTACTGAAACAACGTTAGTCCGGGTTAGTTCCATTCAAATCATGCAAGTTAGAGTCCAAAACAAGGGCAAAAGTGTTTGGAAAAGTAGAAACGTTGGAGACGTATCACCTCCCCCAAGCTTAAACCTTTGCTTGTCCTCAAGCAATTCAGTTGACAAACTGAAAGTGATAAAGAAAAACTTTTACAGACTCTATTTGCTCTTGTTGTTGTAAATATGTAAAGCCAGCATTCAAGTTTTTAGCAAAGATTATGAACTAACCATATTCACAATAACATTTAGGTCTCATGTTTACTCGTATCAATGGCATAATCAACTAGCGAGCAATAATAACAAATCTCGGATGACAACACTTTCTCAAAACAATCATGATATGATATAACAAGATGGTATCTCGCTAGCCCTTTCTGAGACCGCAAAACATAAATGCAGAGCACCTTTGAAGATCAAGGACTGACTAAACATTGTAATTCATGGTAAAAGAGATCCAGTCATAGTCATACCCAATATAAATCAATAGTAATGCATGCAAATGACAGCGGTGCTCTCTAGCTGGTGCTTTTTAATAAGAGGGTGATGACTCAACATAAAAGTAAACAGATAGGACCTTCGCAGAGGGAAGCAGGGATTTGTAGAGGTGCCAGAGCTCGACTTCGAAACAGAGATGAATAATATTTTGAGCGGCATACTTTCATTGTCAACATAACAACCGAGAGATCTCGATATCTTCCATGCCACACACATTATAGGTGGTTCCCAAACAGAATAGTAAAGTTTATACTCCCCCTCCACCAACAAGCATCAATCCATGGCTGGCTCAAAACAACGAGTGCCTCCAACTAACAAGAGTCCCGCGGGAGTTTTGTTTGCAATTATTTCGATTTGATTTGCTTAGAGCATGGGACCGGGCATCCCGGTGACCAGCCATTTTCTCGTGAGTGAGGAGCGGAGTCTACTCCTCTTGAGAATAACCCGCCTAGCATGGAAGATACAGACAACCCTAGTTGATACATGAGCTATTCGAGCATGTAAAACATAATTTTATTTGAAGGTTTAGAGTTTGGCACATACAAATTTACTTGGAACGGCAGGTAGATACCGCATATAGGAAGGTATAGTAGGCTCATGTGGAATAACTTTGGGGTTTATGGAAGTGGATGCACAAGCAGTATTCCCGCTTAGTACAAGTGAAGGCTAGAAAAAGACTAGGAAGCGACCAACTAGAGAGCGACAACAGTCATGAACATGCATTAAAATTAATAAACATCGAGTGCAAGCATGAGTAGGATATAATCCACCATGAACATAAATATCGTGGAGGCTATGTTGATTTTGTTTCAACTACATGTGTGAACATGTGCCAAGTCAAGTCACTCGAATCGTTCAAAGGAGGATACCATCCCATCATACCACATCACAACCATTTTAATAGCATGTTGGCATGCAAGGTTAACCATTATAAACTCCTAGCTGATTAAGCATGGCATAAGCAACTATAATCTCTAATTGTCATTGCAAACATGTTTATTCATAATAGGCTGAATCAGGAACGATGAACTAATCATATTTACAAAAACAAGAGAGGTCGAGTTCATACCAGCTTTACTTATCTCAATTAGTCCATCATATATCGTCATTTTGCCTTTCACTTGCACGACCGAACGATGTGAATAATAATAATAGTGCATGTGCATTGGACTAAGCTGGAATCTGCAGGCATCTGACACACAGGAGAAGACAAGATAATTTGGGCTCTTTGTTAAATAAACAATAATGCATATAAGAGCCACTTCAACATTTTCATTATGGTCTTCTCCTCTCGACCCCCAAAGAAAAGAAAAGAAATAAAACTATTTTAATTATTACTACTACAAGCATGGAAAGTAAACTAGCTAAAAGCTACAACTAATTTTTGTTTTGTTTTTCTTAAGGTTATTCAAACACACAAGAAGAAAGCGAGAAAAGGAAAATAAACTAGCATGGATATTACAGTGAAAAAGTATGAGCACCGACAACTAGGATGAGTGTGTGAACATGAATGTAATGTCGGTGAGAGATACGTACTCCCCCAAGCTTAGGCTTTTGGCCTAAGTTGGTCTACTGCCACGGCTGGCCTGACGGATATCCAAAGTTGTAGTTGGGGTCGTACTGTGATGCAGTAGCTATTGCCTCATGAGCTGCCGCTTGGAGGCGAGCTGTCTCCGTCCTCCTCTTATACTCGTTCGCCTCCTCCCTGGTTATAATAAATCCCCCTTTTGTCTGAAAGTCAAAGAAAGTAGGAGCAAGGAGAGCAACATGGAAAATGCGGTGCCTGTCAAACATTAGTCGGTACTGGAGAGGTTGTTCGTTCCTCTAAATAAACTGATGGCGAACCATAGCCTCATATCCTAGATAAGTGGGAGGCAATTCCATATCATTTTCATGTATGGGTATCCCAAGAAAATTAGCCACACGGGTTGCATAAATACCACCAAACAAGTCTCCACTTAAACCATTATTGTGCAACCTCCGTGCAACTATGGCACCCAAGCTATAGTGTTTATCTCCTAAAACAGCACTCCTGAGAACACTAAGATCAGGGACACACATGCGACATGCTTCATCCTTACCATTTATGCACCTACCTATGAAGAGAGCAAAATAATGTATAGCAGGAAAATGAATGCTCCCTATGGTAGCTTGTGTTACATCTCTAGATTCCCCCACTGTAATACTAGCAAGAAAATCTCTAAACTTAGATTTGCGAGGTTCACTAAAACTACCCCATTGTGGAAGTTTGCAAGCAGTATCAAAATCCTCTAAGTCCATAGTATAAGATTGGCTATAGATATCAAATAGGACAGTGTGAGAATTACGTGAAGATGAAAATTTGAACCTTCTCACAAAGGAATCAGTTAGGTTATAGTATTGAGGGCACTTATCTAGCATGAAGCCCTCGAGTTCAGCATTACGCACATATGCGTCAAATTCCTCCTTAATTCCTACTCGGACCATGAAATCGTCTGACGGCCATTCACAAGGCCGCACTTGAGCTTCTCTTGGTGGTTCATCGTCCGCATCGCGTATTGCGGGCCTGGGTCCTTGCTTCCTTGAAGAACCACCTTGATACATTTTCCTAAACATATTTCTTCCTCTGAAAAATTTCTAATTTTTTTAGTAATTTAAAATAAAAGTGAACCAAACTCAACAAAATTGATAGCAACTACTCCCACAAGTGCCTAGAGACTATATCATGCATTAGAACTACTTGGGACCATATAAATTTGACATGCAAGCTCAAGAACAGGGTCACCTAGGCAGCAAAAATTTGCAATGAATAAAGCACTAGAACAAAAACTAATTGGACCATTGGAGGAGTCACATACCAAAGAACAATCCCCTAAAGCAGTTTTGTGAGTGGAGCTTCGAGGAAGGAGATCGAAAATGGCAGCAAGATGAGCTAGAACTCGTGCTTGAGCTGGTTGGTGATTTTTTTGGGAGGAAGGAGTGTGTGGTGGCTGGAATAAGTGGAGGAGGGCCACCAGGGGCCCACGAGGCAGGGGGGCGTGCCCAGGGGGTGGGCGTGCCCTGGACCCTTGTGGCCAAGTGCTGGCTCCCCCTCATGTGTTCTCAGTGCCAGATATTCTCAAATATTCCAGAAAAAAAACCATATTTCATTTTCAGGGCATTTGGAGAACTTTTATTTTCGAGGTATTTTTTATTGCACGGATAAATCAGAAAACTAACAGAAAAATACTAATTTTGCTTTATTTAATCTAAATAACAGAAAGTAAAAGGAGGGTACAGAAGGTTGTGCTTTCTAACTTCATCCATCTCATGCTCATCAAAAGGAATCCACTAACAAGGTTGATCAAGTCTTGTTAACAAACTCATTCCGAATAACATGGAACCGGAGAAATTTCGAATTACACTATGTTACCTCAACGGGGATATGCACATCCCCAATAATAAGAATATCATATCTCTTTTTGGCAGTAGGAAGAGGAAATTCAAAACCTCCAATAGTAATCGATGGAATTTTTCCAATAGAATTGATATTGTAGACTTGAGGTTGTTTCCTCGGAAAGTGTACCGTATGGTCGTTTCCATTAACATGAAAAGTGACATTGCCTTTGTTGCAATCAATAACAGCCCCTGCAGTATTCAAAAAGGGTCTACCAAGGATAATCAACCTACTATCATCCTCGGGAATATCAAGAATAACAAAGTCCGTTAAAATAGTAACGTTTGCAACCACAACAGGCACATCCTCACAAATACCGACAGGTATAGCAGTTGATTTATCAGCCATTTGCAAAGATATTTCAGTAGGTGTCAACTTATTCAAATCAAGTCTACGATATAAAGAGAGAGGCATAACACTAACACCGGCTCCAAGATCACATAAAGCAGTTCTAACATAGTTTCTTTTAATGGAGCATGGTATAGTTGGTACTCCTGGATCTCCAAGTTTCTTAGGTATTCCACCCTTAAAAGTATAATTAGCAAGCATGGTGGAACTTTCAGCTTCCGGTATTTTTCTTTTATTTGTAACAATATCTTTCATGTACTTAGCATAAGGATTCATTTTAAGCATATCAGTAAAACGCATACGCAAGAAGATAGGTCTAATCATTTCAACAAAGCGCTCAAAATCCTCATCATCCTTTTTCTTGGATGGTTTGGGAGGAAAAGGCATGGGTTTCTGAACCCATGGTTCTCTTTCTTTACCGTGCTTCCTAGCAACAAAGTCTCTCTTATCATAACGTTGATTCTTTGATTGTGGGTTATCAAGATCAACAGCAGGTTCAATCTCTACATCATTATCATTGCTAGGTTGAGCATCATCATTAACATTATCACTAGGTTCATGTTCATTACCAGATTGTGTTTCAGCATCAGAAATAGAAATATCATTGGGATTCTCAGGTGTGTCTACAACAGGTTCACTAGAAGCACGCAAAGTCCTATCATTTTTCTTTTTCTTCTTTTTAGAAGGACTAGGTGCATCAACATTAGTTCTATGAGAATCTTGCTCAATTCTCTTAGGATGCCCCTCATGATACAAAGGTTCCCGAGTCATTTTACCCCCTCTAGTCATAACTCTAACAGCATTATTATTCTTCTTCTTATTTAATTCATTGAGTAAATCATTCTGAGCTTTAAGCACTTGTTCTACTTGAGTGGTAACCATAGAAGCATGTTTACTACTGAGTTTAAGTTCACCTTTAACTCTAGACATATAATCACTCAAGTGTTCAAGCATATCAGCATTGTGTTTCAATTGTCTACCAACATAAGCATTGAAGTTTTCTTGTTTGACAATAAAATTATCAAAATAATCTAAGCATTGGCTAGTAGATTATAATGAGGAATATCACCTTCATCAAATCTATAGAGAGAATTTACCTTTACTACTTGTGTCAGGTTATCAAGACCATGTATTTCTTCAACAGGCGGCAAATTAAGACCATGTATTTCTTCAATAGGAGGTAAATTCTTAACATCTTCAGTTTTAATACCTTTTTCTTTCATAGATTTTTTGCCTCTTGCATATCTTCAGGACTGAGAAGTAGAATACCCCTTTTCTTCAGAGTTGTCTTAGGAGTTGGTTCAGGAAGTGTCCAATTATTTTCATTAGTCAACATATTATTCAATAGCAATTCAGCTTGATCAACTGTTCTTTCCTTGAAAACACAACCAGCACAACTATCCAGGTGGTCTCTGGAAGCATCGGTTAGTCCATTATAAAAGATATCAAGTATTTCATTTTTCATGAGAGGATGATCAGGTAAATCACTAAGTAATTGGAGAAGCCTCCCCCAAGCTTGTGGGAGACTCTCTTCTTCAATTTGCACAAAATTATATATTTCTCTTAAAGCAGCTTGTTTCTTATGAGCGGGGAAATATTTAGCAGAGAAGTAATAAATCATATCCTGGGGACTACGCACACAACCAGGATCAAGAGAATTAAACCATATCTTAGCATCACCCTTTAATGAGAACGGAACCAATTTAAGGATATAGTAGTAGCAAGTTTTCTCATCAGTAGTGAACAGGGTGGCTATATCATTTAATTTAGTAAGATGTGCCACAACAGTTTCAGATTCATAGCCATAAAAAGGATCCGATTCAACCAAAGTAATTATCTCAGTATCAATAGAGAAATCACAATCCTTATCAATAACGAAGATAGGTGAAGTAGCAAAAGCAGGGTCATATTTCATTCTAGCATTCAGAGATTTTTCTTTCAGCTTAGCTAATAATTTCTTAAGATTACTCCTATCATTGCAAGCAACAAAGTCTCTTGCAGTTTCTTCATCCATAACATAACCCTCAAGCACAACAGGCAATTCATATCTAGGGGGAGAATCTTCATCATCACTTTCATCAATATTATCAGTTTCAATAATTTCATTCTCTCTAGCCCTAGCAAGTTGTTCATCAAGAAATTCACCTAGTGGCACAGTAGTATCAAGCATAGAAGTAGTTTCATCATAAGTATCATGCATAGCAGAAGTGGCATCATCAATAACATACGACATATCAGAATTAATAGCAGAAGCAGGTTTAGGTGACGCAAGCTTACTCAAAACAGAAGGTGAATCAAGTGCAGAGCTAGATGGAAGTTCCTTACCTCCCCTCGTAGTTGAGGGAAAATCTTAGTTCTTTCGTCTTTCAAGTTCCTCATAGTGATCAGCAGATATAAATCCCAAGTGATTCAAAGAATAGAGCTATGCTCCCCGGCAACGGTGCCAGAAAATAGTCTTGATAACCCACAAGTATAGGGGATCACAACAGTTTTCGAGGGTAGAGTATTCAACCCAAATTTATTGATTCGACACAAGGGGAGCCAAATAATATTCTCGCAGTTGAGTTGTCAATTCAACCACACCTGGATAACTTAATATCTGCAGCAAAGTATTTAGTAGCAAAGTAGTATGGAAGTAACGGTAAGGGTGGCAAAAGTAACAGTGATAGTTTTGTAGTAATTGTAACAGTGGCAACGGTAAAGTAACTAAGCAAAGAACAATATGTGAAAAGCTCGTAGGCATTGGATCGGTGATGGAGAATTATGCCAGATGCGATTCCTCATGTAATAGTTATAACATAGGGTGACACAGAACTAGCTCCAATTCATCAATGTAATGTAGGCATGTATTCCGAATATAGTCATACATGCTTATGGAAAAGAACTTGCATGACATCTTTTGTCCTACCCTCCCGTGGCAGCGGGGTCCTATTGGAGACTAAGGGATATTAAGGCCTCCTTTTAATAGAGTATCGGACCAAAGCATTAACACTTAGTGAATACATGAACTCCTCAAACTACGGTCATCACCGGTAGTGGTCCCGATTATTGTAACTTCGGGGTTAACGGATCATAACACATAATAGGTGACTATAGACTTGCAAGATAGGATCAAGAACTCATATATATTCATGAAAACATAATAGGTTCAGATCTGAAATCATGGCACTCGGGCCCTAGTGACAAGCATTAAGCATAGCAAAGTCATAGCAACATCAATCTCAGAACATAGTGGATACTAGGGATCAAACCCTAACAAAACTAACTCGATTACATGGTGAAGCTGCTTATATATTGGGCATCAAGATCTATAGAGATAGATCAAGACGCTTAATTGGACTTTCACAAAGCACATACCTTGATAAAGTTTTGAAGAAGTTCAAAATGGATCAGTCAAAGAAAGGGTTCTTGCCTGTGTTACAAGGTGTGAAGTTGAGTCAGACTCAATGCTCGACCACTGCAGAAGATAGAGAGAAATGAAAGTCATTCCCTATGCCTCAGCCATAGGTTCTATCATGTATGCAATGCTGTGTACCAGACCTGATGTGTGCCTTGCTATTAGTTTAGCAGGGAGGTACCAAAGTAATCCAGGAGTGGATCACTGGACAGCGGTCAAGAACATCCTGAAATACCTGAAACGGACTAAGGATATGTTTCTCGTTTATGGAGGTGACAAAGAGCTCGTCGTAAACGGTTACGTTGATGCAAGCTTTGACACTGATCCGGATGACTCTAAGTCACAAACCGGATACATATTTATATTGAATGGTGGAGCTCTCAGTTGGTGCACTTCCAAGAAGAGCGTCGTGGCGGGATCTACGTGTAAAGCGGAGTACATAGCTGCTTCAAAAGCAGCAAATGAAGGAGTCAGGATGAAGGAGTTCATATCCGATCTAGGTGTAATACCTAGTGCATCGGGTCCAATGAAAATCTTTTGTGACAATACTGGTGCAATTGCCTTGGCAAAGGAATCCAGATTTCACAAGAGAACCAAGCACATCAAGAGACGCTTCAATTCCATCCGCGATCAAGTCAAGGAGAGAGACATAGAGATTTGCAAGAGACATACGGATCTGAATGTTGCAGACCCGTTGACTAAGCCTCTCTCACGAGCAAAACATGATCATCACCAAGACTCCATGGGTGTAGGAATCATTACTATGTAATCTAGATTATTGACTCTAGTGCAAGTGGGAGACTGAAGGAAATATGCCCTAGAGGCAATAATAAAGTTGTTATTTATATTTCCTTACATCATGATAAATGTTTATTATTCATGCTAGAATTGTATTAACCGGAAACTTAGTACATGTGTGGATACATAGACAAACAGAGTGTCCCTAGTATGCCTCTACTTGACTAGCTCGTTAATCAAAGATGGTTAAGTTTCCTAGCCATAGACATGTGTTGTCATTTGATGAACGGGATCACATCATTAGAGAATGATGTGATGGACAAGACCCATCCGTTAGCTTAGCATAATGATCGTTTAGTTTTTCTGCTATTGCTTTCTTCATGACTTATACATGTTCCTCTGACTATGAGATTATGCAACTCCCGAATACCGGAGGAACACCTTGTGTGCTATCAAACGTCACAACGTAACTAGGTGATTATAAAGATGCTCTACAAGTGTCTCTGTTGGTGTTTGTTAAGTTGGCATAGATCGAGATTAGGATTTGTCACTCCATGTATCAGAGAGGTATCTCTGGGCCCTCTCGGTAATGATCATCACTATAAGCCTTGCAAGAAATGTGACAAATGAGTTAGTTGTGGGATGATGCATTACGGAACGAGTAAAGAGACTTGCCAGTAACAAGATTGAACTACGTATGATGATACCGACGATCGAATCTCGGGCAAGTAACTTACCGACGACAAAGGGAACAACGTATGTTGTTATGCGGTTTGACCAATAAAGATCTTCATAGAATATGTAGGAACCAATATGAGAATCCGGGTTCCACTATTGGTTATTGACCGGAGATGAGTCTCGGTCATGTCTACATAGTTCTCGAACCCATAGGGTCCGCATGCTTAACGTTCGATCACGATTTGTATTATGAGTTATGTGATTTGATGACCGAAGATTGTTCAGAGTCCCGGATGAGATCACAGACATGCCGAGCAGTCTCGAAATGGTCGAGACATAAAGATTGATATATTAGACGATATTATTCGGACACCGGATGAGTTCCGGGAGGTACCAGATATTTATCGGAGTGCCGGAGGGTTATCGGAACCCACCGGGGGAACTAATGGGTCTTGATGAGCCTTAGTGGGAAGATAGGAAGGGCCACAAGGGGCTGGCCACGCGCCCCCCTTGGGTCCGAATTGGACTAGGGGAAGGGGGCGCCCCCCCCCCCCTTTCCTTCCCTTCCCTCTCTCCCTTCCTTCTCCCCCCTCTTCCTTAGGTGGAAACCTACTAGGACTTAGAGTCCTAGTAGGATTCCCCTCTCCTGGCGCGCCCTAGGAGGGCCGGCCAACCTCCGCTCCCCTCCTTTATATATGGGGGCAGGGGCACCCTAGAACACACAAGTTTCTCTTAATCGTGTGCGGTGCCCCCCTCCACACTTACACACCTCGGTCATATCGTTGTAGTGCTTAGGCGAAGCCCTGCGCCGGTAACTTCATCATCACCGTCGCCACGCCGTCGTGCTGACGGAACTCTCCCTCGGCCTCAAGTGGATCAAGAGTTCGAGGGACGTCATCGAGCTGAACGTGTGCTGATCGCGGAGGTGCCGTACGTTCGGTACTTGGATCGGCTGGATCGCGAAGACGTTCGACTACATCAACCGCGTTACTAAACGCTTCCGCTTTCGGTCTACGAGGGTACATGGACAGACTCTCCCCGCTCGTTGTCGTGCATCTCCTAGATAGATCTTGCGTGATCGTCGGTAAATTTTTTGAAATACTGCGTTCCCGAAGGCATGATGCTAATGATATGCAAAGCCATAAGCTTGGGGATGCAATGTTTGATGAAGATGATGTTTTTAGTCCCCTAAGATTTGATGTGCAATTTTTTTATAATGATTGCATGCCTCCTATTTATGATGATTATAATGATGAAAGTGGATTTGGAGAGGTCATGACTTTATTTAGTGATGAATCCACCATTTTGGATGAGGCTTCAATTGATTATGAAAACAAAGTTGCTATCTATGATGATTATGATGATGACATGTATGCTATATTGAATAATGATAACCATGAAACTTGTCATCATGATTTCAATTTTCAATCACATGATAGTTATTTTGTTGAGTTTGCTCCCACTACTATTCATGAGAATAAATTTGCTTATGTGGAGAGTAATAAAATTTCTATGCTTGTGGATCATGAAAAGAATGATTTATGTGATAGCTATATTGTTGAATTCATTCATGATGCCAATGAAAATTATTATGAGAGAGGAACATACGCTTCTACATATTGCAATAATATCAAGTTTCCTCTCTATGTGTTGAAAATCTTGAAGTTTTCCTTGTTTTGCCCTCCAATGCTAGTTGATTCTTGTTCCCATAAATTATTTGCTCACAAAATCCCTATGCATAGGAAGTGGGTTAGACTTAAATGTTCTTGCCATGTGATTCATGATGCTCTCTTTGTGTTTCAATTCTTTTCTTTTATGTGAGCATCATTAAAATCACCATGCCTAGCTAAAAGGCATTAGAGAAAAGCGCTTGTTGGGAGACAACCCAACACTTTTACCTACTGTTTTTGTGTGTTCACATGATTAGGCTACTGTAGTAATCATGTTTTATTGCTTTGTTTCAATAAAGTGCCAAGTAAAGCCTTTGGGATCATGTTGGGTGATAGTTTATTTGATCTTGCCGAAAAACGGAAACTTTTGCGCTCACGAAAATAATTCTCATTTTTAACAGAAGAGTGCTTTTGAGTTGATTCTTTTTGCAGAAGATTAATATACAAATTGCTCACGTGGTCATAATTGTTTCATAATTTTTGGAGTAGCAGAAGTATGCTGATACGTCTCCAACGTATCTATAATTTATGTAGTATTCATGCTGTTATTTTATCATTCTTGGATGTTTTACAATCATTTTATAGAAACTTTATCTCATTTTTTGGGACTAACCTATTGACCCAGTGCCCAGTGCCAGTTGCTGTTTTTCGCTTTTTTTTACATCGCAGGAAATCAATATCAAACGGAGTCCAAACACCGTGAAACATTTTGTGGATTTTTTGATGGACCAGAAGACCACCAATGGGCCAGAGCAGCACCTGGGGGGTGCCCCGAGGGGGCCACAACCCACCAGGGCGCGCCTGGGGGCCCAGGTGCGCCCAGGTGGGTTGTGCCCACCTCGGTGGCCTCCCGCACCCCCTCTTTACCCTATAAATTCCCAAATATGCCGAAAACCCTCGGGGTTAGCCTAGATCAGAAGTTCCGCTGCCGCAGGCTTCTGTAGCCACCAAAAACCAATCTAGACCCTTTCCGACACCCTGCCGGAGGGGGGAATCATCTCTGGTGGCCATCTTCATCATCCCGGCGGCCACCACGATGAGGAGGGAGTAGTCCACCCTCGGGGCTGAGGGTTTGTACCAGTAGCTATGTGTTTAATCTCTCTCTCTCTCTCTGTCTCTCGTGTTCTTGAGATGTCATGATCTTGATGTATCACGGGCTTTGTTAATATAGTCGGATCATATGGTGTTTTCCCCTCTCTATCTTGTTGTGATGAATTGAGTTTTTCCCTTTGAGATTTCGTTGTTATCGGATTGGATACTTTTATGGATTTGAGAACACTTGATATACGTCTTGCAATTGTATACTCGTGGTGACAATGGGGTATCGTATTGATTCACTTGATATATGTTTTGGCACTCAACTCGCGGATTCCCGAGGTGACATTGGGGTAATGTATGCATAGGGGTTGATGCACGTTCTTGTCTTTATTTCTCTGGTAGAAATCTTGGGGCACTCTTTGAAGTTCTTTGTGTTGGATTGAGTATTATGAATATGAATTTGCTTTGGTGTTATTTTAGTATGAACTCTAGGATAGATCGAACGGAAAGAATAGCTTTGTGTTATTTTAGTACAAACTCTTGAATAGATCGAACGGAAAGACTAGCTTTGAGGTGGTTTCGTACCCTACAAACAATTCATTCTTATGTTCTCCGCTAGATAGGAACTCTGGAGTGATTCTTCGTCGCACTTTGAGGGATGGTTATATGATCCAATTATATTAGCATTGTTGAGAGGTTGCACTAGTGAAAGTACGGACCCTAGGCCTCATTTTCAAGCATTGCAATACCGTTTTTGTGCCCGTTTACTATTTGCTACCTTGCTGTTTTTATTTATTTAGATTATAAAAATATATTTCTACCATCCATATTACACTTTTATCACCATCTCTTCACCGAACTAGTGCACCTATACAATTTTCTATTGTATTGGGTGTGTTGGGGACACAAGAGATTTCTTGTATTTGGTTGCAGGGTCGTTTGAGAGAGACCATCTTCATCCTACACCTCTCACGGATTGATAAACCTTAGGTCATACACTTGAGGGAAAATTTCTACTGTCCTACAAAAGTCTGCGCTTGGAGGCCCAACACGTGTCTACAAGAATAAAGTTGCGTAGTAGACATCAGATGGCTCCACCATCGCAAACGTTTTGCACCTTTTTTGATGGGTTTTTACACCACCGTTTGCGATTAATGCATTGCACACAGTTTCGTCAAAGGGTCTCTGATCGTAGTGTCGCGTTAGCAACATCCTGCAGTAGTGGGTGCTACACAATGTGTAGAGCAACAGTAAATGAAATGAATGAATCAATCAACAAACTGAGCAAGAAAAAGCAAAACTTACGATCTCTTGGACTACCGCACGCAATGGCCATCTTGTCTCGGGCATACCAATCGCGCCAAAATTTTTGGTGACGATGGTCTGCGTAGTCTACCATCAATACGATAACGACCTCACATTACGATCATGGATGATGTGCATGTCGTACGACGCAATGTGCTTTCACATGTGAAACGAAACATGCATGCGCTGCCAATAGGGAAAAGGCCCCCCTCTACTCCTGCCTACGAAATCCGCGGATACGGCCAACCACGCATTGCACAACAACTCATCCTCCATGGTCGAGTACCCCGCCATCCTTCGTACTCTAAAAAATGACATGGAATTCGAAAATAGCTTAATGGCATTTGATTGATCACCTACCGATGTGGTGACTGCCATGGATGACGTCAACAGAGGGGGGGGGAGTGTACCTGCCTATGGACGGGTCCTAGCTGGACGACGATGTCGTAAAAGGCGAGCGGACGTGTCAATGCTGGTTGCGGAGATCTGACAATGCTTGTGTGACGGCCGGAGAGGTACATCGGCATCGTCAGAGGAATAGGGTGCGAATGCAAAGCAAGGGGGGAGAAGGGGCGGATTGAAAGAAAATGGGACCGGAGGGGGATTTAGTGGGCTAGGGGTGTCGGAGTCCTATATGGCTGCAATTCGGACTCCGGCAAAGCCCCCCCCCCAACTTTGTCTCAGTTTTGCGGGAAAAAGTGCGTCCGAACCGGTCGGCGGACCGATACAGGTCCGCGTTGGATGATACAACACGTCTGGACCACGCGGTCCGGACATATGCGGGAGGTTTTATGGCCAGTGTTGGAGATGCTCTAAGTCCTTGTAGACAAAGCCCTATTTTATTTTGCTAGAATGGTCAGTAAGCTAATTTTTGTTATTTTGTTTTTCAAATCTTACATCTAGGTGAAGTATTTTTTTAGATAAAAAGGGATCACCATCCCGGGTTCCATTGCATGAAAGAAACAACAAAAAAGGTCAAGGGCTTGGGGCCGTATCCAAACGATGTATCAGAAAAGTAAAACAAATTATAGACCTGGGGAACTAACCCCAACTCATACCCTAGGTTCTATTCAAAAGCTAAGAACCCAAACATCAGTTCACCAAGAATAACACACGCATGTGCAAAATAGCGAAGCAGATAGAAACCAAATAGATAATAGGGCACTGGTGCAAAGTTCCCTCATGGTCTTCAACGGTGGTGCAGAAGGAGGCTGCGGAGACCAGATTGACTCCAGGACAGGTGCATGACTGGGAACTAGAGCCATCCCAGCCAGCTTGCTCGGTGTGGAAGTCGGGGATCCATGGAACATGCATTCAGAGATATTCAACTTGTCCCATCTTAGCCATTCGTGATGGCCAGGGGTTTCCTCAACTATAGTGCCAGGAAGGTTGCGAAGGCCTCTAGTCTCATCTTCCCCTACTCCGTAGATAATATTGACCAAATTTTTTATGTCTAGAGGATTCTCCCCATCAACTACTTAATAATGATAACGAAATTCCTAAGTTTCTATAAACATCACACAAAATAAGCACATGGAACATTAAGGGGAGATTTATGCTTATTGGAAAGCCAAAGCCTAGCAACTGAAAAATAATCAGATCCTAGGTCAGTGTTGAAATGCTCATTGATCATGATCCATATTTGTTTAGCAACTACACAATCAAATAGCATATGATGAACAGATTCATTTTCAGAGCAGAAAACACAATCCAAAGGTTTTATAATATGCCTTTTCCTTAGTTTTTTCTAGTCATAATTTAGTTATGAGAAATCAACCAAAGGAAAACATGAATTTTAGGTGGAACATTAAGCTTCCATACAACATGAATATAAGTTGGCTGAACCCCCCTAAAGTTAATAACATGATAGAGAGAACTACTAGAGTACCACCCTTTACATTCTAACGGTCAAATCAAAGCATCTGATTCATCTGTGAGAGTGATGGCTTGTGTGATTTTAACCAACTGGTACAAAAGTTCCATCATCTCAATGGTAAAATTTTGCCTAAAGGTGAGTTCGACTTGACTACCATCCCAGACCTCACAAATAGGCTTAGACATCTAGTTACATATGTTATACAGTGCCCAAAACTGGACATCAAGAGGGGAAGAACCAAACCATGTGTCTTCCCAAAATATTATTCTATTATCATCACCTACTTGCCGTCTATATATATCCAAATTTAACAGCTTGAGCTACACTCATCACTCCTTTTCAGAATATGCAGGAATTGTTTATAGAGCTACCGAAGATGTTTGGCTTCTCAGTATTGTACTTAAAGTTCACAATATCTTTCCAAAGTTTCCCCCCTCAATCATAATATCTCTTAATCCAGGAACCTAGGATATAATCATTTAACTCTCTGAGATTAGGAATACCTAAACCCCCAAAATCTTTTTTTCATACAAACAAGCCCCAAATAAGCTAGGTGTATTTTCCTATAATCTTCAAAGTCATTCCACAAGGAATTGGCCTTTTGAGTGTTAATCAGCTCTATGGTCCATTTTGGGAATTTGAAGAAGGACAATAGGTAAACCGGGATACTAGCAAGGCAGGCTTGAATAAGGATCAACCTGCCTTTATAAGAGAGCAGCTTGCCCCACCACCCAGCTATATATCGTCTTGATAATCTTATCAATTAGGGGTTGGGTGTCTTCAGCTATCCTTTTGATAATCCTATCAATTAGGGGTTGGATGTCTTCCCTCCTCAACTTATCATAGTGGAGGAGATAGCCTAGGTATTTAATTGGGGAATTACCCAATTTACAATCAAGGACCTCAGCAAATAGTTGTGTCTCTACTTCAGACATATTTATGGGGATCAATTCACTCTTATTATAATTGATCTTCATCCTGGAGACATGTACAAAGTAAGAAAGTATAATTTTAAGATTAGTAGCCTTATATAGGTCCTTCTCTAGAAAGAGGATTGTGTCATCTGCATATTAGAGGCAGATGATCCCTCCAAGATAGACTGCAAGACACAAATCATTAATTAACCCCCCAGCTGATGCCTTAACTAGCATTTTGGAGAGAACATCCACTACCAGGTTAAAAAGGAGAGGGGAATGGAGGTCCCCATGTCTCAATCCTATACTAGTTGTGAAGGAATCACTGTCACAACCATTAATCTTAACCCCCCAGAACCCCCTTTGGTGACAACCTAAATCGAAGATGTCCATTTGCCTCCCAAAGCCCCTATGTTTGAGCAGTTCTGTCAAAAAATCTAGGTTAAAAAAAATCAAATGCTTTCTCATAGTCTTACTTAAGGACTAGACCCTTCTCTTTGCTAGAATGGACAGAGTGTAATACTTCATGTGCTGTGACAACACTTTTTAAAAATGTATCCGCCCTTCAAAATACTAGCTTGGTTGCAAGCAATTAGTCTTTGCATAAGCAGACTAAGTATATTAATTAAAACCTTAGCAAAAATTTCAAACTACTATCAAGAAAGCTTATAGGCCTGAACTTTTTCATGGTAGTAGCTTTTGCCTCCTTTGGAACCAAGGAAAGCATAGCAAAATTCAGTATATTGATATCTTGCTTGATTGGATCCCAGAAATGTTGGTAAAAGAAGAAAGTGATCCCGTCAGGTCCAAGGGCTCCACCAGCATAGAAGCCAAATACTGCTTTTTTAATTTCCTCCTCGGAAAAAGGGGTTGCGGTATATCATTCTTAGCAGAGGAAATTGTTTCCTCAGCAGAAAAGAACTCTTTGTTGAGAAGCATTTTCTTTTCTCTTGTTAAAAATGATTTTATAAAAATTACTAGCTACTTTAAGGATGTCAACGGTCTTAGTGAAAGGACCACCTAGAGAGTGAATAATAGTTTTCCTTCTACTCTGGTTGACCACTGCATGAAAATATGCAGTATTCTTGTCACCTTCTTTGATGTCCTTATCTCTGGATTTCTGCGTAGCGTTGACCTCCTTGCCGAGACAATGAGCTTGTAATTCTAATTGAATCTCTTTTAATCTACTTTGCTCTTGGTCAGAGAGTTCAGAGGTTTCAGCCTTGACATCTAATCTATCAAATTCCTCCACCAACTCTTTCTTGAACTTCCTAAGTTCAGCTTCTATATCTCAACTCCACCCTTTGGTGATTTTCCTCAGACTCCTAATTTTGTCTTGCCAGATATCAATGGATGACTTCCCATGAGCAGGAGCCTTCCAAATTTTCTCTACTAATTTCTTAAAATCATTCCTAAGGAGCTACCATTTCTCAAACTTGATACTACCAGATTTAGCTTGTCTCCCTAAGCCAGATTCCTAAACAATGGGAGTATGATCGCTACCCAGTCTAGGGAGGGCGGTACAAGAGGCTAGGGGGGAAAACTTTTCTAGCTCTATGTCACAGAAAAGCCGATCAATGGTTGACATAATAATGATAGCCTGGTTGTTAGCCCAAGTAAATTTCCTAGAAGAGGTGAAGGCTTTTTTTCTATTTTCTTTGCTCTACAGGGCTATTATTATGAGAGTTTGAATTGATTCAGATTAATTATGAAGATGTGACCGAATAATTCATTTCAAGAAATACTCGAAGGGTGCTGTTTTTTGGTAGAAAATGAGGCCAGTTTATAAATTTATTGCTCTAGTACCATATTTTCTATTTTACCATTAGTATTTGGTATATTTCCTAAATATTGTACCAAATAAGACATGTTTGAAGTTACATAATTATAAGTGGGGGTATGCTTTACTTATATTGGTTCTTCAGTTAAATGGTTAAAAAAAATCCTACGTTGATTTTTGTCCCGGGCCCCCAAATTTCTGGAGACAGCCCCAAAAGGGTTTTGACCATGGCTCCGCATTCTCCACAACAAAAAGTATAAACATGCATTGATGGATATATAACACACTCAAGCTAGTGAACTTTAGCTAAAATGAACAAACAATTATACATCAGTACGTGTGCACATACCCTCAACAAAGAATGTGTATTAACTTCTTAATTCCAGGTCAAACAATGACAGTTTTTTGCCCGTGTGTGGATGTGGCCAGACAGACGGTCAGTAGTTATCGTCACCATCATTACCACTGTTTGGGAGATACGAATGGTCGCCGAAGTGCACATGGTCATTTAATCCGTATCTCAACGAGTCCCACGTCGAGAACCCGTCGTCTCCGCCATCGGTTGTAGACGACGGCGCTGGCAGTCCCTCGGTCGAAAACGACGACGACGACGCAGCTGGCGGCAGCTCGGAAGGGAACGTACACTGTTCGTGCTGACGGTTATTGGAATCAAAGCTCAGCATCATGGACGGCCACCCAGACCCAGGTGCCGCAGGCTGCTGGTAATGTCGTTCCTGCTCCATCCGGTGCGCGCCTCGGTGGCCTGCGCCCGTGGAGTCGAACCGCAGAAGGAGCGCGTCGCCAGT
Source organism: Triticum aestivum (assembly GCF_018294505.1). NCBI lineage: Eukaryota > Viridiplantae > Streptophyta > Magnoliopsida > Poales > Poaceae > Triticum > Triticum aestivum. The sequence continues at coordinate 449,741,030 of NC_057802.1, read as the reverse complement.
TGCCGGCGCCGGCAGCTCGGCCACGACATCGGGAGTTGGGACGGGCGCGGTGTTGCACGTGTGCTCGTACGTGTAGGTGACCTTGAACAGTGGTGGGTCCTCGTGGTTCTCCTGTTGCACCAGCTTTGAGGCAAGGCATTGCCTGTCTTCACGGTAAGAGCATCTGTAATAAAGCCTGCATATTGCCGTTTACATGCATGAGTGTTATCTCGATGGTAGTGAAAGTTAACACAATTTGTACTCCCTCCGTTCACAAATATAAGATGTTCTAATCTTTTTCTGAATAGGATGGATATAAACATGTTTTAGTGTGTCTGTTCTTTCATTTTACTCCATTTGTAGTCCATATTGAAATATGCAAAACATCTTATTGTGAACGGAGGGAGTACCATAGCAAGATGAAGCAAGGGCCTATCTGCACAACTTCTTTCACAGAAACACCAGTTTTACAGATAGGAAAATAGAACATCACACCAACCACAAAACCTCATTAAGTTACAGTTTCCTCGGTTTAGCTGATGCCATATATAACTTCGGTTCAGGGATGACCTTCCTGAAAAATATCTTTTTTGGTCTATAATGCCACTAGTCAACATTTTTTCTGGAGAGAATATGTCACAGTCGACCAAGAATTAACTAATTTCCCATGTTCTTTAACCAAATTATTCATACAAATATAAGGAATTTTTTCATGCAATATTTTTTTTCATTTGTCTACAATGTTGTGTCGGCCGACTGAGAATTAGTTGATTCTCAGTTGTTTTACAAATATGTTCATACTTTACTCTAAGAAAAAGTCTGTTCACCATCTGTCGTGGTAATTTACCTAGTGCAGAGATTTAGTGTTTGTTCTCAAAGTTTAGAAAATATAAAATCATGCACGGGACACCCATTCAGATTGAGATAGAACTAAGAAATTCTCAGACGTTAGATAGTAATCAATCCACTGGTAAATTACCTTGGGAAGGCAGAGTCCTTGATGTTTTTCTGGCCGTACTTTCTCCACAGGTGACCGTCAAAATGAGGTGTGAACGTATGTTTGATCCATGAAGGCCTGTCTTTCCTGCAGCAATATGTATTTCAGACTATATATGTCAAACGGAGGGCGAGTCAGGATTTTCATGGCTCATGATTCATGGTAGACTTGTAAATGGTCCAAAATTTGTAAAGCATGAAGCGAGCTTAGTATGTGCTGAAACACATAGTAAATGAGAACTAGAAATGCAGATCGAAACATGTGTATTCGTACTTATAAGAGCAGTGGTGTAAACACGAAATAACGTGGACTTAACACATACCCTCCCACATACACAAGGCTTTATGCTAGAACGAAACATGCCTGCAATAACTGCATACCAAACTTTATAATTATGAATGATCACAAAGGTCCGAATATCATACTCGAGTTTCCCGGTACATATCTAAAGAAGGATTCCAATGATCACAAAGGTCCAAATATCAGCCAATCAAGCCAAGGTGACTCTAGGATGACATTGTCATTTCAACACAATTCGATAATGCGCTTGGGTGGAAGATGCTGCCAATGCAAGCTAATCCATCAAACTCTGCGCGCACTCATCATGAATGTCGGTTAAGAGAAGTATAGATCCAGTCCACAGGATCCGCTTTCAATCAACAATCATCCATACCTGATAGTAGAGTGTGAGCATCCTAAAAAAACCACCCGGCCGATCGAATATGGCCAACCAGTTACCATCTCCAAGCTAAGAGGAACCATGCCATGTCCATTTTTCTTAGTGGAGTAGACACCACATGACGAAGAATGGCCCTAGTCCACCAGTGCTACTTTTGCTAAAGGAGACACGGGCAATGGAAGACGAGTAAGCTTTTGAGCTAGAAAGGGGCCTTGTCATCATTATCCAATACACTACTAATTTCATCTAGCGGTGCCAAGCACATAGAGTGAAGACACAATGGCTCGGCGGTGGTGGAAGAAGTTGGGAGCCTCAAGAGTCCCCTATGACGACCCAAAAGGCATGCAACCATCTATTTTTACCTAGATTTCCATTTAACTATGACTTTGCGGCTGCTCTAAAGATGGGAATGGACTGAAGGTACCCAATGGGACATTGGCCCGACCTGAAATTCCAAGGCCAATGGGTCTTTTTGGTCGGCTTCTTTGGAAACTAGGGCAAGGGAGTCAGTTGCCACTGGTCCATCATGGCTAGAGGCTCGGCCCATTTATGGTTGTCAAGTTTTGTAATATGTTGTTACAATAACATTTGCCTTGCAAAGTTGTTAGCTTTCTGCTTATAGAAACAAAATTCAAACTATTGAACCAATATTGCTAGTGTTCTGGAGTTGCAAATATGCATGCTACTTGAGATGTTAATGGTTCATAGTAGAAAATGGAACAAAGTTGCATATGTGTCTTCTTTTCATTGAACAAATGAACTCTACATATCCTAACTTGCTAGGAAATTCAGGTTTCTAAATGATGTTACCGAAATGATGTTGTTGTGTAACTGATTCTTGTTTTAGTAGTACAAATCAAGTATTTAAATGGGTCGGACCATATGGCCAAATGGGACATGTGGCTAGGCTTTACTAGACCGTTGGGCCGGCTCCATGTCCCTAGACAAAGGAGAGGGGGCCAACAGGGACCGGGTCTGCCGGAGTGGGTCGGCCCATTTTGATTCTTAGGCTGCTCGTAGTGATGCAAGTGTTGCCCGCTTACCCCGCTAACTATGCCATGTGTGTATCAATGGTCAATATTTATCCTACAGTGTAGTACGACACGGACAAGCGGTGTGCGGCTTTCATCGATACCTTGGTATTTTTCTTCTCAAACTTTGTAAAGTGAAAAGGCGGTAAATCCTACTATGCTCTTGTGTGTTATTGCCACATATATCTTATTGACTTTTTGGACTTACATGGCTGCTCAACAAGACAAGAAGCCTCAATTGCAGGATGGGCACAAGCATACCCTAGCCTTATATCTATGGTAGGCTAGGGTATGCTTGTGGCTCTGAAAAATGCATGATTTTCTCCCCAAAGAAGTTACGTAGTTAAGGCTCCCTCTCGAACAAAGGAAAACCGTAGGAATTATGGACGATTGAGTTCTTAGAGGAGAAGTTCCTGCTGCACCGTTTAGAATAAAGGAATGGATCACCAAGATTCACTAAGCCCACCAACTAATTTATTGGGTAATGAAGGAATGATACTTTGAAATGTTCATATAGTTTATAAACTAATTAGAAACTAATACTTGTTAGGAAACTTGAGTAGTATGAGAAATGAGAACCACTAGTATAGTAATGTAAACCATGCTCGACATGTTTTATAGGGAATGCACCCTTCTGGCTTTTTCGTTTCTGTTCATCCTTTTGGAAAGGAAAGCATATACTTGAGTCATAAAATACTATTCAGGACAGTGCTGCAATATCAGAAAGAAGACCATGTGTTGTGACCGTAGTCATTGTTTTCTCTCATATGCATGCTTACAATGTGCGTGCATAAAGCACTTCAGTTTAGTAATAGTTGTAGCTTCTCAAGAAAATGGAGCCCTCCACTAAGGCAAAGATATAAGCACAGATGAAGCAAATCGAAGGGAAGGAAATATGACTTCGGCCCGAAGTTTCCAAATTAAATGTGCATGCTTCATCGAAGGAGGATATATGTGCATATTTTTGGAGAATATGGAGAGTTGCTAGTAAAAAGAAAGAATGAAAACAGCAGCATTCCACTGCATGTATTTATATATTTTGTAATAATACGATGATGTACAAAAGCAAAGGAAAGAAGTAAACAGATAAAACTACTAGGGATTTCCAGAAATGGCTACCATAATAATCTGGTTCAGCTTTCAGCAGCTGATCCCATGAAATATAGTTCGACTCAGAAATAGAACTATTCACCCTCCAGTTGAATGTTGTTCTAGTCAAGGCTGTACCATACGCGGCGCTATCACTCTCAATTGACAGTATTTTTGGCACTTAATTAACTCGCAGTAAACCATTAATCCAACTTGTAATAATATAGTACATCCTGTTTAAAATTCCAGTTCCAGCTAGAGTCTATTTGTCTAGTGCCATCTGTTTCGGAACATGTATGTCAATGTTCCGTCTTCTCCTTAATTTTACCAAATCTTACCAATATTGGCATAAAACCGAGGAAGGCACAGTACAGAAATGAGTATGCACGTTTTGACAGATTCATACACGTACGAACGGGAGAAGGCTCACGCGGTGCAAGACAAAGAGTGCAAATCAACACGGCATTTCAGGATCTGCTTCAGAACGAACTCTAAGAAGGGCAAACAGGAGAAGTTGAACTATAGAGAGAGTTTCAGTACCTTCTCTTTCGGCTGTCGCGGCGCGAGGACTCCGGCGGGGAGACGCCGAAGACGCCTCCGGCAGGGCTGCAGGACGCGGAGGCAGATCCCATGGCTTCCTGCGCGCGTGGATCCTCGAAGTCAAACGACTCCCCCTTCGGAGGCGCTGACGCCATTGGATGGCCTGGTCTTTGCACAACGAGGTGGTGGAGATAGTAGCAGCTCGCAAGAAGGGCCGCAGGTATATGTGGGAAACGGAGAAGATGGGGTAGCCACCTATGTCGTTTTCAAGCTGCTGCTCGCCGCAGGAGGACTTAAATTTTTAGGAGGCAGCGAGCTCAATGGCCGTGGAGTGCATATAGTACAGACTCAATCAATATATTACGGTTTAGTTTTGTTGCGGAGTCATGAGGCCTTGCAGGGTCTTTTCATATGTTTAATGTTTCCCCACATAATAGATTCGAGACGATGAATCTGCCGCCAATTATGGATTAATCATGGGCTTATTTTTCTCAGTACTGGTTGTAGACACATATATATACATTTTACCTGTGATAAATAGCGTTTCTTTTTCTTCAAATGTTTTCTTAAGTACTATGATTGTGCTCTGTTCCCTTTGGCATTCACGATCAAGCATCAATCTTACGTGGGCGATGGGGGTGGGATGCGTGCGTGTTTGATTATGGGCAAATTGCAGCAATGGAGGCACAGAAAATGGGTGCCAGCCGATTAGATGTAATGCCAGTTGGGATTAGATTAGTGAGGCCGTTGTTAATCGGGCACAGTGGAGGCTACTAATCCCAAGCCACCCCCACGTTTCGGTGCAGTTTGCAACAATTTGCTGCAAATTGCTGAGAGTCCAGCTAGTTCCATCAGAGAGAACTTGCTGACAACATCTGACCTGATCTAATCTGATGCCAGCAGCGCATTTTTTTGTGCTGAAACGGGCCAGCAGAGCATTAAATGGATGCGTCTTCACTCGCTCTTTTCTGACTGACTGTCTGAGTTAAGGATAGATTTATAGTTCTGGTGAATACTGACGGTGGCTAAATGGGAGATTCAGTCCATGTCCTCCTTTTCGAAAGAAAAATTTATGTAAGGATTCCTTTAGGACTTTGCACCATTAATTGTTCTTGAATCATGATTGTTATACACTACTACACAGTTGTACTTGTTGCTGTATTAGTTGTACTTGATTGATACTCCATCCGTCCGGAAATACTTGTCATCAAAATAAACAAAAGGGGGTGTATCTAGATGTATTTTAGTTCTAGATACATTTCTTTTTGTCCATTTTGATGACAAGTATTTACGGACGGAGGGAGTATGTAATAACCGATAGGGCAGGCGGCGGCCAAAATTTCGGCTGGTCGCCGCGCAGCCGCCTGATTCGGCTCTTCCCAACTATTCGATCGCTACCTCCTCCTTCCCCCACATCGAGCGCTCTTATTTTCCCAACAAAAACTGCTCCCACACGGCTCCGTCGGCCCTGCCATACCCGTGCGCGGGTGAAACACATTTGCTCCCTTGATGGTTTGGTAATTCATGTCAACATACATGTTGTTAGATTTACATTTTCATCTAGTATATTTCAGGAGCAGTCCAACCTAGGCTTGTAAATGGATGGAGATGTGGACCCCTCAAGCTACTAAGGACAAGCATTGGCTAAAGCTTCAAGACTCTTCATTTTTGGTTTAGTGATCAAAGATCACATTGAATCCATATGAAAACCAATACTATTAAAAGGGGATGGGGTTTTGATCATGAGTCATTTGCTCAAGTGTTTGAAGATATTGCTCCAAAACCCTCAACCACTTTCTCAATATCCAATCTGTCCAAAACCCTAAGTCCAATCTCGGTCTCACCGAAACACACCTATCCGGACCCACAGAGATACACCAGACAGAGCCATAAGCCAAATCCTAGAAACACGGTTCTACTGAGATGACATTCGGTCTCACCGAAGTGCAGTGACCAAGTTTCCGTAACCCATTGCATTCACTTCGGAATTACCAAGTTGAATCGATCAGAATTACCGAGATGAGGAATCTGCTTAGGTCATCACATATTGGTCTCACTAAGTGGATTCATCCGGTCTCACCTAAACGTCTAACGTTCGAATCTTTTGCACAACCCGGTCTCAACGAGAATTACTTTCGGTGTCACCGAGTTATGCATAAAGTTTGTAACGGCTAGATCTCTGGTGATGGCTATATGTACCGCACCCACACCACTACTCTCATAGAGAGCAACCAAGACGAAACTACACTTCCCATATCCATTTTCTAAGAGAGAACCACCTACACTTGTGCTGAGATCAAGGCATTCCACTCCAACCATCTGATCCTTAATTTGCTTTCTGCACCAATCCTTCTCCCACCACCATGCCAAATCTTTGAGAAGACTTTGTGAAGGGTACTTGGTATGTCTTGACTTGTGCGTAGATCTCCCCGGCAATGGCGCCAGAAATCCGCACGTTGGCGGAAGATCAAATCTTGACTTGACTTGGCGTAAACCTCCCCGGCAACGGCGCCAGAAATCCTTCTTGCTACCTCTTGAGCAAGCGTTGGTGTTTCCCTTGAAGAGGAAAGGGCGATGTAGCAAAGTAGCGTAAGTATTTTCCTCAGGTTTTGAGAACCAAGGTATCAATCCAGTAGGAGGCCACACGCAAGTCCCTCGTACCTACACAAACAAATAAGAACCTTGGAACCAACGCGATAAAGGGGTTGTCAATCCCTTCATGGCCACTTGCAAAAGTGAGATCTGATAGAGATGATAAGATAATATTTTTGGTATTTTTATGATAAAGGTTAAAAGTAAAGAAAGCAAAATAAACGGCGACAGAAATAGCTAGTTGATGGGAGATTAATATGATGGAAAATAGACCCGGGGGCCATAGCTTTCACAAGTGGCTGCTCTCAAGATAGCATAAGTATTACGGTGGGTGAACAAATTACTGTCAAGCAATTGATAGAAAAGTGCATAATTATGAGAGTATCTAGGCATGACCATTTATATAGGCATCACGTCCGTGACAAGTAGACCGACTCCTGCCTGCATCTACTACTATTACTCCACACATCGACCGTTATCCAGCATGCATCTAGAGTATTAAGTTCATAAGAACAGAGTAACGCATTAAGTGAGATGACATGATGTAGAGGGATAAACTCAAGCAATATGATATAAACCCCATCTTTTTATCCTTGATGGCAACAATACAATACGTGTCGTTTCCCCTACTGTTACTGGGATCGAGCAATGCAAGATTGCACCCAAAGCTAAGCACTTCTCCCATTGCAAGAAAGATCAATCTAGTAGGCCAAACCAAACTGATAATTCGAAGAGACTTGCAAAGATAACCAATCATACATAAAAGAATTCAGAGAAGATTCAAATATTGTTCATAGATAATCTTGATCATAAACCCACAGTTCATCGGATCTCCACAAACACACCGCAAAAAGAGTTACATCGAATAGATCTCCAAGAAGATCGAGGAGAACTTTGTATTGAGATCCAAAGAGAGAGAAGAAGCCATCTAGCTAATAACTATGGACCCGAAGGTCTGTGGTAAACTACTCACACATCATCAGAGAGGCTATGGTGTTGATGTAGAAGCCCTCTGTGATCGATGCCCCCTTCAGCGGAGCGTCGGAAAAGGCCGCAAGATGGGATCTCACGGGTACAGAAGGTTGCGGTGGTGGAAATAGGGTTTCGTGGTGCTCCTGGATGGTTTCGGGGTACGTAGGTATATATAGGAGGAAGAAGTAGGTCGGTGGAGCTACGAGGGGCCCACGAGGGTGGAGGGCGCGCCCAAGTGGGTAGGCACGCCCCCCTGCCTCGTGGCCTCCTCATTCGTTTCTTGACATCCACTCCAAGTCCTCTGGATCACGTTTGTTCCAAAAATCACGCTCCCAAAGGTTTCATTCCGTTTGGACTCCGTTTGGTATTCCTTTTCTGCGAAACACTGAAACAGGCAAAAAACAACAATTTGCACTGGGCCTTGGGTTAGTAGGTTAGTCCCAAAAATAATATAAAAGTGTATAATAAAGCCCATTAAACATCCAAAACAGAATATCTTATAGCATGGAACAATCAAAAATTATAGATACGTTGGAGACGTATCAAGCATCCCCAAGCTTAATTCCTGCTCGTCCTCGAGTAGGTAAATGATAAAAACAGAATCTTTGATGTGGAATGCTACCTAGCATATTTCTCAATGTAATTTTCTTTATTGTGGCATGAATGTTCAGATCCGAAAGATTCAAGATAAAAGTTTAATGTTGACATAAAAATAATAATACTTCAAGCATGCTAACCAAGCAATTATGTCTTATCAAAATAACATAGTCAAAGAAAGCTCATCCCTACAAAATCATATAGTTTGGCCATGCTTCATTTTCGTCACGCAAGATGCTCTCATCATGCACAACCCCAATGACAAGCCAAGTAATTGTTTCATACTTAGCCTTTTCAGACTCTTTCAACTTTTACGCAATATATGAGCGCGAGCCATGGACATAGCATTATGGGTGGAATAGAATATAATGATTGAGCTTGTGTGAGAAGACAAAAAAGGAGAAAGTCTCACATTGACGCGGCTAATCAACGGCTATGGAGATGCCCACCGATTGATGTCAATGCAAGGAGTAGGGATTGCCATGCAACGGATGCACTTAGAGCTATAAATGTATGAAAGCTCAACAAAAGAAACTAAGTGGGTGTGCATCCAACTTTCTTGCTCACGAAGACCTAGGGCATTTGAGGAAGCCCATTGTTGGAATATACAAGCCAAGTTCTATAATGAAAAATTCCCACTAGTATATGAAAGTGACAAAACAAGAGACTCTCTATCATAAAGATCATGGTGCTACTTTGAAGCACAAGTGTGGAAAAAGGATAGTAACATTGTCCCTTCTCTCTTTTTCTCTCATTTTTTTATTTGGGCCTTTTTTTCTTTTGGCCTCTTTTTTTTTCTTTCGTCCGGAGTCTCATCCCGACTTGTGGGGGAATCATAGTCTCCATCATCCTTTCCTCATATGGGACAATGCTCTAATGATGATCATCAAACTTTTATTTACTTACAACTCAAGAATTACAACTCGATACTTAGAACAAAATATGACTCTATATGAATGCCTCCGACGGTGTACCGGGATGAGCAATGAATCAAGAGTGACATGTATGAAATAATATGCATGGTGGCTTTGCCACAAATACGATGTCAACTACATGATCATGCAAGGCAATATGACAATGATGAAGCGTGTCATAATAAACGGAACAGTGGAAAGTTGCATGGCAATATATCTCGGAATGGCTATGGAAATGCCATAATAGGTAGGTATGGTGGATGTTTTGAGGAAGATATAAGCAGGTTTATGTGTGATAGAGCGTATCCTATCACGGGGTTTGGATGCACCGACGAAGTTTGCACCAACTCTCAAGGTGAGAAAGGGCAATGCACGGTACTGAAGAGGCTAGCAATGATGGAAGGTTGAGAGTGTGTATAATCCATGGACTCAGCATTAGTCATAAAGAACTCACATACTTATTGCAAAAATCTACAAGTTATCAAAACCAAGCACTACGCGCATGCTCCTAGGGGGATAGATTGGTAAGAAAAGACCATCGCTCGTCCCCGACCGCCACTCATAAGGACAGCAATCAAAGAACACCTCATGCTTCAAATTTGTCACACAACGTTTACCATACGTGCATGCTACGGGACTTGCAAACTTCAACACAAGTATTTCTCAATTTCACAATTACTCAACTAGCACACCTCTAATATTACCAGCTTTATATCTGAAAACAACTATCAAGTATCAAACTTCTCTTAGTATTCAATGCACTTTAAAGTTTTTATCTTGGATGCCTATCATATTAGGACTAATTTTATAACCAAAGCAAATTACCATGCTGTTCTAAAGGACTGTCAAAATAATATAAGTGAAGCATGATAGATCAATTATTTCTATAAAATAAAACCACTGTCGTGCTCTAAAAAGATATAAGCGAAGCACTAGAGCAAAATTATCTAACTCAAAAGATATAAGTGAAGCACATAGAGTATTCTAATGAATTCCGATTCATGTGTGTCTCTCTCAAAAGGTGTGTACAGCAAGGATGATTGTGGTAAACTAAAAATCAAAGACTCAAATCATACAAGACGCTCCAAGCAAAACACATATCATGTGGTGAATAAAAATATAGCTCCAAGTAAAGTTACCGATGGACGAAGACAAAAGAGGGGATGCCTTCCGGGGCATCCCCAAGATTAGGCTTTTTGGTTGTCCTTGGATTTTACCTTGGTGTGCCTTGGGAATCCCCAAGCTTAGGCTCTTGCCACTCCTTGTTCCATAATCCATCAAATCTTTACCCAAAACTTGAAAACTTCACAACACAAAACTTAACAGAAAATCTCGTGAGCTCCGTTAGCGAAAGAAAACAAAACACCACTTGAAGGTACTATAATGAACTCATTATTTATCTATATTGGTGTTAAACCTACTGTATTACAACTTCTATATGGTTTATAAACTCCATTACTAGCCATAGATTCATCAAAATAAGCAAACAACACACGAAAAACAGAATCTATCAAAAACAGAACAGTCTGTAGTAGTCTGTATCAAACGCATACTTCTGGAACTCCGAAAATTCTAAAATAAGTTGCTGGACGTGGGGAATTTATCTATTAATCATCTGCAAAAAGAATCAACTAAATAGCACTCTCCAGTAAAAAGTTGTAACTAATCTCGTGAGTGCTAAAGTTTCTGTTTTTTACAGCAAGATTGCAAAGACTTTCTCCAAGTCTCCCCAAAGGTTTTACTTGGCACAACACTAATTAAAACATAAAACCACATCTAATCAGAAGCTAGATGGATTATTTATTTCTAAACAGAACCAAAAAGTAAGAAACTAAAATAAAATTGGGTTGCCTTCCAACAAGCGCTATCGTTTAACGCCCCTTGCTAGGCATAAAGGCAAGGGTAGATCTAGGTATTGCCATCTTTGGCATGCAATCCATAAGTAGCTCTCATAATAGATTATAAGGTAATTTTATTTTCTTTCTAGGAAAGTGTTCCATGCCATTCCTTAACGGAAATTGGAATCTAATATTCCCTTCTTTCATATCAATAATTGCACCAATCGTTCTAAGGAAAGGTCTACCAAGAATAATAGGACATGAAGGATTGCAATCTATATCAAGAACAATGAAATCTACGGGCACATAATTCCTATTTGCAACAATAAGAACATCATTAATTCTTCCCATAGGTTTCTTAATGATGGAACCCGCAAGGTGCAAGTTTAAAGAACAATCATCAAATTCACGGAAACGTAGCAAATCACACAAAGTTTTTGAGATCGTGGAAACACTAGCACCCAAATCACACAAAGCATAGCATTCATGATCTTTAATTTTAATTTCAATAGTAGGTTCCCACTCATCATAAAGTTTTCTAGGGATAGAAACTTCCAATTCAAGCTTTTCTTCATAAGATTGTATTAAAGCATCAACGATATGTTTGGTAAAAGCTTTATTTTGACTATAAGCATGAGGAGAATTTGCACGGATTGCAACAAGGAAATACAATCTATTAAAGAACAATTATCATAATTAAATTCCTTGAAATCCAAGATAGTGGGTTCATTGCTATCTAAAGTTTTGACCTCTTCCATCCCACTTTTACCAAATTTTGCATCAAGATCTAAAAACTCCGAATAATCTGGACGCCTTTTAACTAAAGTTGACTCATCTCCAGTCCCATAATTATCAAGATTCATATTGCAAAACAAAGATTTAATAGGGGACACATCAATCACTTTTAGATCTTCATCCTTATTATCATGAAAACTAGAAGAACACACTTTTACAAAGCAATCTTTCTTAGCACACATCCTAGCGGTTCTTTCTTTGCACTCATCAATGGAAATTCTAATGGCTTTGAGAGACTCATTGATACCATGCTTAGTTGGAATAGATCTAAGATTCAAAGAATCAATATCAAGAGAAATTCTATCCACGTTCCTAGCCAACTCATCAATCTTAGGCAATTTTTCTTCAAGCAAAGCATTGAAATTCTTTCGAGAAATCATAAATTCTTTAACACTAGTCTCAAAATCAGAGGGAATCTTATTAAAATTTCCATAAGAGTTGTTGTAGGAATTACCATAATTATTAGAGGAATTACTTGGATACGGCCTAGTATTAAAGTTTCCTCTATAAGCGTTGTTACCAAAATTGTTCCTACCAACAAAATTCACATCCATAGATTCATATTATTCTCAATCAAAGTAGACAAAGGCATATCATTGGGATCAGAAGAAACACTCTTATTAGCAAACAATTTCATAAGTTCATCCATCTTTCCACTCAAAACATTAATATCTTCAATTGCATGCACCTTTTTACTAGTAGATCTTTCAGTGTGCCATTGAGAATAATTAACCATAATATTATCTAGGAGTTTAGTAGCTTCTACTAAAGTGATTTCCATAAAAGTGCCTCCCGCGGCCGAATCTAAAAGATTTCTAGAAGCAAAATTCAATCCGGCATAAATTTTTTGTATAATCATCCATAAGTTCAAACCATGTGTAGGGCAATTACGTATCATTAATTTCATTCTCTCCCAAGCTTGTGCAACATGTTCATGATCAAGTTGCTTAAAATTCATAATATCGTTTCTAAGAGAGATGATCTTAGCGGGAGGAAAATACTTAGAGATAAAAGCATCTTTACATTTATTCCAAGAATCAATACTATTTTTAGGCAAAGACGAAAACCAAGTTTTAGCACGATCTCTAAGCGAAAACGGAAATAGCTTCAGTTTAACAATATCATTGTCCACATCTTTCTTCTTTTGCATATCACAAATCAACAAAGCTATTTAGATGGATAGCGGCATCTTCACTAGGAAGGCAGGCGAATTGATCTTTCATGACAAGATTCAGCAAAGCAGCATTAATTTCACAAGATTCAGCATCGGTAAGAGGAGCAATCGGAGTACTAAGAAAATCATTGTTGTTGGTATTGGCAAAGTCACACAATTTAGTATTATCTTGAGCCATCGTGACAAGCAAGCAATCCAACACACAAGAAGCAAGCGAGAAAAAAAGGCGAACGGAAAGAGGGGGAGAATAAAACAGCAAGGGTGAAGTGGGGGAGAGCAAAACGAGAGGCAAATGGCAAATAATGTAATGCGAGGGATAAGAGTTTGTGATGGGTACTTGGTATGTCTTGACTTGTGTGTAGACTCCCCGGCAACGGCGCCAGAAATCCTTCTTGCTACCTCTTGAGCATGCGTTGGTGTTTCCCTTGAAGAGGAAAGGGTGATGCAGCAAAGTAGCGTAAGTATTTCCCTCAGTTTTTGAGAACCAAGGTATCAATCCAGTAGGAGGCCACACGCAAGTCCCTCGTACCTACACAAACAAATAAGAACCTTGCAACCAACGCGATAAAGGGGTTGTCAATCCCTTCACGGCCACTTGCAAAAGTGAGATCTGATAGAGATGATAAGATAATATTTTTGGTATTTTTATGATAAAGGTTAAAAGTAAAGAAAGCAAAATAAACAGCGACGGAAATAGCAAGTTGACGGGAGATTAATATGATGGAAAATAGACCCGGGGGCCATAGGTTTCACTAGTGGCTTCTCTCAAGATAGCATAAGTATTACGGTGGGTGAACAAATTACTGTCGAGCAATTGATAGAAAAGTGCATAATTATGAGAGTATCTAGGCATGATCATGTATATAGGCATCACGTCCGTGACAAGTAGACCGACTCCTGCCTGCATCTACTACTATTACTCCACACATCGACCGCTATCCAGCATGCATCTAGAGTATTAAGTTCATAAGAACAGAGTAACACATTAAGTGAGATGACATGATGTAGAGGGGTAAACTCAAGCAATATGATATAAACCCCATCTTTTTTATCCTCGATGGCAATAAAACAATACGTGTCGTTTCCCCTACTGTCACTGGGATCGAGCAATGCAAGATTGTACCCAAAGCTAAGCACTTCTCCCATTGTAAGTAAGATCAATCTAGTAGGCCAAACCAAACTGATAATTCAAATAGACATGCAAAGATAACCAATCATACATAAAAGAATTCAGAGAAGATTCAAATATTGTTCATAGATAATCTTGATCATAAACCCACAACTCATCGGATCTCGACAAACACACCGCAAAAAGAGTTACATCGAATAGATCTCCAAGAAGATCGAGGAGAACTTTGTATTGAGATCCAAAGAGAGAGAGGAGGCCATCTAGCTAATAACTATGGACCCGAAGGTCTGTGGTAAACTACTCACACATCATCGGAGAGGCTATGGTGTTGATGTAGAAGCCCTCCGTGATCGATGCCCCCTCCGACGGAGCACTGGAAAAGGCCCCAAGATGGGATCTCACGGGTACAGAAGGTTGCGGAGGTGGAAATAGGGTTTTGTGGTGCTCCTGGATGGTTTCGGGGTACGTAGGTATATATAGGAGGAAGAAGTTGGTCGGTGGAGCCACGAAGGGCCCACGATGGTGGAGGGTGCGCCCAGGGGGTAGGCATGCCCCCTGCCTCGTGGCCTCCTCGTTCGTTTCTTGACATCCACTCCAAGTCCTTTGGATCACGTTTGTTCCAAAAATCACGCTCCCGAAGGTTTCATTCCTTTTGTACTCCGTTTGGTATTCCTTTTCTACGAAACACTGAAATAGGCAAAAAAACAGCAATTTGCACTGGGCCTTGGGTTAGTAGGTTAGTCCCAAAAATAATATAAAAGTGTATAATAAAGCCCATTAAACATCCAAAATAGAATATATAATAGCATGAAATAATCAAAAATTATAGATACGTTGGAGACGCATCAAAAGGCAAGGAGATTGCCTACTTCATGAAGATCTACCCGAGTGAGGCTAGTCCTTTGTGGACATATGCCATGGTGGAGTAGTCAAAGTTGCTTCTTCGTGGGCCCTTCGAGGGTGGAGCCCTCCGTGGACTTGCGCAGCCATTACCCTCGGTGGGTTGAAGTCTCCATCAATGTGAACGTACGATAGCACCACCTATCGGAACCATGTCAAAAATCATTGTGTGTTCATTGCATTTGATCTTCCTATCTCTACTCCCGCTTTATTTCCTTGCACTTGCATGTTGTTCATTTTGCGCTGCCCTATCTCTAGATATGCATGTGTAGGATGCATTGGTTGCCACTTGTGCTTAAATCTGCCTAACTGTCAAGAAAACTAAAAACTGCACCTTTGTGTTGTTAAGTGTCTATTCACCCACCTCTAGACCTATCTTCTCGATCTTTCTGCGAGGCAACCGAGCTTTTAGCACCACCGCACCACGATTTCGCCGCCGCTTGCTGCTCTCGCAGATAACCTCCTCCTCCCCTCCCCCCCCCCCCCCCCCGCTAAAAAAATGCTCTGATGGTCATCGCCGGTTCCATCATCTCGTAGCATCGGTTCCAGCAAAATCAAAACATGGTTGCAGTAAAAAAAGACAAGGAAAAATAGGCGATGTAGAAACATGGTGAAAATTGATGTCGGAATCATCGACAACCGTGGTAACAAAAACTGACCATGGTTGCGCCACCATGTTCATCAACAAAAAATCGACAGAAAAACATTGTTCGCCGGTGTTAGCAATAAATAAAAGCTGTCACAGCAAAAAATGCATCACCACCGGTGGTAGCTACAAAAGAACCTCTCCGGATCGAGCAAAAAAATTGCCGCTCGTAGCAAAAAAAAGGCGGTGCTAGCAAAACAACATGTATCGCTGTCCAGTTCCAGCACTTGACGTGTGTGGATGTAGCTTTTTTGCATTCGATTACAGCAAAAACAAACTTCGGTTGCACCATCGGAGGCCGCCGTCTCCACCGCCAACAGCAGCTAGTTGTAGCTTTTTTCCCAGGCGATTCCAGCAAAAAAACCTAACCGGTTGTAGAACCAAGGCATCATCTCCACTAGCCAGTAGCTACACTTGGCCATGGCCTCACCCATGGCCTTCATCACCCCCAGTTGTAGCACCGCCCCATCACACTGCCCCACCGTGTCCGGGGGAGGGGGGGTGCCACGAGCGCCGCAGCTGTTGGGAGCTAGGCAGGAGTCGCATGAGCACTGCATCGGGGAGCCGCTCGCCGAAAAAAGTTGTCATCCGTGTGACCATGGACGGGTTTCAAAAGGTGGAGCACTGGAAGGAGAGATACATGCGACATAAGTGGTTGTTCTGCGTCGGGGAACGATAACATGAAGCAGTGAAGAAATAAAGTGGTGCATTGATACGTCTCCAACGTATCTATAATTTATGAAGTATTCATGCTGTTATTTTATACTTCTTGAATGTTTTACAATCATTTTATAGCAACTTTATATCATTTTTTGAGACTAACCTATTGACCCAGCGCATAGTGCCAGTTGCTATTTTTTGCTTGCTTTTTACATCGCAGGAAATCAATACCATACGGAGTCCAAACACCGCGAAACTTTTTGGAGATTTTTTATGGACCAGAACACTCAGGATGGGCGAGAGCAGCACCTGGGGGGGTGCCCCGAGGGGGGCACAACCCACCAGGGTGCGCCTGGGGGCCCAGGCCCGCCCAGGTGGGTTGTGCCCACCACGGTGGCCTTCCGCACCCCTTCTTTACCCTATAAATTCCCAAAAATTCCATAAACCCTCGGGGTTAACCTAGATCAGAAGTTCCGCCGCCGCAGGCTTCTGTAGCCACCAAAAACCAATCTAGACCCTTTCCGGCACCCTGCCGGAGGGGGGAATCATCTCCGGTGGCCATCTTCATCATCCCGGCGGCCACCACGATGAGGAGGGAGTAGTCCACCCTCGGGGCTGAGGGTTTGTACCAGTAGCTATGTGTTTAATCTCTCTCTCTCTCTCTCTCTCTCGTGTTCTTGAGATGTCACAATCTTTATGTATTGCGGGCTTTGTTAATATAGTCGGATAATATGGTGTTTTCCCCTCTTTATCTTGTTGTGATGAGTTGATTTTCCCTTTGAGATTTCGTTGTTATTGGATTGAATACTTTTATGGATTTGAGAACACTTGATATATGTCTTGCAATTGAATACTCGTGGTGACAATGGGGTATCATATTGATTCACTTGATATATGTTTTGGCACTCAACTCGCGGATTCCCAAGGTGACATTGGGGTAATCTATGCATAGGGGTTGATGCACGTTCTTGTCTTTGTTTTTCTGGTAGAAATCTTGGGGCACTCTTTGAAGTTCTTTGTGTTGGATTGAATATTACGAAGCTGAATTTGCTTTGGTGTTATTTTAGTACGAACTCTTGGTTAGATCGATCAGAAAGAATAGCTTGGTGTTATTTTAGTATGAACTCTAGGATAGATTGATCGGAAAGAATAGCTTTGCGGTGGTTTCGTACCCTACAAACAATTTATTCTTATGTTCTCCGCTAGATAGGAACTTTGGAGTGATTCTTCATCGCACGTTGAGGGATGGTTATATGATCCAATTATATTAGCATTGTTGAGAGATTGCACTAGCGAAAGTACGAACCCTAGGCCTCATTTTCAAGCATTGCAATACCGTTTTTGTGCCTGTTTACTATTTATTACCTTGCTGTTTTTATTTGTTTAGATTATAAAAATATATTTCTACTATCAATATTACACTTTTATCACCATCTATTCGCCGAACTAGTGCACCTATACAAATTGCCATTGTATTGGGTGTGTTGGGGACACAAGAGATTTCTTGTATTTGATTGTAGGGTTGTTTGAGAGAGACCATCTTGATCCTACGCCTCCCACGGATTGATAAACTTTAGGTCATCCACTTAAGGGAAAATTGCCACTGTCCTACAAAACTTTGCGCTTGGAGGCTCAACACGTGTCTACAAGAATAAAGTTGCGTTGTAGACATCATGCATGTGAGGACCAAGAGCTACGTGGCTCGCATGTGCGAGGGTACAGATGCGTTAGCGAGCGAGCGCGACAGCTGTCCTGCCGGTCGGCGCCAAAAATTTTCGTAACCGATATGGAATCTTTATAGGGGTACGATACCAAACTGATCTTAGCCACCAATGAAATCCTAACGGTGAATGTGCCCATGCTTCTCCTCCTCTCTCTCGCTCTTTCCCCGCAATACCACTAGGGGATGACGGCCGGCGAGCAAAGCTCACTCGTTCAACAGTGGTGGAGGGGGATGTTTCTATCTTGCAGTGTGGTGGCAGCCCTGGCCGTGTTGACTTGCGTGGGGCGGTGGTTGATACCAGAAGGGCCGCCCAGACACAGATTGATCTGGTGGCGACGCTCCTCACCAGCGTAGTGGGGATAGCCGGTGGTGCACCGGGCAACTCTGGAGCTAACGGCGGAGTAGTTAGGCTCTCGCCTAGGGAGTCGGCGTATGAATCTAGGAATGGTAGAAGGGTGGCGGGTACGGATCTTCATCCCCACCACTCCCACTCCTAGCGACGGGGCTTGATGTTAGTGCAAAAGTGGTTGGATGCAAGGAGGTTAGGTCCTCAACCTCCTTCCAACATTTTCCCCAATGACATCGATGAGTCATGGGCCCTCTTAGTGCCCAGTCCTGCTAGCGAGAGGCGTCATCCAATAGAGAGGTTGTTAGCAGTGATGGTTCCGACAACATGTATGAAAATTATACCACGAAAACACATGATCTCTCCTCCGGAGAGATAAGGCATTAACAATGTGTGAGTATCATGCCCTTACTGAAGGTGTTGGTTCACAGCTCAACTTCGAAGATGAAAAAAAATCAAGTTTTCCCATTGGTTAGACCATCACTATCCACATCATACATCAATCTCTTCTAAAGTCCTTTTTCTAGGAGTAGTGTAATTATCACTGTCAACCATTTGATTATGGTACAAGGTCATAGAGTTTGTGGTAAGTTTGAAAACATACTGCTACGTGACACATTCTGTTTGGATGATCTCCGATTTTTTAAATGATTTATTCAACATAAATGCTAGATTTTGGTCGGTGCTGTTGAACAAATAGATGTTTTTTCCACGGATAGAGAAAAAGAGTGCAAAGCTACATGTCACCGCACGCAAGCCCAATGGCACACACGGTGCTAGGATGAGAGCATCTCTAGCCCTTCCCATACCTTTTAGCTCCTCAAACGACCCCTTCAAACCTAATCTTCAAATTTAGAGGAGTTAAAGATTTTTGCACTTAGCCCTTGCCCCCTAATTCTTGACTTTTCAAAAGGTCAAATTTGCACAAATACTCATTTCATACACAAATTTAAACTAGATCAGTGCATAATCATACAACACTACCACATTAAACATAAAACTACCTTATTTATACAATATACTACTAAACTGGAGCTAAAACAAGCTAGGAGGTGAAACTACTCCTCGTCGGAGGAGAACTCGACGACCACCGCCTTGTCGGAGCCCAAGGACTCATAGTAGTGGGTGCCCATCAGAATCCACGACATCGGTTGCTCGTCAGACTAGTTAGAGTGGCTGAGTTTCATCTCGGACCCTCTTCCTACTTGTGAGCTGCGTTAGGATTTCTCCTAAGAGGAGGGGATGATGCAGTACAGTAGAGATAAGTATTTTTCTCTGAGGTTATCAATCCAGTAGGACAATAACGCAACAACTCGTTAGCAGCACCTACACACAAAATAACAAATACTTGCACCCAACACAAACAAGGGGCTGTCAATCCTTTGGTGGTTAATTGCACGGATCAAATCTCGTAGTGATAGATAGATAAATAAAACACAAAATAAAATAATGTAAATAAAAGTGCAGAAATATATTTTTGGATTTTAATATATGATTTAGATAGACTCGGGGCCATAGTTTTCACTAGAGGCTTCTCTCTTGAAAATAGCATACGGTGGGTAAACAAATGACTGTTAGGCAATTGGTAGAAAAGTGAATAATTGTGATGATATCTAAGGCAATGATCATGTATATAGGCATCACGACAAGTAGACCGACTCCTGCCTGCATCTACTACTATTACTCCATGCATTGACCGCTATCCAACATGCATCTAGAGTATGAAATTCATAAGATCGGAGTAACGCCTAAAGCAAGATGACATGATGTAGACAAAGTAAACTCACGCATGAATAAACCCCATATTTTTATCCTTAATGTCATCGATACAAATACGTGTTATGTCCCTTTCTGTCACTAGGATTGAGCACCACAAGATCGAACCCATCACAAAGCACCTCTCCCATTGCAAGAAAAATCAATCTAGTTGGCCAGACCAAATCAATAAATCAGAGAGAAATACAAAGCTATGATAATAATCATGCAGAAAGAGTTCAGAGAAGACTCAAATAATATTCATAGATAATCTGATCATAAACTCACAATTCATCAGATCCCAACAAACACATCGCAAAAAGTGATTACATCGAATAGACCTCCAAGAACATCGAGAAGAACATTGTATTGACTATCAAAGAGAGAGAAGAAGCCATCTAGCTACTAACTATGGACCCGTAGGTATGTGGTAAACTACTCACACTTCATCGGAGGGGTAGGAAGGTTGATGTAGAACCCCTCCGTGGTTGATTCCCCCTCCTGCAGAGTGCCGGAAAAGGCCCCCAGATGGGATCTCTCGAGAACAGAAGCTTGCGGCTGTGGAAAAAGGGTTTCGGGTGGCTCTCTGTTGGTTTCCCGATTTTAGAGAATTTATAGAGGCGAAATTAGGTCAAAAGGCTGAATGTGGGCCCCACAAACCACCAGGGCGCGCCTACCCCCTGGGCGCGCCCTGGTGCCCCGTGGGAACCTACTTCATCTCCTGGTCTCCTCCCGAACCTTCCAGGGTCTCTTTTTTCCAGAAAAAATTCTCCAAAAAGTTTCATGGCAATTGGACTTCCTTTGGTATTGATATTCTGGAAAACCAAAAAAGGCAACAAAAAAACAGCAACTGGCATTGGGCAGTAAGTTAATAGGCTAGTCCCAAAAAATGATATATAATTGCTTATAATTGCATCTAAAACATCCAATATTGATACTATAATGGCATGGAACAATAAAAATTTATAGATACGTTGGAGACGTATCACCTCTCCATTGCTATCAAGGTCCCCCGGTTGCGCTTGAACTCCCACCCGTCCTCCACCGATGCCTCAATGGTACCAGGTTCTGCCACCACATAGAGGTCGGATTCGGCCCGCTTGGTGGCATAGTACTCTGCCTCCTCAGCATGGACGCGCCAGTATTCTCGCTGGGCCTCCTCCAACGGGAGGAACTGTAGCTCGCACCAGCCTCCACGTCCTCACCGCTGGCATCCACCATCTCCTCGTCCTCCTCATACAAGGCGGAGCTCAAATGACATGGACGATGGGAAAGCTATGCACCATGGCTTGGGCATGAGGGGGAGGGTGTGCTTGGGGTAGCTCGAGACGGTGGTGTCGTAGGGGTGGTTCACGATGGCGGCGACACAAATTTGGGGGAAATGAGGACGGTGACTAGGTTTAGGGTTGGGTCACGACCAGGCGTAGGGTGTTATAGTCCTCTAGGGCCAATCGTGCGGCCCGCGCCAGCTATTGCGCCATGAATTCTTGTGAGAGGAGGTAGAAAGTTTAGGGAGAATGCATGCTTCCTTCTTAAGTTTATTTTAATGGGTACGTTTTGAGAAGTAAATTTTCAAATATAGAAGGAGTAGGGTTTATGGGAAGGACTTGTTCTTATCTAACCCTTCAAATGAGATTTGTTTTAGGATATAGTCTATTTTTTCTAGTAGGAGAAGATATAGTCTTTTGGGAAGGACTAGAGATGCTCTTAGAAGGAATGGTGTTGTGAGAGCATCTCTAGCACACCCCGTCATTTGAGGACCAAAACTATTGTTTGGGAAAAGAAGAGCCCACTAGCAGATCCCTTATAACAAAAACTTTACTAAATCTGAGTTTGACCCTCAAACTTGCCTCGTGACCCTCTTATATACATATATATTTAGTCTGCGTGCATGCAGTTGAGTAAAAATCTCACGTGCCTCTCGCCAACCCCCATCGTCACCACAGTAGCTACATCCGACCGTAATATTCCCCGTTGACCGACGAAATGGGTAGGCCCTTCCCCGCCCTACTCCCAAGATCCATTGATGGCCACAAATTTGGTGGCGTAACCAGAAAAAGGTGGCAGCATAGGGGAGCCCCGCAGGCAGCAGAGCATCGACGATAGTGGCCGATTGTTCCTTTGGTGCGACCACCATAGAGGCCTTGGCCAAGTAGACCGGCAAAAGGAACCGTCGGCTGATGGCGAAGGCGGCTCCCAATATGGCAGCATTGGCAAAGGAAAATAAGACCGTAGCTACGGGGTCACTTCCCCCTTGACCCATCTGGCTTCGGGGAGTACTACTCTGCCTCATGTTGCCACACAGGCAACCCCTACATCGCCGGCACCCAAGCATAGGATGGACTCAGACGATACAACCTGCGACGATGACATGCTCGAGGAAATGCTTGAAAGGTAATTTCTTTCCCTCTTTTAGTTTTATTGTATGCATTTTCTTAGTATAGTTATGCATTGTTTGACATTCATTGGTAGGTGCTTTCTCTACTTTAGTAGTGAGATATTGAAAGATTATACCCAAGCTTTGATTCATGAATTGGACTCAAGCGACACAGTTGGTCTCGATTACATTGCGATGAAAATTCCATATAACCAACTGAGAGAACATGAGATGATGGACGAGTACGACGTGGTTGAGCATATCGATAGAGTCAAGCAAAAAGGAGTATTACGACGGGTAATTACAAGATTGACGAAGACAAAGCTTTGTGTGAAGCTTAGGGTCAACGTATCTCTCAATACCACGATCGATGCCAACGAAACAATGGAGAAATTTTAGACTCGCATCGAAGAGTAGTACAACAACATTATGCAAATACCCTCTAGTGGCACGGTTGGTTCTCTTAGTCATCGTTGGGGTAACATCCAAGAGCAATGCAACCGATTGGCCAGTTGTGTGGAGCAATTGAATTTGTAGCCACCATGTGGAGTGTCCGTTCATCAATACGAGAAAGCAATGCAATCTCTTTACAAAGCAAGTAACAACAAAACAACGACAAGCTATTTGCTTTTCATATTTCTATCCCGAGCTTGATGGACATGAGAAGTGGATAAGAGGAAACTTGGAAACCACACCAAAGAGCTAAAGGCTCACCGATGGTGAAGAGGACTTTGTAGAGAACACATCTACTCTTCATGTGCATCCGGGTGGAGGAAAACATGCAAAGCAACTGAAGAGGAATGGTGGTGTTAGAGCTTACAAGGAAGAGTCAATTGCAATGGTGGATGTGAAAATTGATTTCGCAGCCAAACAGAAAGAGGAGAAGATGAATAGTTTTGATGAGGTTAAGGCCATGAAGAAGGAGAAGTGGAAGGCAAAAGGCCGCAACCGAGGATAGAAAGGTGCCCGCGGAGGAGAAAAGTCTAGAGGTGGAGATTAAAATGCTAGAATTGGACGTGGTGGAGAAAAAGAAATTGCTTGACGTCGAGGAGCAAAACCTAGCAATCGCGGTCAAGGAGCGAAGGGAGAAGAGGGTGGGTGAGAACCACTCTATCACGTTCATGGATCCTAGAAAGATGGACAAGAAGGCGATAATATATTGGGAGCTTAATCGTGCCGACATCATGGCTAATATGTTTTTTGGTGATGGTGTAGGCGGCGGCGGGGGGAAGGGGGGAGGGGTGCAGACTCACGACCAGCCATAGAAAGAGTTTGCATTTCAGGGGAGCCCAAGCCCTCCAAATGGTACAAGCAGTACTACATTTGACTGATGAAACGGAATGGGCTCGATAGAAAGATTTCACCGAGTAGGTACCTTTAGGATTTCGCGACTAGCTTCATTTGT
Organism: Triticum aestivum; assembly: GCF_018294505.1. NCBI lineage: Eukaryota > Viridiplantae > Streptophyta > Magnoliopsida > Poales > Poaceae > Triticum > Triticum aestivum. Next base: position 449,716,892 of record NC_057802.1, on the reverse strand, counting down.
CTTTGACACCTTGTACGATTTGCACATCAGAGATCGCCTCCCACAAGGTTAAAAGGTGAAGAAAAATGTGAATACTTATTCAACCCTTTATGTCCTTAATCCAGACTCCATTGATCAATGCTTCCACTACCGTTCTTCTCTCCCAAACGACAGGTGGCACTGAATTAAAAACTTCTGGTGCAATATCTTCTCATGTTGCGCCATTGCACCATATGTCGGTCCAAAAGAAACAGTATGCCCGTTACCTAACTCAACATGGGTAGCAACATTGAGCAAACGCCTCTCATGTATCTTCAAAGGGCTTAGTAGGAGGTTTCAAACACTGATTTCAAGATTTGTGAAACCAAAATTCATAAGCTAGGTGATTTGCTAGTGTTTTTCCTTAAAAAAAGGTAGCTATCTGGCTGACGTTCCCTAGGAATGGGATGTCCAACAAACGTTGTTTGCTGACCGTTTTAGTTGTGACGCGAGACAAAACGATGGCAGTTTCTACTCTTTTTGCTCAAAAATTTCTTCTTCATATAAACTATCATGTTGTTATGAAGAAACTGACAACCCCCAAATGTAAATGCCACAGCCTCCCAACGAACGATCACTAGATAAGAGCGTTAAAAAAACCACCTCAAATTACTTATCTTAAATTTGTCTAGCTAAGTAATTCAGGACAGAGGGAGTAGTAATTGAGGTAGAAGGCAATGTTGACAGTTTCAGCATAGAGAGTCTGCTAGAGATGCCTTGATGTGTCGGCGAAACAGATGTGCGGCAGTGGGCGATTAAACCGGACTAGGCATCAGCAACCGAGACGAGCTTCCCGCAGAGAAAATCATCAACAAACTAGGGCGCAGCTGGGCGCGATTGGCCGAAATAGTTTTCCTAGTAAGGCCACAGATTCCTGGCTGCTTACCAGTTGCACGTGCTAAAACCGATCAACCGCTCGACAGACAGTACTGACACCGCTCGTTGGGTAAGAGAGAACCTGAGATGTGGTCATGCGGCCAAGAGGTTGGGGACGGACACCGCGAGGACAACCGCTAGTTTATTAGTAGATCCAAACGTCTACTCTAATCTCGTGGCTGCCTTGGCTTATCGACTCGGGGTCGCAACAATAAAATATCAGTGCAAGATTGCAAGTGGCAAAGCTAAACAAACAACTCGAGGTGTCGATGCCGACGAAGATTAGTTAAAGCTCGCCCTCTCAGTGTGACAGGGCATCGGCAGATCGATCGTAATCTAAGCAATCCGCACGTGGTTTTGGGAGCAGCGCCTGGCTGGCCCCTGATGAGAATGCGATTGGGCAAGTGGCAGCACCAACCATAAACAAATTCTGCTGCTCTTTATTACTCCTTTACCAGTTAAAGAAAGATACTCCACAATAGGTAGTGCATGGTTCGAGGAAGGTTCGAGTCGACCACCTCAAGTTTTCCCGAGCCGGAGTCAGGACTCGAGAACCCGGATCTAGTGGTCATTGGGAGTAGATGTGCAAAGCGCAGCTGTGGACGACCCGCAGTAGTGGCCCAAAAACCGGTAAAGTTAATCCTAAGTTCCTAACCCAACACGTGAGGTGAGGATTCGTTCCAACGCCTACTCATCTGCAGCAACTAGCAAGCGTAGAGTGTAGCCGCGTAGGTGATGAACTTTGAACTTTCCTGCAGGATCGGAATGCGCTAGCCGTCCACGTACTCAGCTTGGGAAACTTCACCGATGCGGGCACCGGGCGTCTGGGCAGGTACGCCTGTACGCCCGTGCGGCCGTGCCCCAGGCCTACGATCGCTACCGCACACACACAGGGCTACTTGTGGCGCCGTTGGCAGCGGACGCCCACGACCACGAGGCCAAAGCACCGAGCAGCACCGCAGCACCACCGTTGCGGCTCCTCTTTTGCAGAGGAAAGTGCCGAACAACCAAAGGAATGCATCGGTCGGATGGAGCCCTGCCACGACCATGCATAGATGCCTCGGAAGGTAAACCCACCACCCGGCAGCTGGCCGCCTCACCAAGATTCAAGTCATCATCACCAGACACACATGATCTCCCTATGACTTTCTTAATATTTACTATTTTCTGAATGATGATTCGGGTTATCATGCATGTTGTTGGACTTATATTCTTAAGCAGCCTGAACTGAAGTCAGGATCATGCTTTCTAGGTGTCCGATGATGGTTGTGGCGCGGTTCTTGGTCCATGAGTCTTGCCTCCTCTCCATTTGTGACTTGCGGTTCGGCTAGGCGAGTTGTTTTATTGTTGTTGTCATCGTGTTGTGTTGTGAACTGTATGCCGAAATGTATTGTGTTAGCTGTTTGACTCTTCTTCTACGATACTGGTACACCTCTCCATGATGTATCATTGAAAATAATTACATGGATGCCCTAACTTGATTCTTACTACTTATATTTGCCGCTAATTTTTGGCCGTGCCCATTTATATTCATGTTCTATCAAATGTCCCTATGAAAATACCCTTCTGTGACGTTTTCATCCAGATAAAGGGATTTGAATGTCTCTGAGACATTCTCTAAACGTTTTTACCCGTTCTTACAGGTAAGACCTCATTGAAACACTCGATCTCATACGGCCCAACTCCGTCGTGCGCTTAGCGCCTCCACCACTGTGGGGTCTAGGGAGGACCCTCTAGTTGACTAGATGCGTGCACTCTTTTGGAACCTGCGGGGCTTTGGGAATGAGGGCCGCCGCAGGCAACTAGTGGAATACATGCGTGAGGAGAACATCGACATTGTAGCGGTCCAAGAAACAATGCGTATGGAGTTCTCGTTAGCAGAGCTGGAAGGTCTCAGTAGGCACCAGTTTGCTTGGCACTGGTTGCCGGTTGCTCACGGGGCATCCTTCCGGGGGTGAAGGATGCCACCCTTGAGGTTGGGTCCATGGATCGGGGTGAGTTTTTTGTGAGCATGGAGGTGTGGGAAAGAGCGATCAACTTCAAGTGGGAAGTGATTGTAGTATATGGGCCAGCTGATCATAGTCGATCCCAATCTTTTCTAGAGGAAATCCGCACAAAAGTCTCATCCGCGTCGTTACCTATCATTATTGGTGGTGACTTCAACCTCATTAGAGCTCCGTCGGATAAAAATAATGCCCGGATCGACTTTCCGGGCATGCAGCGATTCAATGATTGGATCATTGACCTCGGTATCGAGAGTTAGATAGGGTTGGGGGAAGGTTTACTTGGACCAATCGGCAGTTGCCCCCAACCTGGAGTGTCTTAGACAGGGTGTTCATGTCCCCGGACTGGGAACTGCGGTTCCCCCTAGCTTGCTTGCAGGCCATCACCCGAATCGGGTCAGATCATGTGCCCCTGCTGTTATCATCTAGTGATGAGAGGCCTCGCCCGCCCTCATGGTTCCGCTTTGAGTCCTTCTGGCTACGGCAACCAGGTTTCATCGGGGCGATTAAGGATCGCAGGGTGGCAGCTCGGCTGGAGCCACACCGATGGATGTCGGTGGTCGATGATTGGCACTTCCTGGAGAAGCGATCTAGACAATTCATGACGGGTTGGGGTGCTAATGTAGGTCGTGATCTCAAGATTAGGAAGGGAACCCTACTTGCGGAGATTCAAGTCTTGGACTTGAAGGCCGATGCCGTGGGCCTCTCTTCTGACGAATGGGCTCTTCGCTAGCTTAGAAGAGGACTTGCTCGAGATTTACTGGAAGGAAGAGAAATATTGGTGCCAATGGGGGACCTTCAATTGGGTCCTCTTCGGTGGCGCCAACACATCATATTTCCAGGCCATTGCTAAAGCCCGTCAGCGTTGATGCACCATTTCCCTTCTTTGGGTGGGGGATCGATTGATCCAGGACCCAGACGAGGTTCGTCCTCATGTCAACACATCATGCAATCTTGCCCATGTCAGGTCCGGTTGAGCTCGATCTCCTTTGGGAGATTAAATTGCCTTTAAAGATTAGAATCTTCCTATTGCAACTGGTTAGGGGCCGCCTTCCGTCTGGTACAGAGGTGCGTAAACGCAATGGCCCCTTCAACGGCCTCTGCCCCTTGTGTTCGGTACTTGACTCGAACCACATTTTCTTTACATGCCCCTCTAAGAGATTTTTATGGAGCTGCCTTCACGAGGTGGTGGGTGGCAGTTGGTGCCATGCTAACCTCCTAGACATGTCCGCAAAAGTTCTAGCATTTCCCGCTACAGGGCGTCCCTCCATCTGGGTGTTGGTTGGGACGCTGTTGTGGACATTATGGAACGTCCGTAATAAGTTGGTGATTGAACACATCATTCGTCTATGAGTGACGGATGTTGTATACAAACTATGTGGCTTTCTACAGCTCTGGAGGCTGCTTAGCAGGTGACAGGACCATGTCTCCATCGACGAGGTGATCGCCGAGCTCCGCTCCACCACTTCTAGACTTGTACCACTGCTCCTGCCACTGCTCCCTCCACCTCCTCCGGAGCCGGACTAGCTTATGATGTTTGATGCTCGATTTAGGGGATTGTTGTGCTGCTCCCCTAGCAAAACTTATGTTCTCTTACTTGTGTGTGTGTGTTTGGACCGGTCTCTGAAACCTTGTTACTGTTGCTTTGTGTTGTGGTCATTCTTTATTATATAAAGCGGGGGAACCCTTTTTCTTCAAACACTCCCTCGCCTCTCTTTCTTCTACCTCTCGACAACATGTCTTGGTACTCAAAGCGTGAGAAGAAGCTTCCTGGTCGAGTGTACACACACACACACATAGAGAGAGAGAGAGAGGATGGAGACAAGGGAAGCAATGTGTACAGCATGCATCTTGTCAGAGAGTTCGTCAGCGACTGGTGACATAAGTCACATAGTGAGATTGGGAAATTTTGCAACTAGAGTTTCCATGACTTGAGGATTTCCTGTTCATAGGTCAGCGTGGTTGGAATTTATCATGGAAGCTCTAAATTTTACACCCACAACGAGACTTTCTGTAGGCTTGAGTACTGCACGAAGCATCGGTGTCTGGGGCAAAAACTCGTTGTTGCTCATGTTGGGGAACGTAGTAATTTCAAAAATTTCCTATGCACACGCAAGATAATGGTGATGCATAGCAACGAGAGGGGAGAGTGTGTCCACGTACCCTCGTAGACCGAAAGCGGAAGCGTTATGACAACGCGGTTGATGTAGTCGTACGTCTTCACAATCCGACCGATCCAAGTACCGAACGCACGGCACCTCCGAGTTCAGCACACGTTCAGCTCGAAGACGTCCCATGAACTCCGATCCAGCAGAGCTTCGAGGGAGAGTTCCGTCAGCACGACGGCGTGATGACGGTGATGATGATGCTACCGACGCAGGGCTTCGCCTAAGCACCGCTACGATATGACCAAGGTGGATTATGGTGGAGGGGGGCACCGCACACGGTTGGGAGAGATCAACAGATCCACTTGTGTGTTTATGGGGTGCCCCCTGGCCACGTATATAAAGGATGGAGGGAGGAGGAGGCCGGCCCTCATAGGGCGCGCCCAAGTGTGGAGTCCCTACTAGGACTCCCTAGTCCTAGTAGGATTCCACCTCCCACATGGAATAGGAAAAAGGGAAGGGAGAAGGAGAAGGAGAAGGAAGGAAGGGGGCGCCCCCCTCCCTAGTCCAATTCGGACCAGTCCATGGGGAGGGGTGCGGCCACCCTTTGAGGCCTTTCTCTCCTTTTCCGTATGGCCCATTAAGGCCCAATACGAATCCCGCAACTCTCCGGTACTCCGAAAAATACCCGAATCACTCGGAACCTTTCTGATGTCCGAATATAGTCGTCCAATATATCGATCTTTACGTCTCGACCATTTCGAGACTCCTCGTCATGTCCCCGATCTCATCCGGGACTCCAAACTACCTTCGGTACATCAAAACACATAAACTCATAATACAAATCGTCACCGAACGTTAAGCGTGCGGACCCTACGGGTTCGAGAACTATGTAGACATGACCGAGACACGTCTCTGGTCAATAATCAATAGCGGAACCTGGATACTCATATTGGCTCCCACATATTCTACGAAGATCTTTATCGGTCAAACCGCATAACAACATACGTTGTTCCCTTTGTCATCGGTATGTTACTTGCCCGAGATTCGATCGTCGGTATCTCAATACCTAGTTCAATCTCGTTACCGGCAAGTATCTTTACTCGTTCTGTAATACATCATCCCGCAACTAACTCATTAGTTACAATGCTTGCAAGGCTTATAGTGATGTGTATTACCGAGTGGGCCCAGAGATACCTCTCCGACAATCGGAGTAACAAATCCTAATCTCGAAATACGCCAACTCAACAAGTACCTTCGGAGACACCTGTAGAGCACCTTTATAATCACCCAGTTACGTTGTGACGTTTGGTAGCACACAAAGTGTTCCTCCGGTAAACGGGAGTTGCATAATCTCATAGTCATAGGAACATGTATAAGTCATGAAGAAAGCAATAGCAACATACTAAACGATCAAGTGCTAAGCTAACGCAATGGGTCAAGTCAATCACATCATTCTCCTAATGATGTGATCCCGTTAATCAAATGACAACTCATGTCCATGGCTAGGAAACTCAACCATCTTTGATTAACGAGCTAGTCAAGTAGAGGCATACTAGTGACACTATGTTTGTCTATGTATTCACACATGAACTAAGTTTCCGGTTAATAAAATTCTAGCATGAATAATAAACATTTATCATGATATAAGGAAATAAATAATAACTTTATTACTGCCTCTAGGGCATATTTCCTTCAGCTCAATGTGTCACTTGGGGAGGAGTAAGAACCTAACAAGGATATGACCCTCGGGCATGCCATCCGGATGTATGACCGGCCATATCGTCCACCAATATTTCATGTTAGTCACTCAGGCCCAAATGCTAGTCGAGCACCATACCACCTTGGGAGACAAAGAAGCAAGTAGCTACCCACACACGACATGGCCCGCTTTCACCAAAGGGTGCAGGACCACTACCATTCTGACTCGAGCCATGTAACCCTAGCTCAAGACAACAATTTGGAGCCGTCTACACTACAAAAAAAAGACACTTCCGTGATGATACGTGTTTGTCACAGTAGGTCACGTTTTCTGTCATGCATGTACATCCATGACAATTTTATGACGGAATCAAGATAGTCATACCTGTGCTGTCATAGAAGTGTTCCATGACATTACCAAAATTATCATCACGGAAGTGTCCACTTCCATGACGGTAAATCGTGCGTCACAGAAGTGCTTTCGTCAAGGTTGACCAACACGTGGCATCCACCGTAACGGGTCGCCGTTAAGCTATCGGGTCCGGTTTTGGATCCGATAACCTGTTAATAGCCAGGACCAATGGGAAATTTCCACGTGTAAAATTCTGATTGGCCGGAGGAAACACGTGTCAGCTCGTCAGTGGGTCAGATAGGCGCCTATGATATGTCGACACGTGCGACGGCCCACCACCGGCCCATTTAGCTTACAAAGGTCGGTCCGTTTGACTTGGTCAAAAGTTAGTGGGCTGGCACATGAAAACCCTGTTAACGGTCTCTTCGCAAATAGCCCATTTTACTGCCCGGTAACTCATGGCCCATTAGGGCCTACCCGGAATCGTCCCAACAACGTCATGTGGGCCGTCGAATATAACACCAGCCCATTTCACTTTTGGCCCATGTATGGCCCACGACATCTTTCGGCCCATATGAGTCCTTCGTATCTTTAGGCCCTTTAGAGGCCCACGATGATTCTACCCCATAATGAACAATAAATTTCTTTGTACCTGTTAACGGCCCATGATTCACATGGGCCGTTTCCACCCCCTGTTAGCTTTTGGCCTACTGACGGCCCATACGTTCTTGGGCTCCTTTCCGGCCCTCGATTACTTCCGGCCCGTTACTGGCATGTTCCCCTAATGGGCCAAATTCGGCCCATGGCAAGAGTCGGCCCGTTTCTGGCCTGTTAACCCATTGCGCCGTTTCCAGCCCGTCCTATATTCTGGCCCATTAACGACCCGTTATGCTTGTGAGAATTAAGCCTTTGCTGACCTCTGGCCTGTTAACGGCCCGTTACCGTGCTGGGCCGATACCAATTACACCCGTTTACGGTCCATGCAGACCCATTTATCTGACGGCCCGAGGCCCACCGATTCTACGGGCGTGTTGGAGGCCCATTTAAAGACGGCCCATAGGAGGCCCATGGATCCTATGGCCCATAGCAGGGTTAAGGTTACCACGGTCCGTATATGGCCCATGGTTGTTGCGGCCACTAGCAAACCAGGGAAAAAGAAGACTAGGAAATAAATAAGCCCGAAACTAATGCTAGGCTATTAAGGCAATTGCACAGATTACATCCACTGGGCATCCAAGATCGCCACCAGTGCAAATATAGGGAACACCCTACACTATAGAAAAATGGCTTGCTGTTTTCTTCAGCCGGTGGCTGCACGTTAAGAACAAATTTTGTATCACAACAAAACAAATTACAACTATAAAACAAAAGGAAGGTTGGCATAAAAGTTAACAGTCTGGCAGATAAATGCACCACCAGAAGTTCAGAAGCTTAGTTCATTTGACCTGACTCTTACGTTTTCATGCTGTATTGTCCAATGGAGCACCATAACCTTCGCCTTCATTTCTCCTAGGCTCTTGAACAACATAGAAAATGTCTGATAGTCTGGTTTCAAAACCATGCATATCTTGACGACATCGAACAATGTCTGTCCTTGTTTCACAAAGGGTCTCTGTTAGGGAATGGACTTGTGTCTGGAGCGCAGATATAACATTGTTTTGAGCTTGCATATCTTGATCATGAGGCAGTTTGGACGAGATTGCCTTAACAACCAACCCAGTATTACGCAGGAACGTGCTTTTGGCACTGTTAGTGGACAGGTACTGACCCACTGCAGCAAGAGCTGACATTGCGGTTATAGTTGCCTCGCCACCTTCAGAAGGTGGCGGTTCCACCATTTTTTCCATAGCTTGCTGAAAAGTTGAGTTTTTACATTAGTAGTACCAGAACAGAAGATATTAAGGAGGCAGCAAAACCAAACAAAATAGCTTTGGTCTATATACAGAACTTATTCTGGTGAACCCATGTAAAATATTAGTTGTATTTTACTGCAAAGTACATAATAAAACCAGGTTCCAAACATATGACCATGTACCATGGCTAATGTATTGTCTATTTCTTCACATTGTATTGACAGCTAAGGATAAAGAGACAAAGTTTATAATACGGTAAGCATAGTATGACATCATTCATATCACAAAACAACTGAGAACAGACAAACAGGAAATTGTAACGTTGTGTGGGCAAGTCCAGCACGGAACTAGATTACATGTCAAGATCAAAGGAACATCACTCCTCTCTTTTAAACCTTGTAGGGTGCAACGATATGCTAAGACAATTGTGTATAAAATTGAAAAGAGTAATAGACATTGGCTGCAAACCATGCAGTTCAAGGCACAAGTCAGAGTAAGTAGTAGTTAAAAGGCATGAGGATTACGGAATTATAACAGCAGCTTTGACTGGTGTAGTCATGCCCTTCGTCTTGCTGGTGTGACAGTCCTTGAAGATTTCCACAGCATTTGGTTCAGGTACTTTTTGGTCCTTGCGGGCTTTCCTCTGCATTTGGAACAAGTCAATATAGATCTGATAATATGGTACAGCGAAAAGAGTGAAACAGCAGCTAATTACAAGAGCCTCGCAGTGTGCAATATAGCTACGAGATCCTGTGTATGTTGGAATTTCACTTTCGTACGGTTGGCCTTGTTCTTTGAACAGTTCACCTACAAGAAGATAGATTTGTGTGGCACATGCGTAAATAGGACTTCAACATGTGATCTGAACACACACACACACACAAATATATATATATATATATATATATATATATATATATATAATGTACCTGATACTTCAGATCAGACCAGTGCTTAACGAGGCATCTCCAGTTTTCATCCGATATATTTTCCATTGGAGATGTTTGGGCAAGTTCACTGTTAGCCTTGCCTTCAAGGTGAGTTTTCCTCAAATTATACCGATACTGTCGCAGAGCAGACTTGAAAACATGGGTGCAAGCTTGTCCGGTTGCATCATCTTGGCTATCCAACTTGAACCTCATCTGTTGAAAATTATGGGAGTCTCATTATCAGCAACCTAGAAAGTATTGGACAGAGCAAGACGATATTACTAGTTTCCATACATAACCATACTTACAGATAAATGGTCGAGGAAGGTGTTGAACTGGGTTTCATCTTTGTCATTCCTGTACTGAATCCATGTTGGGAGGATACGCACATGACACCTAACGGCAACCGCTGCCTCTGATACTAACTTGGCTGACTCTGTAGCATCATGTGGCCTTTTTAAACCTGCCTCAAAACGGATCTCCATTCTTCCTCCTCTAGATTTAGTTAACCTATCGAGCATTATCCCTGATGTTTGTTTCCTCTTGCGCCTAGGTGCTAGTCCAACAAGGAACATAGGAAGTGTTAGTGTACATCAAACTGTGAGACTACATATAAAGAAGCATGCAACTGTAACTTGACTCCAGCAACTACCTTCTTGCTGTTGAAGCACACAAAGTTCATCTGCTTGCCAACTCATCTTGTGTCAAGAGTGCTTCGGAAGTAGTATCAGGTGGCAAGGGAGCTTGGGAACGTGAGTTGACCAACGAGTAAATCATGCAGCTGGTGGTACTGTGGAAGATGTTGCAACAACTAGGGCTGTCTCTGCTTGTTTGGTGGCAGCTATTTGTTTCTGTTTGGCTTGTTCTGCAGCTCGTGTAGCACGGGATACCCTGTCGGTACAATTTTCCGCTGGACTTTGACCTTCTATTGCACCATCAGTACCAGCAGAATCTGCAGTATTCTTCCGCTTCCCTCCCCTTGTCATTCTGTGTTGCTTCCTGTTTCTCTGTGCCATGTTAAGTCAAGCCGACAAGAAAAACGAATAACAATTTAGTTCTTCAGAACAAATTGATGCGTGATACAGACGAACTGAACTTTGATGTTAGACAACCACATGATAGGAGGATGTAATATGTACGAAAAACAGGACGGCATGAGATAACCAGAACTATGATGTGTAAACTAAGCAGAAGACATTTCACTAAATTAGAAGCAATGCAATGGAAGGTAGACACCATATGAAAGATGCTACAAATATCGCTCTGCCAAGTTAACAGTGTCTCATCATAAATGCCGTTTAAACAAATGTGAAGCAGTACAAGAAATAAATCATATGCAAGATGCAAACAACATCACACTACCAAGTTAAAGGTCTCTCGTCATTAGTGCCATTGCATATTCACAGCATTGCATATTCACAGCTTATGATGTGTAAACTAAGGAGAAGGCATTTCAACAAATTAGAAGCAATGAAAGCTAGACACCATATGAAAGATGCAACGAATATCACTCTACCAAGTTAAAATTGTCTCGTCATAAGTGCCATTTCAACAAATTAGAAGTAGTACAAGCTAGAAAAGAATGCGAGATGTAACCTATATCACACTCCCAAGTCAAACGTGTCTTATGATAAGTGATTGTTGCAGGTTACACAACAGTAGTACTTTGATGTAAGAACATGGTGTGATAGACAGATATTGTATGTTCTAGAAACAGGAACACGTGTCTTATTCACAAGTATAATGTGTAAAGTAAGCAGATGAAATTCAACAAAATTAGAAGCAATACAAGCTAGACATCATACATAACATGCAACCACATATAACAGTGCCAAGTTAGAGGGAGCACCTGTGATGGTGCACTAGGGGAGACGTGCTCATCACCAACACAGCTACGTTGAGTGTCTATGCATGTGTTGTCTTGGAAATCATCTTGGGGGATGGAGGAGTAGAATCTGTAGAGGCCCTCCGTTTGGAAGGAGCACCTTCATCCGCTGCCTTGCTAACTTCCTTCCGCTTTATTGATTTTGAATTGTCAAGTAAAACCGACAAGAAAAAGCAATAAAATTCACTCTTCAGAACTCATTCGTGCATGATACTGACAATCACTACTTTGATGTAAGGCAAACACATGATTCCAGGATGGAATAATACGAAAAACAGGACGGCATGGCATATTCACAACTGTTTGTGTAAACTAAGCAGAAACCATTTCAACAAATAAGAAGCAATGCAAGCTAGACACCACATGAAAGATGCAACCAATATGACTCTGCCAAGTTAAAAGCGTCCCATCATAAATGGCATTTCAACAAATTAGAAGCAGCGCATGCTATAAATCATATGAAGATGCAACTAATATCACACTGCATATAATAAAGGTGTCTCGTCATATTGATTTATGCGGGATACAAAAAAAATAGTTTTATGTAAGGACATGCTTAATAGACAGATGTACTATGTACTAAAAACAGGAAGGCATGTCACATTAACAGGTATAATGTATAAACTAAGCAGAATAGCACATGCAATTTAACCAGATTGGAAGAATTACAATCTAAACACCATATGCAACATGCAACCACATATCACGCTGCCAAGTTAGAGCAAGCACCTGCGATGCTAGTGTAGGGGAAATGCGGTAATCAACTATAGAGCTACGTTCACTATCTTCATCTAGCCTTGCTGTTTCTTGAGAATCATGTGGGGAGGCTGACGTTGCAGTCTTTAAATGAGAATCTTTTATCACAGTAGTCAACTGGCGTGACTGCCTCATCATAAGTGATTGATGAGGGATACACAAGAACATTAGTTTGATGTAAGAACATGGTTAATAGACAGATGTACTAGTATGTACCAAAAACAGGAAGGCATGTCATATTCAAAGGTATAGTGTGTAAGCTAAGCATATGCAATTTAACAAAATTGGAAGCAATACAAGTTAGACATCCGGCTGGAGTGGTAAGCATGATCATCTAGGACCTGAGAGCCTGGTGGGAGGCGGGCTGCTTCGCCACCATCGTGGCTTTTTAGTTGGCTTCCAGGTGATGCATGTCTGTGCTGGGCTTGTCACTGGCTCGGCCAGTGCCCTGACTAGCTATTTGTCTTCTGGTGCTCCCGGGATGGTGGTTCATGTAAAAAATATCTTTCCTTATCTTGATAAAGACCGACTTCGGCCTTTCGAATACAAGCTAGACACCATATGCAACATGCAACCACATATGACACCGTGAAGTTAAAGCAAGCACCTGGGATGGTGGTTCACGGCGAGCGAGATCATCAACTCCAGAGCTACGTTTACCGTCTCCATCTGTTAAACATCCAACCTTTAAAGCGAAAACATGTGTCTTGCCTACCCGCGAAACAAGCAGGAGCGCCTTCTCTCTTTTCTTTTCTGCTTCTGTGAAGGCAGAGTCTGAAATACCCTTGCATAAAAACACAATAGTGAGAGTATGGGTGAAGTGTGTGCAGAACTAGTGCACTGTAAAAGTAGCAGATAGCAGGTGGCTGAAAAATAAATGATAGGAGACATATGATAGCTCTACAACATTGCATGGCAAACGAAATTAGATTGTACTCTGTATGATTTTGTAATATATGGGCACAGGAAATGCAGGTACTCCTCCAGCACACCACCACATGTGGTCCTATCAAGATAACAGTCGACTGAAAATAAATAGGTCAGTCGATTTTTTTATGAACCGTCCGATCTATAAGGAACAGACAGATGGCCTTCGTCTACCTCCCGCTAGTCACTGTTGATGATCTTTCTCGAACCGCCAGCGACCACCAGCCCAGACCCCTGCCTCCGCTGCCCCGCCCTCCCCTCGACCTCACACCACCGCCGTGCTTGGCAGCGCCCCCATGCCATCCCTTTAATCCCAGCCGACCTCCAGATCGGACGCCAGCAGCTCTAGGCCCCAAACCCCCTAAGATAAACACCGAGGCGCTGCTTCCCCGGCGTAATAGGCGGACTAGCGCCTGTTACGCCGGGGAATGATTCCGTTAATTGGGAATCAACTGACCAGGAATTGAAATCCAGGGGGCGACAGACCTCTAGCTAAGGTGAAATAGTATATGAGGAGAAACCTTGTGCATCGCGAGTTACTAGGAACATCTAGTATCAAGAAGAAGCGGTCAACTAGTGTCTTCTATGGGATGAATACCGTGCAAGCAGACACGTAAGATTTGCACGAATAAGGGAAGAGGAGTACCATTTTCGGTTGCCGGTGTGGTCTCCTCCACATGTCGTGGCGATCTTCTTCTTTTTGCCAGGGGAACCGATGTTTCGGAGGAGGGTGCAGGCTTGGACGAACCCATGGCCAAATTGCCGGCGGAGGGGAAGCATATTCGAGGCGGCGAAGGACGGCGTAGCAGGAACAGCTCCGTTGCGGTGGACGGTGGCGAAGTTGGAGTGGCAGCGGTGAGGCGCAGGACGGCGTGGTTGAACTGGCTCAGGTACGGACGGCTCGGCCTCGGCTTCAACTACTAGCCATGGAGGGTGTTGCGGTTGAGGTTGCTGTGGACGACGACGTAGGGGTATCAGCTCCGGTGTGATGGAGGAGGGTGGCGGTAGTTGGGTGGGATGGGGTGGCGGACGAAGGACGCCGGGGTTTCGCGGCTGGTGGAGAGGTAGTTTTGGCGCCCACGGAGTATGAATGGGGAATCGGACGAAGGGGCGGGGGGAGCTAAGGGAGATCCATGTTTCGGTCTGGGACGCACTTGTTTTTGGCTTTTTTGAACAGATGGGACGCGCTTGTTTGAAATTTGGGGAAAGTACAAACTTTACCCCCCCTCTTAAATTTCGGACCTACTGCGGGTTGGGGGTAGGATGGTAATCCCAGGTGTCCCAAATAGTGCGCAGGAGCGATTTCGGCCGCGCGCATGTGTGCTTAGGCAGCCATTGTGTATGAATGTTTTTCGGAGGCGGTTGCATGGCGTCTAGATGAAGCTACAAACCTACCCCGGTTTAGACCTTTGGACGTCGGGCCGGTAGGTTTCACGGGTCGGAGTTAGAAAAGTAATTTCCTTCTACTACCAAACATTGGTCTCACGCGGTTTCGGGCGAGTAGAGGCTCTTTTGGCGCTTCGTTCGAAATTTTGAAACATAAGCATTCACGTTTAGAGTACTCTTGAACTTTGAGGATTGACCTAAATAGACAACGTTAAATTTGATCTTGTATGTTTGAAAACCTCATTCAATTATCCACTTCTTTTTGAAATTTTGACACTTGAAAATCCTATAACTATGATTATTTTGGAATGGAGGAGCTAAATTTGAATCTATTTTGTACACGACTATATATGCTATTATGTACAAAATCAGAGCAAAGATTGGTGCCCCCATAATTTAGGTATGATTTACAAATGCCATGATATCGAATTCAAATAATTGAATGGACTTCATGTTGAATTCGATTTTTTAAACCACCTTAAGTTGAATTCAAATGTATGCTAGTTCATAGCTAGCTATTTATAATGTTCATTGTGTAACTTTCGTATGTATAATGTGCTTTACACACACAACATGAACTATACTCACGTTTATATTCGATTGCTAAAGCGATGCATTGTCTGGAGTTCAAAATACTAACTATGTGGATCAATTATGTCGAATAATAACATAGACATGCTCAAATTCGATAGAATCTAGATGTCTGATGGATCAATGACCGTTCCTTACGCGAATTGCAAATATCATGATCCCATCCTAATATTTGGATACAATTTATATCTTTAATCAATGTGTACATCAGTCTTTTACGTGTAGTTTCACTCTCCATCGGTGGTCTCTCACACATGCTCACACACTCTCTCCCGAGGTGTCTTTCTCGCAGACATGCTCTCGATATAACCCTCCCTCCCTCTCGTAACCATTTACGACTGTTTTCACTAACCTTTATCACAAGCACTCTTCCTCTCACAAGCATACACACGCACAATCCCCATCGACCCTTTCTATATACATAGACCTGCCTACGTGTCTCCTGTACGCACATTATCTTTAGGTCCTGTCTCTCACGCATTGTCTCACACCTCTCTTCCTAATCGACGAGTATGATTCTAGCAGAGCATTCTGTAGGATGCCCCTTAAAGTTAGGTTGGATGAATAGTAATATCAGAGATAAGGGGTTACCTTAGTCCGAGAACCCAGGGTTACAAATCCTAGCCGGCTTTGTCAGTGGACACAGAGTCCTTCACAGTTCTGCTATCTTGTCTTGTACGACAAGTCATCCATGGGTCTCCCTAAATGCGTCACGGGCCGACCAATGTGGCGCAGGACGGAACCGAACCAAGGGCCTCACCTCGACCCACCGGACCTCACGCGGTGACACACCCTCTGCCCCCAGGTCTCGTTATCTTCTCACACCCACACATACCAACACAGACACCACACAAAAAAATCTCCTCGTGCCTCTATCCCCTCCCCCCTTGCATATACACACTCAAGGGAATCTCTCGCCGTGACATCATATTAGTCTCTCTCTCTAGACCTCTCTCATTTCTCATGTTATCTCTCCCACGCCCCCTCCCCCCGCCGGTCCCTCTATCCATGCCTCTCTCGAATACGTAATACACAACCATACCTCTCTAGGCCCTACCAAATACATCAACTATGCATTCACACATGTTACATCACGTACCCCATTGATCTAAAAAGCCTTCTCTTCACGTTTATTTCGCATACAACATTCCTTTTGAATAAAGTGTGGCCAAAAAATTATTTTAGAATTTCTACATATATACAACATTACAAAGTAATATGGAGGAGTATGAACGTTAATTTGCATTGCATGGTGCCCACAATGATATTTATTCCGCAATGTGAATTTTTTTATTTTTATACTATATATAAAGTTAGTCATAATAAAGAGAAACGAAGAGCATCTCTCTCCCCATCGCATACACCCCCTCTACGCGCCTTTCACGTACACACACAAACTATCTCCAGGTCCCCTAAAAGTAAGCCCCCAGCACATTCACGCATGTTTCATCTTTCTCTCGCGATATATACAGTGACAATCATTGTATTTGGAGTGAAAGCACGATACACACATTGGACTTTAGAATCCACTCTTTATGGTCACCATTTATGTTTTGTGGTTATTATACAGTCACGGGCTCACCCTACAGCTCTGTATTTGCTCAAGACACGACTAGTTGACCAGTTAGCGCTCCACGTGGCACCTCTAGTGTTGCATCACATTATCTCACTACCATTGGGCCCACCCGTCGGCTTGTATCTACTCTTCTACACTCTTATAAAAAACAAAGTTGGTGATGATGGTGTGCCTGCCATCCTGTAATATAGGCCGTCCGATTTATATCTGACGGATAGAAAGGAAACTATGGCAATTTTGCAAAAAGGTACCCACACGCCTCTCCACATTTGCAAATAAGGCCTTCCCTCGTTCATCCTTTTCTCTCACAAGATAAACTAGTCATACAAATGCATCTCGATGTTACGTGCAACGCACGGGCACCTTGCTAGTAAGAATGAAAACAAACGACAAAAAAGTATTGAACGGTGGTTCGAAGTCATGACCGCGGGCACAGCGGACAAGGTGGCCTTGTATTGGTATGCTGAGCCATCTGTTTTAACACACAGGAGCTGGTGTGGTGATTATACACACATGCAAGCATGCACACAAACTGCATGCACGCAACACTCACATGAACACATGCAGCCACACACGCATGCAACACTCACGCGTACACACGTAGCCACGCATGCACGCAACACTCACACGCACACACGCACGCATGCATGCACACACAACACGACCAACACACATTCTCACGCTCAAGTGCTCAACCTACACGTGCATGCGCACACATCAGGCCCTGACAGACACATACACAACCAGGTGATTCCCGCTCGCGGGTTGGAGTCTTGTCGCGCCTGCGTAAATTTGTGTTTATCTGACCTTTTTCCTATGTGAACTGACATGTGGGACCCACAAGGAACGTAGTCAATTTAACTAGTCAACATGGTGCCACGCAGGCTATTTGGCCGGTCAACAGAGTGCAATCCGATGCTGAATGGTGAGCAAGTGACCGTATAATCACCGCAAAACGTATATAGTGACCGTAACGAGCGTATTCTGAAGTTCGGTGACGTATTACACTTTTCTCTCTGTACGGCCTCCAAAACTACATCTCTACATGTTCTCGCATGTTACATCTAACTACTATGCAATACAACACTACTACTACACTCTAACACAATAAATCATAAGTGTTTTTAGTTTTACTAGATATCATATTGTTACTTAATTATTCAGTTTGCATACATTAAAATTGCCTTTGAAATGTATGGCCAATATCATCTACCGCGCGGGAAAAATCCCGCCCTTTCCTGTTTAATCGGGTTTGTATGGATGGATCGTGCGAAACAGCAAAACTATAGTACTCCTATACAGTACAAGTGACAGTTCACGGGGCCGCCGTGTCGTGTAATCCTCTGTCGTAAGAGTGGAGCGCTCGCTTTCATAAATGTTCTAGTCCCGTTCGCCGACATGGGGGACATCATGCTACCGGGTCCACGTGCCATACCGAAATACAGTGCAGAGCAGCAAGGGTGAAGCACCCCAGTCATGGCGCCGGCGTAGTAATGAGATGAGGCGTCAAATCACAAAGCTGCACCTTTCCCGCAGTTAAGTTGGAGGGACGAAGTAATAATGCTAAAAAAGAAGTTGGAGGGACGAAGCAACCATCACTTCACTCGTTGCTGAATCCGCTTCTCCCTCATCTTCTTCAAGTTAACCACGTGTTGCTTCTGCGGTTGTTCTGCCTCATGTGGGACGCAGATCGGCTTGGTAAAGCACTGACACGTGGGACCGCATGTTAGCAAACCGCCAGGCCAACGTCCTCTAAAAATAAGAAATCTCCCCCGCCATCCGCGCGACAAAATCACCTCCTTTTTACTAATCTTGATTCTATAATTTTTTAGATCAATATAATTGAGATTGGTATAGATAGCACACAGGAGCAAAACCAAGTGGTACGGTTAAGGGCATCCACAATGTGCAGCCAAATGTGAAAATAGCTTTTGGCATCGATGGGAACCATTGTGGACGGTGCTGCCAAAGCCAAAAAGATGGAACCGAAGCTCCCTGATTGATTGATTGAAGGAATAGAAAAATGCAACGTCTCTCCTCTTGCTCCCGTGCTTGGACGCATGTACAGTATAGAGCACAGAGTCTACTCCCCTGTCCCTTCTATCACAAATCAAAAAGCATTAAGGCGTCAAATCACAAAGCACGGACGAAGCAACCATCATTTCACTCTTCGCTAACTCCGCTTCTCCATCGTCTTCTTCGAAAAACCACCTCACCGCACTAAGCTGGACAGACGACGCTATTGTGTACTAGTAGTACTAATGCATTTACACGTCCTTTGGTTCGACGGACTTCCTGGATGCAAATAAGGTGGTTGTCTCGGCTTGCAGGCGGCACTTGCGAACGACTTACCGTGGTCTCCCTCAACGGTGTTCTCTGTCGAATGCACTTCGCCAAACCACAACGTTCGAGATATCGTCGATGTCACCACAATGGGGAAGGAAGTCAAATAGTTACTACCTCCATTTTTTTGTACACAAGACCAGTATATCAAAATTCCAATTTGCAAAAGGTCACTAACACTAATTGAGGCAAAATTGATGGGTTTGCCTCGTACTAGCAACCAAGGATATTAATATACCCTTGCATGCATGCGGAAGTGAGAAGGTTGGTTTGCATGGCGCTGCATTAATCAAGCGATGAGGAGTGAGATGGTTAGCTCTTTGGGCTTTGGAGAAAAAAAAACGCATTAATTGACACGTCAAACGAGGATTTGTATTGATTAATCCCGCGAAGGAAAACCCCGCCTTTCTTTATTAACACTAGTACACCTAGTACGTACGTACTTATCCTGTTTGGGTCTAGGCCTTGCATTGCCATACTTCGCCACACATTTTTGCCAAGCTTGCCTAAAATTTTCAAAATGAAAAGGAGGTACACTTGCGCACAGCTGTCGCGGTCGCACCGCACCCTCACACGGTCGCTCCGCACCCTCACACAGTCGCTCCTACACGCCGCAAACCCAACCAAGGGAATGCACCCCTCACTGACACGTGCTATCGCATGTGAACAAACCAAACTCAGCCATCCTACCGCTGACACATAATTTTCGTTCATACAGTATGTTTATCAAACCACATGTTGGGGAGGATTTGTATGGCCCGTGCGGTGGTGTGTTGGGGAAGAAGAAGAGGTGAGGAAGAAGGGTTAGGAGACGTAGGATATTCATCCAACCGCCTGAAATGGTAGACTGACCCAAATGATGAAAGTCAGGCGACTTGCATAACAATATATGTTTTTACACATCAAAAGATCCCTAAAAACAACAACATAAAGAAAAACTATCACTACTCGCGGAACGAGACGGCCTCGTCGTCTTCGGCTGCGGGCACAAACCAGCCGTAGCTGCCGACGTGTGTCTCCGCACCGTGGTTGTCCTCGGCCTCCAGCTACTCGTTCACGCGAAGCGTGCGGGCGCTCTGCACGGACGAGAGCACCGCCCGGTTCAAGTCGAGGACGTCCGGTTCTGCCTGTAGGAGGGCCTCGATGTAACATCCCAAAATTCTAAATTTTGGAATGTTAGAACAAATAGATAGATTTGATTGATTGTTTGGTTGTTGTGTGATTGATTGACTGAAAGTGAGTGAAATTCGAAACTTTTGAAAGTTAAATGAGAGGGAATAAAAGGACTTTCCCAAACTTTCATTTTGCTTTTATGATCTCCATGAATTCAAATTCTTTTCATCACAAAACCCTGGAGAGAAGATGACATGACTTCTTCCATTTATTTAAATGAAAAGGGGTGTTGAAAATATATGAATATCATTTGAAAATATTTCCAATTTAGAAACTTCAAGCAACTCAATGATTTTCATGAGAGAAGATAAAATGACTTCTTCAAAACATATGAAATATGAGTTGGAAGTTTAAAAGGATCTAATTTAAAGTCCTTTTGGAAATTATTTTCAATTTGAAGTATTTGGGTTTTATTCAAATTATTTTTCTCCAAAATAAAAATATATAGAAAATAGGGTAACATGATTCCCTACAACAGAAAATTGGAGAGAAATAAATTTGTAATCATTTTGGTATTTTTAAAATGATTTTTATTGGATTTTAGTAGGGCAGTAGCACTCTTTGAGTTATTTGAATTTTTTTGATTTTATTTGGCTTGACAAAAATGTCCACGTTGAGGAAAATCTTTTTCTGAAAATTTTGATATATTATATGCCTATATAATATTTTTATTTATTTTTATTTATTATTTTTGTTTGTCTGAGAAAATGTTATATAAAAAAAACTTTCTTCGGGCCGGCCCAGCCGAGCCAGGCCACGGCCCAACTCGTCGCCGCCGCCTTCCCCGAGTGCGGGAGACCGCATCCCGCACGTCGCCGGAGTCCGCCGCGCCGCCGCCTCCTCCGACCCCTGCCGTAAGCCAGCGCCCCTCCCGTGGCCTTTAAAAAGGCGGGCCCCGACCCCGGCCCCCCTCTTTTCTCCTCCTCCCTAGCCGCCGCTCCCCGCCGGCGCAAACCCTCACCGCCGCCGCCGTCGAGCCGCTCCTTGCCTCGCCGCCGTCCGTCGCCGACCCCACTGGCGACTCCGCCGCTCCGCGGTGCCCCTCCCCGACGTCTCCGCCGTCCTCTAGGACCGCCACCCCCGGTCGGATCCAAGCCGCCACCGCCGTCCTTTTCCTCGCCGCCGATGACCCCGCCGCCGCGGTAACCGCCACCTCCACCTCCCCCGTCCGATTTCGATCCAGAGGCCGAGATCGTTTCTATTTATTTATTGTTTTCTTTTATTTAGCAAACGTTCACTAGTTAAGTCACTGGAGCGAACGTGTTCGTAAATTAGGGTTCAGTAATGAACGTTCACTTTTTAGTTTTTTCTTTTTCTGTTATTTTCGGCCAGGGACCCATCTGTGAATAATTTATTTACAGATTAGCCCCTGAGCTTCAAACGTCTACAACTTTTTACTCGTTTATCCAAATCCAACGAAACCAACGCCCACTTCTTCCTTATGATCTCCTGTTTCCAGTAAAACAACTTAAACATGTTTTTGAAAGTTTTAAAATTTGATTTCAAACAGATTTGTATTTGAACTTTGTTTGATCATAACTCAAGTTTTATAACTCCGTTTGAGTTGATTCTTTTTGCAAATCGAAGCTCTTGACCTAAACTTTCTGATTAGGCCAAATTTAAATAATTTTGGCACTGTTAGAAATTGTTTTATGTTGCAAGAGTTATTAGCTTGGTTTAATGTTTTTCGAATCGTCTTCTTCGATCTTTCTAATCTTTTGAGTGATTGCTTATGTGTGGTTACTATTGCTTGCATACGATAGATTGACCGGAGTGTGACGAGCAGAACTATCAAAAGTTATGAGTGCGAATCATCTTCATCAACATTGCAGGCAAGTTCACACTTTGATCATATCCCTTTATTACCCAGTTTTATGCATTAGATCAACCCTCACACATTGCATGAGTAGGATCTCTTAACATGTGGGTATTGGGAAGTAGTTGATGAGGTAGGAACCTATTGCCCTGCATTCAAACCTTGGGAGTTACTATTACGTTATGCTTATACTGCTATGCTATGCTCGTAGACGTGGATTGGGTTTGAGTGTATTCAGGACAGATGTGAGATTGTTTACTTAATGGTTCAACTTAAGGTGGCAACTTTAATACAGATCTGGGTGGATTGGTAGGGGCACCCTGGGGATATACCAATGGACTTGCTCGGACACCTGGGGATATACCAGTGTTGTCCTAGGAGATCCCGGGGATATACCGTGTGATCATCCTATGGTTCGCCACCCAAGCTCAAAGGGATCATAAGATTATTCATGCTAGAAGCTTCCGTGTGCAGCCACAAGCAATTATGGGCTCTAGCATAGTTGAGTATGTTGCATGACCTCTTCCAGTGGTAGGCTAGCAGATGTAGGGGATGTAGGTTGGTACTGTCTACTCGGGGTTAGAGTTAATGCTTCTGAAAGACTGTGTCTCGGTCATCCGTTTCTCAAACACCATGTAGTGCGAGAATCCCAACGGAGGAGATTGAGTCTTGTGGGGAAAAGTGCACAAACCTCTGCAGAGTGTACAAACTAATCATGATTAGCCGTGTCCCCGGTTATGGACATCTTGAGTATCTAGTTCTTGGATTATCCTATTGATCTCATCATGTTACTTTAATTAATCTTGTTGGGTTAGTGATGATACTTAATTGGGATTGAGATGCTGTCAACCATCTCAATGTTTAACAACCACCATGATAGTTAAATAAAATTTATTCCTTTGCAGTAGGGAAAAATTGGCTTTTCGCAAGACTGTAACCATAGAGCTTTTCCACCAGCCATATATGCATGTAGTGATAGCCTTTGTTCATCATTTCTCTATGGTGTGAATTTGCCAGTACATTCAATGTACTGACCCTTTGTGGCTGCAACGTCTCATGTTGCAGGATCTTACGACGAGTGCTGTGTGTGTCAGCATACCGATCCAGGGATGACACTTAAGCACAGAGACTTGATCGTCTGAGGCCGGGTCGCTACAAGATGGTATCAGAGCACATGTTGACTGTAGGACGTGACCCTAGAAACTGGCAAGCCCATAGAAATGATTTTCTCTAAAACTTTCTTTTTCAAAAGGATCTTTTACCTCTCTTCTCTTCTGAGCTTATTCAAATATTCCCTTTTAGTGAGACCATATCCCTTTCCCCTTTTGACCACTCGAAGATTCGACTGATGAGACCACTCCAAGAAGTAGAAGATATCGGACAACTAAGACCACTTTGGAATGAAGAAGATTTTACCGTGTAAATGGAAACTACAATGGTTGAAGACTCTGAAGACTAGGAGAATTTGAAGATTTGTATGACCTAGGAATGGCTACTCTTATGGAAGTTGGCAGACTATGGAAGCCGTCAATGCCCGAGATCAAGGTGTATCAGAGAAAGACTGGAACGTGGAGCATTAGAAAACAAAGTTTTGTCA
The DNA here is from genome assembly GCF_018294505.1 of Triticum aestivum. Taxonomy (NCBI): domain Eukaryota; kingdom Viridiplantae; phylum Streptophyta; class Magnoliopsida; order Poales; family Poaceae; genus Triticum; species Triticum aestivum. The sequence continues at coordinate 449,693,005 of NC_057802.1, read as the reverse complement.
AGGAAAACCCTAAGGCAGGAGATATCCACTATGGAGAGATAGCTCATGGAAATGACATGGACAGAAACACGGCTATCCATGAAGTTATCGCCTGCTTATGCTATTTTCACCGTGCTGAGTTAAGCATGCATATGCATGGAAGGATTGGATGGTAGAAGGCTGATGGAGCACCTATCAGCAAGATGAAGTTTTAACTTTAGCCAGTGTATCACCAGGATCTGTAGTAGTACATCAAGAATTTTAAGATGGATCTCCAGGAAGCAGTATTTGATAAGGAAGCGTTTCGTGAAGAACTTAGGACCCCGAAGCTGAAGTAGCCAAACTGGAGGAACAAAACCTCGAGATACCGGAGATTTCATCAAGAACTGAAGGACAGTAGGATCATGGTTCATGTCGAGGTTGATGAAACCCAGAAGTTTGGAACGCAACTCCAGAAATATTAAAGGACGTCACGATAGACTTTGCAACAACAGAGATGATCTGGCAAAAGAACTTGAGAAGGACAAGCACGATGGGAAGAAGCCATCGAAGACATGAACAAGACTTGAAGAGTTTTGCGACTTTGAAGATTTATTGACCTTTAGAAGACCAAACCCCTGTTATATACCCACGTTAGATGCGACGATTGTGAGCTATCATTTGTTTGATGTTTTCCGACAGCCACAATAAAAATCTGTCTTTTCAAAACTATTGTTTGCATTGTGTGCATCCCTCTCTATCTCTCTTATCCCACCCCAAACCCATGGACCCAATAGAGGATGAATGGATATGAGCTTATATTTTCTGGACCAATGACTCAATTGGAGACGGACCGATGGATTCAGAACATGAAGGATCACATGGAGAATAACCCTATGGCCGGAAAGGATATGACCCAGCATGCTCTTGAGTGCTTTGAAAGAGGTGCCACTACCTGGTAGAGGATGTACCAAACCATCAATGGATGGCAAGGAGTAACCACTTGGAAGGAATTTAAGTGGACTTTGTTAAAGTCTTGGCTTGTGTCCCAAAAGTTGAGGCCTTATGGAAAGGATATGAATAAACCTTGTGCATACAAGCTTTGTGGAGAAATAGGACACAACCATAAATAAAACAAGGACGAATACCCTGATAAGCGGAGGATTACCAAAGGAGTTAGCAGAGGATCTCAGGGAACTTCGGTTGGAGATTGTTCCCAAAGGTTTTGTTGCAGTAATGGAAGTTCAGTCTACATTGTTGGGAAAGATCCGTGAAGCTCAGAACGATGACAAAGAGATTGCCGAGATAAAAGTGAGAATGAGCAAAGAAAAGGCCAAGGATTTTCGTAAGGATGAGCACGACACCTTATGGTTCGAGGACCGTGTATACGTGCCCAATAATGCAAAGATCAGGAAGTTAATACTTCAGGAGGCTCATGACTCACCATACTCGATTCGCCCTGGAAACACCAAGATGTATTTGGATTTGAAGGAGCATTTCGGGTGGACTGGTACGAAGAAGGATATTGCGGAGTATGTAGTCGTAGGTGATGTATGCCATAGAGAGTAAAAGCAGAGCATGAGAAGCCAGCAGGATTACTACAGCCTATGCCGATACCCGAATGGAAGTGGGATAAGCTTGGCATGGATTTAATTACCGGATTTCCCAGAACCAGATCGGGATATGATTCTATCTGGGTAGTAGTTGATTCGCTTGACCAAAGTGGCTCACCTTATCCCAATGAAAACCACCTATACAAGTGTGAAGTTGGCCAAGATATATATGACCAGGATCGTATGTCTGCATGGAGTTCCGAGGACCATCGTATCAGATAGAGGAACACAGTTTACCTCAATGTTTTGGAATCAGCTGCACCAGACTTTGGGTACTAGGCTAGAGTTCAGTACAACCTTTCATCCGCAGACAGATGGATAGACCGAGAGAGTCAATCAGACTCTGGAGGACATGTTGAGAGCGTGTGCGCTAGATTACGGATCTAGTAGGGATGATAAGCTACCTTACGCGGAGTTCTCATACAACAACAGTTACCAAGCCAGTTTGAAGATGGCCCCTTTCGAAGCTTTGTATGGGAGAAGGTGCAGGACACCATTGATGTGGGATGACGTTGGAGACCATCAGTTGTTTGGACCAAATGTGATCAAAGAGTCAGAAGAGAATGTTAAGATTGATTCGAGATAGACTGAAGGTAGCTCAGTCCAGGCAGAAGAGTTATGCAGACTTAAAAACACAAGGAGGTAGTCTATGAAATTGGAGACAGAGCATGTCTTTATGTGTTCCCTCTGCGAGGAGTTAAACGATTTGGAGTTAAGGGAAAGTTAGCCCCGAGATTTGTAGGACCATACCGAGTTTTGGATTGTATGGCAGAAGTGGCCAACAAGTTGGAGTCACCCGAAGGACTGTCAGGAGTTCATGATGTGTTTCATGTTTCCCAGTTGAAGAAGTGCCATGCAGAGATGGCCAATACTCCCCTATAAGGACGCTTGACCCTGGAAAGGATAATGATGTTCCACGAAGTGGAGTATGGACTTCATAAGTATAAGTTTTATCTCGGTATGTGGGATATCCCACGAGGATGAAGAGATAAATTACTATTGGATATAAAGGAGGTATGATGTTGGAAATATGGATCAATGGAAATTCCATGATGAGTCTGAGTAAACATGTCCTAGTTTGGTGCAAATAGAAGGAAGGGAGACACTAAAATTGGATGGATTTAAGAATGCTGGAAGCTGGATGTTGGAATAATGATCAGTTGCTCGATGATAAGTTCAAGGACTACAAGTGATGAGATGGGCCATAACCCACAGGCCCCAGGACCTGCCAAGAAGCAAGCACATTCTTGCTGAAGGAAAAACCCTGGAAGAAGTTACGATTTTAACGACAGACGATCTTATAGGAGTTACGCAAAACCTAAGGGTTGGGAAGGAACGATAGATGTTTGTTTGGCTTGTAGAATCCATGGATTTATCCAAACTTGGTTCGTCGACAAGAGAAATTCTGCAATGCTTGTGAGGATGACCGAGTGTTAGAATGCGAGATTCGCTAAACCATATACGAGGTAATGATTTGGGTGCGGGATGGATTGATCACCATACCGACTTACTCTTATTGTTCGCCTTGCTATACGAGATGGTAAATCTGAGTGACTTACCTATAGTAGAGAGACGACGGTATTAAACCTTGTTTAAACCTTAGAATGGTATAAGTATTTTCCCTTGTACAAGGCAGTTGTTGCCAATCGTAGGATATACGGTGAGGTTCAACCCAGACCCATTTCCTGCAGGACAAACCATAAATTGTTGACCACCATGAGATATCGATAGTTTTTTAGTATTTGCGCCAGACCTATCAGCTATGAAGACCCAGTCTCGGAATAACCTTACCAAGATGAAAGGACAGAAAAATTGACGAAAAGGTTATGCCGCTACCCAAAGAGCCAGAGAAGGAATTTTCCTGAAATTTGAGAAGACCGGCCCCGTCAAGAATAAGGATGGAGTATATGAGTACTGATGGGACCATGACAATGTTTCTAAGGGTGGTAGCACCCCAGACCCCCTGTGATGATCGATGGATGTTGAGAAGACCCCAAACCTAACCTATTTCTTTCTAGCCTCTCCGAATCTCGAGGACGAGATTCATTTTAAGGGTGGTAGGTTTGTAACATCCCAAAATTCTAAATTTTGGAATGTTAGAATAAATAGATAGATTTGATTGATTGTTTGGTTGTTGTGTGATTGATTGACTGAAAGTGAGTGAAATTCGAAACTTTTGAAAGTTAAATGAGAGGGAATAAAAGGACTTTCCAAACTTTCATTTTGCTTTTATGATCTCCATGAATTCAAATTCTTTTCATCACAAAACCCTGGAGAGAAGATGTCATGACTTCTTCCATTTATTGAAATGAAAAGGGGTGTTGAAAATATTTGAATATCATTTGAAAATGTTTCCAATTCAGAAACTTCAAGCAACTCAATGATTTTCATGAGAGAAGATAAAATGACTTCTTCAAAACATATGAAATATGAGTTGGAAGTTTAAAAGGATCTAATTTAAAGTCCTTTTGGAAATTATTTTCAATTTGGAGTATTTGGGTTTTATTCAAATTATTTTTCTCCAAATTAAAAATATATGGAAAATAGGGTAACATGATTCCCTACAACAGAAAATTGGAGAGAAATAAATTTGAAATCATGTTGGTATTTTTAAAATGATTTTTATTGGATTTTAGTAGGGCAGTAGCACTCTTTGAATTATTTGAATTTTTTTATTTTATTTGACTTGACAAAAATTTCCACGTTGAAGAAAATCTTTTTCTAATTTTTTTGATATATTATATGCCTATATAATTTTTTTATTTATTTTGTTTTTATTATTTTTGTTTGTCTGAGAAAATGTTTTATAAAAAAAACTTTCTTCGGGCCGGCCCAGCCGAGCCAGGCCACGGCCCAACTCGCCGCCGCTGCCTTCCCTGAGTGCGGGAGACCACATCCCGCACGTCGCCGGAGTCCGCCCCGCCGCCGCCTCCTCCGACCCCTGCCGCAAGCCCGCGCCCCTCCCGTGGCCTTTAAAAAGGCGGGCCCCGACCCCAGCCCCCCCTCTTTTCACCTCCTCCCTAGCCACCGCTCCCCGCCGGCGCAAACCCTCGCCGCCGCCGCCGTCAAGCCACTGCAGCCGCTGCTCGCCTCGCCGCCGTCCGTCGCCGACCCCGCTGGCGACTCCGCCGCTCCGCGCCGCCCCTCCCCGACGTCTCCGCCGTCCTCTACGACCGCCGGAACGCCGCCCCCGATCGGATCCGAGCTGCCGCCGCCGTCCTTTTCCTCGCCGTCGATGACCCCGCCGCCGCGGTAACCGCCACCTCCACCTCCCCCGTCCGATTTTGATCCAGAGGCCGAGATCGTTTCTATTTTTTTATCGTTTTCTTTTATTTAGCAAACGTTCACTAGTTAAGTCACTGGAGCGAACGTGTTCGTAAATTAGGGTTCAGTAATGAACGTTCACTTTTTAGTTTTTTCTTTTTCTGTTATTTTCGGTCAGGGACCCATCTCTGAATAATTTATTTAGAGATTAGCCCCTGATCTTCAAACGTCTACAACTTTTTACTCGTTTATCCAAATCCAACGAAACCAACGCCCACTTCTTCGTTATGATCTCCTGTTTCCAGTAAAACAACTTAAAAATGTTTTTGAAAGTTTTAAAATTTGATTTCAAACAGATTTGTATTTGAACTTTGTTTGATCATAACTCAAGTTTTATAACTCCGTTTGAGTTGATTCTTTTTGCAAATCGAAGCTCTTGACCTAAACTTTCTGATTAGGCCAAATTTAAATAATTTTGGGATTGTTAGAAATTGTTTTATGTTGCAAGAGTTATTTGCTTGGTTTAATGTTTTCCGAATCGTCTTCTTTGATCTTTCTAATCTTTTGAGTGATTGCTTATGTGTGGCTACTATTGCTTGCTTACGATAGATTGATCGGAGTGTGACGAGTAGAACTATCAAGAGTTATGAGTGCGAATCATCTTCATCAACATTGCAGGCAAGTTCACACTTTGATCATATCCCTTTATTACCCAGTTTTTATGCATTAGATCAACCCTCACACATTGCATGAGTAGGATCTCTTAACATGTGGGTATTGGGAAGTAGTTGATGAGGTAGGAACCTATTGCCCTGCATTCAAACCTTGGGAGTTACTATTACGTTATGCTTATACTGCTATGCTATGCTCGTAGACGTGGATTGGGTTTGAGTGTATTCATGACAGATGTGAGATTTTTTACTTAATGGTTCAACTTAAGGTGGCAACTTTAATACACATCTGGGTGGATTGGTAGGGGCACCCTGGGGATATACCAGTGGACTTGCCCGGACACCTGGGGATATACCGGTGTTGTCCTAGGAGATCCCGGGGATATACCGTGTGATCATCCTATGGTTCGCCACCCAGGCTCAAAGGGATCATAAGATTATTCATGCTAGAAGCTTCCGTGTGCGGACACAAGCTATTATGGGCTCTAGCATAGTTGAGTATGTTGCATGACCTCTTCCAGTGGTAGGCTAGCAGATGTAGGGGATGTAGGCTGGTACTGTCTACCCGGGGTTAGAGTTAATGCTTCTGAAAGACTGTGTCTCGGTCATCCGTTTCTCAAACACCATGTAGTGTGAGAATCCCAACGGAGGAGATCGAGTCTTGTGGGGAAAAGTGCACAAACCTCTGCAGAGTGTACAAACTAATCATGATTAGCCGTGTCCCCGGTTATGGACATCTTGAGTATCTAGTTCTTGGATTATCCTATTGATCTCATCATGTTACTTTAATTAATCTTGTTGGGTTAATGATGATACTTAATTGGGATTGAGATGCTGTCAACCATCTCAATGTTTAACAACCACCATGATAGTTAAATAAAATTTATTCCTTTGCAATGGGGAAAAATTGGCTTTTCGCAAAACTGTAACCATAGAGCTTTTCCACCAGCCATATATGCATGTAGTGATAGCCTTTGTTCATCATTTCTCTATGGTGTGAATTTGCCAGTACATTCAATGTACTGACCCTTTGTGGCTGCAACGTCTCATGTTGCAGGATCTTACGACGAGTAAGTGATACGTTAGGGTTACGATTTCTACACTCAACTTTGCGGTTGGTGTTGATGGGACCCCACAACCTTGTTACTTCCGCTATTTGGATTGAGGTAATAGTATTTACGTTACTTTATACATGTGATTTACCTCTGTTATAAATCCTTGAGTACTGTGTGTGTCAGCATACCAATCCAGGGATGACACTTAAGCACAGAGACTTGACTGTCTGAGGTCGGGTCGCTACACTCGATGGCAGGGCATCCGCGCGCTCTGCGTCGAGTTGAGTCTCCGCCGCCGGGTTCAAGTCGAGGACGTCCGGTTCCGCCTGCAGGAGGGCCTCGATGGCAGCGGCATCCGTGCGCTCCGCGTCGAGTTGAGCCTCTGCCGCTTGGTTCAAGTCGAGGACGTCCGGTTTCGCCTGCAGGAGGGCCTCGATGGCAGCGGCATCTGCGCGCTCCGCCTCAAGTGGAGCCTCTACCGCCCAGTTCACATCCACGACATCCGGTTTCGCCTGCAGGAGAGCCTCGATGGCAGCGGCAAGCGCACCCTCTGCGTCGAGTTGAGCCTCTGCCTCCCGGTCCTCCTTTAGTATCGCCAGGTTGAACCGTTGGTCCGCCTGCACCATGGGGGACCCGGACGCCGGCACGAAGTCGACGTCCATCGTCTCATACCCATCGGGGGCCTTCTGCGCCGCGACCTCCGCCATGAACATTGGATCGGCTTCCTCCTCCTCGTAGCTTGGCTCCAGCGAACTCGGGGATTAGCCCGCTGCAAAGCGAGCTTGGGAATGGAGGTCTGTGGCGCCGACCGCCGCCGCGATTTCTGCTCGGCGCTCTGGTGTCAGCATCTTGTAGTACGTGATCTTGTGGCGCACCATGGCTTTTCGGCGAACTAGGGGACGCTTGATGTGGGTAGGGGATCGAAAGGTGGGGGAATGGGCTGGAGAGGAGGTGTGGTATTGGGGCAGTGGCTGGCGTAGGCCGAGCAGCGAAGGTTCTGGTGTGAATAGTGGTTCCGGTGACGACCGTTCAATCGGTTTTGACTGTACATCGCTCTTGTCACGTTCGCGTTGCACCCCGGCACGCTGGACCCTCCACGTCGCTCACCGAATGGAACGCGCTTTGTCTTGCGTTTTCGCTCGCTTGTGGGACCTAGTTGAGAGCAAACCGACATCCCTCCCCCTCCCCGCCCGCGTCATTTATACTACCACTCCCTCCGTTTTATGCGGAGTAAATAAAAACAGAGGGAGTATACTAAGGATGAGGATCCCCTGACGTGGCCGAACCCATTGAGTAACTGACATGCGAGGCCTAGCAAGCATGGGGTCCGCCAGTAAGTGAACGAAAGGGAGGGTAAGGCATGGATACCTACGTCAGAGGATCCACTTCCACTACTACTCCCTCCTTCCATCTACAGGGCCTAATGCGTTTTTCGAGGCTAAGTTTAACCAAATGTTAGAGTAATAATATATGACATGCAACTTACACAAAGCATACGGTCAAATTCGTATGTGAAAGGAGCTTCCAATGATATAATTTTCACATTATACATCTCATGACCTATTAATCTTGTCAATAGTCAATGCCGGTTTTGAAAAACGCATTAGAGCATGGTTAATAATATAGCCAGCCGATGGCTATAAGGAACTGCCATGTCATCTATAGCCATCATCTATATGCACTCATACAGTAGTGTGGGATATAAGGTTGGCTATTTCCCGCAAAAAAAGGTTGGCTAGTACTTTTTACCATCTCCTCTCTATCTCTTTCTTCATATTTATTGTATTTAACTAGGAATGCGTATATAGCTAGGCTCTTGCATGAGAGCTCACTCCCCTTACTTTTTCACATCTCTCTCCTCCACATAGGCCCTATATAAATGGAAGGAGGGAGTACTATGAGCACTGCATACTCTACTATAGATGTTGTCAGTACTCCACTAGTACTATTGGACAGGGAGCTTAAAAAAAGTTACTATTGGACTGGCTATACGTGGCGAAATCTTAGTAGGAAGAGCATGTGCGAGAACAAGCACATTCACGTGGTTGAAAACAAATTGGAAACCATGTCTGTTTGAATACAAATCTAGGAGTACGTACGAATCTAACAACATTGATTGGGCGTTGTTCAATGTTGATACTTTTTTCTGTAAGTTTGATCAAAGTATAGATACTTTGACTACACATAAAACTTATATGTAAACTAGAAAGGATCGGAGGGAGTATATTGTACGTTCAAGAGCGAAACAAACATTGAATACCCTTTATATATGATTTGTGGATGCTATGATCACCGGCTCAATATTTTGAATCCGCCTTAGGTATCACACATGCACCCACTCGTTCTCTCTCGATTTCATCTCGGGGTCTGAATATCGATTGAAAGAGGACTAGGGTGGGTATAATACGTTCGTTTCGCTTATGAACATAAAACATACTCTCTTTGATCCCCATAGACCCTCCTCACCGGTCATTTCTATACCACTATATAGTGTGCGAATAGCTTCAAATATTGGTCGTTGGATATGCCCATCCAACGGTCAAGAGAAGGCAAATGCGAGCATTATCATCCATTGGATACAGTTTTCAACTCATAGGATTCTGCCATGTGGCCTTCTAATTGAACCCCCAACTCAACCATCTCATGTGTTCTAGAAGCATCTATTCACATGCTTATCTGATACTCAAATAAAAAGAGACTAGAACAATCTGGATTCTATAGAGGTAAGAACCAAGTTGGATCTTGTCCGATACGATTCTAGGAAACATAATGCATATTCAAATGTATTTCCCATGCTTTTTATATATATATTTAAATGGCGTGCAAAGCACGTACAATTTACTAGTCTATCATAGAAACAGAGCAAACCTTTATCTCCTTGCACAACACGCAATTGATCTCTCAACATCAATCGATCTCGCTAAGATGTGTCGGGGCATGAACCGAATGGGATGTCAAAACTAAGACGGGAAGCGACACGTAGTGGAGGCAAAGTGAAACTTTAAACAAACCGTTTGTTTGTATGCATGTCGGACAAATTACAACATTGGAAATACAAGCATGGTCTAGGCCCACATGCGAATGATACTTGGCGGAATGTTCAAATGAGGCATGCAGGAGCGACACACTCATTGTCACTTTACACGCTCGGTTTCAGTGTGCCGAGGGTGGCGTTAGTGCTGTGGCACGACCAACAGATCAACACACGGCTCGTCGAGGATGCATGGGGCGCCGAAGTGCGCGCGCGCCACGCCGCATCCGCGGAGTGGTGTAGCGCGGCCAACTGCATCCCCAGGACCTGAGACCATGCCGGGTCATCTTGCTTTTTCAATGACATGTGGGGTCGCATGTGAGCAAAGGGCATCTCCAACGTTGCCACGACCGCAGCTGACTACCCTGGCACACCAAAAACCCTCGTCCCTTGCGCCGTCGCGTGGTGCGTTCCCAGCCGGCGCCAGCTGCCCGCATTCATGCCGTCCGTCCGTATGACGTCGTTAAGATGCTCGGTGCCCGAGGAACCAACTCCGGCGACTTAATGACGCACCTGGATGCTTGGCCTCACCGAAATGCGCTACTTAAAGCGGCAACGCCCAGCTAACCTCCACACCATAGCACATCGTCTTACTACCTGGCACCACATCCGCCATGACCGCAAGCGCGAACGCTCTGCGGGAGAGCTTTCCTTCGGGGATGAAGCTCGAGCTCGCCGCCCTCGCTCAAGTCGCCGCTCGCGACGCAATAGCGGCATAGCCGAACACAAACGCGACCGCACAAGCAGTGGCCACGCTGGCGGACGACAACGGGAGCACCGTCAGCCACGCGTCCTACTTGCCGCCGTCCAACGTCCGGCGCCGCCGAGGTCGGGGACTCCTCCGAGGATGAGTAGGGCATGGGAGGCGGCAGGGCATGGTGTGCCAACTGGCCGGTCCGTTTCCTGTGTTCTACTCTTCCTCACCGGAGACCGCACCTTAACTTCACGGGTCTCGAACCCCGCCCATGTACATGGAGATCGCAGATGGAGGACGTCGGTTGCTGCCGTAGAATAGGTTTAGGGTCGGGTTTCTTTTATTTTTCTGTCCTATAAAAGTTCGAAATTTAATGAAAATCTGTCGTGTTTTCATTAATCTCAGTCGGTGTATATGAACTTTCACAATAATATAGTATATTGTAGGAGTACTAGCAAGATGCCCGTGTGTTGCATGGAACATCAAGATCTTGTGGGAGAAAAGGATGAACGAGGGAAGGCCTTATCTACAAATGTGGAGAGGAGTGTGCTACCTCTTGAGCACTGCGTTGGTTTCCCCTTGAAGAGGAAAGGGTGATGCAGCAAAGTAGCGTAAGTATTTTCCTCAGTTTTTGAGAACCAAGGTATCAATCCAGTAGGAGGCTACGCGCGAGTCCCTCGCACCTACACAAAACAAATAAATCCTCGCAACCAACGCGATAAGGGGTTGTCAATCCCTTCACGGTCACTTACGAGAGTGAGATCTGATAGATATGATAGGATAATATTTTTGGTATTTTTGTGATAAAGATGCAAAGTAAAATAAAAGCAAAGTAAAAAGCAAAGGAAATAAATAAGTTCTGGAAGATTAATATGATGAAGCTAGACCCGGGGGCCATAGGTTTCACTAGTGGCTTCTCTCAAGAGCATAAGTATTTTACGGTGGGTGAACGAATTACTATTGAGCAATTAACAGAATTGAGCATAGTTATGAGAATATCTAGGTATGATCATGTATATAGGCATCACGTCCGAGACAATTAGACCGACTCCTACCTGCATCTACTACTATTACTCCACTCATCGACCGCTATCCAGCATGCATCTAGAGTATTAAATTCATGAAAACAGAGTAACTCCTTAAGCAAGATGACATGATGTAGAGGGATAAATTCATGCAATATGATAAAAAAACCCCATCTTGTTATCCTCGATGGCAACAATACAATACGTGCCTTGCTGCCCCTACTGTCACTGGGAAAGGACACCGCAAGATTGGACCCAAAGCTAAGCACTTCTCCCATTGCAAGAAAGATCAATCTAGAAGGCCAAACCAAACTGATAATTCGAAGAGACTTGCAAAGATAACCAATGATACATAAAAGAATTCATAGAAGATTCAAATATTGTTCATAGATAATCTTGATCATAAACCCACAATTCATCGGTCTCAACAAACACACCGCAAAAAGAAGATTACATGAATAGATCTCCACGAGAGAGGGGGAGAACATTGTATTGAGATCCAAAAAGAGAGAAGAAGCCATCTAGCTAATAACTATGGACCCGAAGGTCTGAGGTAAACTACTCACACTTCATCGGAGAGGCTATGGTGTTGATGTAGAAGCCCTCCGTGATGGATGCCCCTCCGGCGGAGCTCCGGAACAGGCCCCAAGATGGGATCTCGTGGGTACAGAAGGTTGCGGCGGTGGAATTAGGGTTTTGGCTCCGTATCTGATCGTTTGAGGGTACGTAGGTATATATAGGAGGAAGAAGTACGTCGGTGGAGCAACGTGGGGCCCACGAGGGTGGAGGGCGCGCCCTGGGGGGTGGGCGCGCCCCCTACCTCGTGGCCTCCTGGAAGCTTCTCTTACGTAGGGTCCAAGTCTCCTGGATCATGTTCGTTCCAAAAATCACGCTCCCGAAGGTTTCATTCCGTTTGGACTCCGTTTGATATTCTTTTTCTGCGAAACTCTGAAATAGGCAAAAAACAGCAATTCTGGGCTGGGCCTCCGGTTAATAGGTTAGTCCCAAAAATAATATAAAAGTGGATAATAAAGCCCAATATTGTCCAAAACAGTAGATAATATAGCATGGAGCAATCAAAAATTATAGATACATTGGAGACGTATCAGAGAGCGGGTTAATTAAATTTTCAAGATCGTAAGAAGAATCACCCCAATCATGATCATTGCAACAAGTAGTAGACATAGAAAAACTAGCATCCCCAAGCTTAGGGTTTTGCATATTATTAGCACAATTGACATCAAGGGAATTTATAGTAAAATCATTGCGATCATGCTTTTCATCGAAGGAACTATCAAGTATGGGTGCAATAGCAACGATCTCATAAGGAACTATAGCAAGTTCATCTTCATAAATATTGGCATCATGGCCACAAGAATAACAAGCATCATGTTCATCAAGGGATATTTCAACCAAATCATCGGAATCATCATTATCTATAGATTCATGCATATCATTATTTTCTTCCAAAGCAACGGTCATTCTTTCAATAAATTCTTGGACATAGACATTATGAGCAAAGTTTTCATTGCAATATTTAAGTATGACGGAATTTTCAGATTTGTTGAGAGCAAAATCATACTTTTCAATCAAAGAAGCAACTTCATGAGCACCCTTAAAAATGACAAATTCTTCAATTTGTTCGATATCATAGTAACTATAAACACCCTTTGCATAAGAAGATAAGATTTCATTATCATTGAACTCACATAGGTAGGGAAGGTGTTTTTTAGGGTTCTTAGAGCAACAAGTAAAATCACACATTTCACAAAGATTCCAAGCATAGCATAGCAAACTATTTATATGATACCATAAGAGCTTCCCTTTTTGAGACAAACGATGACGCACAAAATGAGCATGCTCATCTAAAGATTTTCCATCAACTAGGCTAGTTGGGGTTTCAGCACGAGCGCATAAGGATCGAACATGATCCAAGTAGAACACTTTAAGTGGATCCATATCAATAGATTTTCAACAAGCAAAGAAGCAATCATATAGAAGGCACAAGGAAACACAAACAAAGATACATACGGGAAGAAGGCGAACAAAAAAGAGCAGGCGAATAAAACGGCAAGGGTGAAGTGGGGGAGAGGAAAACGAGAGGCAAATGGCAAATAATGTAATGCGGGAGATAAGGGTTTGTGATGGGTACTTGGTATGTTGACTTTTGCGTAGACCTCCCCGGCAACGGCGCCAGAAATCCTTCTTGCTACCTCTTGAGCACTGCGTTGGTTTTCCCTTGAAGAGGAAAGGGTGATGCAGCAAAGTGGCGTAAGTATTTCCCTCAGTTTTTGAGAACCAAGGTATCAATCCAGTAGGAGGCTACGCGCGAGTCCCTCGCACCTACACAAAACAAATAAATCCTCGCAACCAACGCGATAAGGGGTTGTTAATCCCTTCACGGTCACTTACGAGAGTGAGATCTGATAGATATGATAGGATAATATTTTTGGTATTTTTGTGATAAAGATGCAAAGTAAAATAAAAGCAAAGGAAATAAATAAGTGTTGGAAGATTAATATGATGAAGATAGACCCGGGGGCCATAGGTTTCACTACTGGCTTCTCTCAAGAGCATAAGTATTTTACGGTGGGTGAACGAATTACTGTTGAGCAATTGACAGAATTGAGCATAGTTATGAGAATATCTAGGTATGATCATGTATATAGGCATCACGTCCGAGACAAGTAGACCGACTCCTGCCTGCATCTACTACTATTACTCCACTCATCGACCGCTATCCAGCATGCATCTAGAGTATTAAGTTCATGAAAACAGAGTAACTCCTTAAGCAAGATGACATGATGTAGAGGGATAAATTCATGCAATATGATAAAAACAGAGTAACTCCTTAAGCAACTGTGGATGAACGGATACTCGATAAGTGTGAGCAATTATCCGTAGGGGTATTCATGTGGTAAAGAACTGCAAGGCAGTAAGCTCAAATGATTCTCAGGACAACAGAGAGTATTTCGGGATAGCTTGTAATAACAAGATCAACGGGGAATGATTGTATGAATGGCAAGTGTATGCAGTTTTCATAGGGGTTGGCGGTGGAAGGAAATCGCAAATGCGATGTCACAAAGACTCGAGAGAACATCGTAGAGTAACTTCGGAATCTTCTAGTGCATCAGGCGATCATCTGAAGTGAGGGGCTCTCCGGGAGAAAGTATTTTTGAGAACCTAAAGTTAGTTTTGTTTTTAGCAAAATCATTTAACCCGAATAGAAGAGAGCTCAGGGTCCCAGAGTAAAGGTCGGGGAGTAAAAGATCCTTGTACCACCCAATGGCGACGTGGGCCCGTAAGACACACAGCCATGTTAGAAAAAAAAAAACTTTTCCAATAACTAGACTCGACTTTGGCCAAGGAGTTGGAAAGGGGGATTCCTACAGGCAATCGGCTCTGATACCAACTTGTGACGCCCCCGATTTGACCGTACACTAATCATACACGCAAACGTGTACGATCAAGATCAGGGACTCACGGGAAGATATCACAACACAACTCTAAAAATAAAATAAGTCATACAAGCATCATAATACAAGACAGGGGCCTCGAGGGCTCGAATACAAGTGCTCGATCATAGACGAGTCAGCGGAAGCAACAATATCTGAGTACAGACATAAGTTAAACAAGATTGCCTTAAGAAGACTAGCACAAACTGGGATACAGATCGAACGAGGCGCAGGCCTCCTGCCTGGGATCCTCCTAACTAACTCCTGGTCGTCGTCAGCGGGCTGCACGTAGTAGCAGGCACCTCTAGTGTAGTAGGAGTCGTCGTCGACGGTGACGTCTGGCTCCTGGGCTCCAGCATCTGGTTGCGACAACCAGGTAGAAAGGAAAGGGGGAAAAGAGGAAGGAAAGCAACCGTGAGTACTCATCCAAAGTACTCGCAAGCAAGGAGCTACACTACATATGCATGGGTATATGTGTAAAGGGGCATATCAGTGCACTGAACTGCAGAATGCTAGAATAAGAGGGGGATAGCTAGTCCTGTCGAAGACTACGCTTCTGGCCATCTCCATCTTGCAGCATGTAGAAGAGAGTAGATTGAAGTCCTCCAAGTAGCATCGCATAGCATAATCTTACCCGGTGATCCCCTCCTCGTCGCCCTATTAGAGAGCGATCACCGGGTTGTATCTGGCACTTGGAAGGGTGTATTTTATTAAGTATCCGGTTCTAGTTGTCATAAGGTCAAGGTACAACTCCGGGTAGTCCTTTTACCGAGGGACACGGCTATTCGAATAGATAAACTTCCCTGCAGGGGTGCACCACATAACCCAACACGCTCGATCCCATTTGGCCGGACACACTTTCCTGGGTCATGCCCGGCCTCGGAAGATCGACACGTAGCAGCCCCACCTAGGCTCAATAGAGAGGTCAACACGCCGGTCTAAATCCTATGAGCGCAGGGATCTGGGCCCATCGCCCATTGCACACCTGCACGTTGCGTACGCGGCCGGAAGCAGACCTAGCCTAGCAGGTGTTCCAGTCCAATCCGGCGCGCGCCGCTCCGTCGCTGTCGTCAAGAAGAGCTTCGGCTGATACCACGACATCGAGTGCCCATAACTGTTCCCGCGTAGTTGGTTAGTGCGTATAGACCAAATGGCCAGACTCAGATCAAATACCAAGATCTCGTTAAGCATGTTAAGTATCCGCGAACGCCGACCAGGGCCAGGCCCACCTCTCTCCTAGGTGGTCTGAACCTGCTCTGTCGCTCCGCCACAAAGTAACAGTCGGGGGCCGTCAGGAACCCAGGCCCACCTCTACCAGGATGGAGCCACCTGTCCTTTCAGCCCCCTCATCAGAATCACTTGCGGGTACTCAACGAGTCGACCCGACTTTAGTCACCACATGTGTCATGTATATAAAGTATATAGTATAAACCCGTGATCACCTCCCGAAGTGATCACGGCCCCGTAGTATAGCATGGCAGACGGACAAGAGTGTAGGGCCACTGATGGAACACTAGCATCCTATACTAAGCAGTAGGATAGCAGGTAAGGCTAACAACTGTAGCAACAATGACAGGCTATGCATCAGGATAGGGTTAACGGAAAGCAGTAACATGCTACACTACTCTAATGCAAGCATTATAGAGAAGAATAGGCGATATCTGGTGATCAAGGGGGGGGGGGCTTGCCTGGAAGCTCAGCCGAGAATGAGGGGTCGTCAACACCGTAGTCGATCGGGGGTCGCCGGCAGTCTCGGGGTCAACCGGAAAGAAGTAACGGAGGGGGAACACAATAAATAACAAAGCAACCAAAGCATCACAAAACATAACGAGGCAATACGCAGTGCTAGGTATGCCCTAACGCGGTAGTAAGTGATACCGGCGAAGGGGGAAAACATCCGGGAAAGTATTCCCGGTGTTTCGCGTTTTCGGACAGATGAACCGGAGGGGGAAAGTTGCGTGTTTGCTATGCTAGGGATGTGTGGCGGACGAACGGGCTGCGCATCCAGATTCGTCTCGTCGTTCTGAGCAACTTTCATGTACAAAGTTTTTCCATCCGAGTTACGGTTTATTTTATATTAATTTTCAAAGTTTTAATCAATTTTTGGGGTTATTATTAATTCAAAAATTAACTAGCTAAATGCTACGGGTACACATAAGTGTACCCAAAGGTGTACACATGGGGCTGACTGGTGGGGACAGGGGGCTGAGTCAGCAGCCCAGTCAGCAGTCAAAGTTTGACTGTTGACTGGTCAAACTGACCAGTGGGCCCCCTCTGTCATACACTGATTTACCTAATTATAGTTTAATTAGTTAACTAGCAGGTTAACTAAAGTTAAGTTAATTAAGCAACTTAATTAATTAATTAATTTTAATTCTCTTTATTATTATTTATTTTATTTTTTTGATCGTTTTCCGGGGCGGGTCCCACTTGTCATTCAGCCAGGGGCCTTAACGTTTCGCGGGTGGCGGTTCTCGGGCGCCGAGCGGAACCGGGCGACAGACGCCAGCCCGCTTGACAGGGCGCTGCGGCCAGCGGGTGAAGGGGGTCGGCGCATGGCCCGGCGCCGGCGACAGTGGCCGGAGCGAGGCGGCACGGCATGGTGAGGGAGGGGCGACGGGTTCGGCCGGAACAGGTCCGGGCTCGGCAGTGCCGACGCACAGGCGGGCGAGGCACGTGGCCAAGGCACGCACAGGGCAACCAGGGCGCGCGTGGAGGCACGGCTGGTCGTAGCCATTCACGGCCAGAGGTCCGCGGCGGCGTGGCGATGGGACGGCGTGTGGTGCAGCGTTCGGAGGGGGGAGACGGATGGGGCCCGACGGGGAGCTCACCCCCGTTGACGAGAAGAGGGCGGTGAGGCACGGGGAGGGCCGGCGAAGGAGAGGCGGGGACGGGGTAGTCCGGCGCGACGAGGACGAGGACGACGCAGTCCGGCGGGGAGGCGGCGCCGGCGAGGTGGCACCAGAGACGGCGAGCGGCAACGGGGCGCAGCGTGGCTTGGTGAGGCCATCGGGGAGGAGGTCGAGGAGGTCCGGCGTGGGGAGGAGACGAGGAGGCGCCGGCGGAGACGGGCGGCGCCGGCCGGCGACGGGGCGTAGGGACGAGGCGGGGGCCGGCGAGGCGGCACCGGGCGACGGCCACGGGGTCAGCCCCGATCCGATCTGGATCGGGGGGGGAGAGACGAGGGAGTGGGGGAAGTGGGTGCGGGTCACGGGTTAGGGTTTTCGTCGGTGGGGGGTTATGGAGGGGTTAGGTCGGCCGGCCTGGTTGGATGGCCAGCTGGGTTGAGGCCCAGCGCGGGGGGGGGGGGGGTTCTTTTCCTATTTTTGTTTGTTCTGCTTTTTTCTTTTGTTATTATTATTCGATTTCTTTTCTGTTTTGGCTAATTGTTTGGGCACCAAATGAGTTTTGTAAAATATGAGAGCTGGCCCACAAATCACAGCCCAATATATCCTACCACCAAAAACTAGTTTGGGGTAAATATCATTTTATATTTCTTTTGTATTAATAAAAGGTTATTAAATAATGTTTTCATCCACTGTTTGAGGTTGTTTAAGTCACTTATCAAATTTCAATAATGTTGTTTACAATTTTATCATAGCCTCTGATTTATCTACTATTTATTGAACATTTTAGTTTTAATATTTGAAAACTTTTATTGTTTGCTTGATTTTGAATTTTGAATTATAATCGGTTTCGAACTAACACGAGATTAGCAACAGTAATCGAGATGACGTGGCATCATTAGCAAAGGTTTACTGTAGCTTGATTATCCGGGCGTCACAATTCTCCTCCACTACAAGAAATCTCATCCCGAGATTTAAGAGGTGGAGTAAGGGGGAAAGTTCTGGTTACGAAATTCCAACAGATCTTCTCGTTTTTGGTTGCTCTTCTCGAAGAGGTCGATCCATTACATTGATGTCTTCAGTTCCCTGCTTCAGGTCATCTTGATGAAGTCGTCATCCTTCCTTCAGGAATTTCCTTCGTACTTACGAAAAGGATAAGGGGTAGCTTCGGAAGAACTTTACAAGGTTGACTATCTGTTAGACATCTCAGGCAATGTGGCAGAAAGTATCTCTCGAATTGATACTTAAGAAATTATCGAGAGCAAAGTAAGGAGGTATCATGGGAAGTTTCGAGCGGGCAGGCAATCGTTCGATGCCTGTTACAGGGCGTGGAAGGGGTTCAAAGCAACGGGAATAAGTATGGTGTCTTATACCAGAATTGATGATCTCTCGTAAGGTGGCTCGTGAATTACATGCGTGGCCACGCGCGAGGAACAACCTTGGGAATAGGGGGTGTATAGGAGAGTCAGGTTTCGATCCTGTGGAACTGTGAGTTATGGGTCCACCATGTGGGTTAAAAGTAGGAAGGGCGGTGACATCTTGCACGATCATGATAGCAAGGCATGTCAAAGGGTAGCCTGTCAGTTATATGTCAGCAACATCGTCGGTACCAAGGGCGAGGGACGAAGAGAACCATTTTCCTGCTTGTTGAAACGAGGCGGACCAATAGGCAAGGTTCTCGTCCATCGGTGGTTACCGGAATGTCACCAACAATAGTAACAAGGTCTTACTGACAGAGTTGTACACCGAGGTGTTTGCACAAGCAGGGAATTAATACTGCTTAGATCATAATGATCACCAGAAACGTTAAACCAGCCAATGGAAAGGAAAATATGATTATCAGATTAAACAGAACAATGGAAAGGAAAATGTATTTAAACACATATTTGAGGGGTATATCCTTCCCAAGGAAAATGGTTAGAAGAGAACCATTTAGGTTAGGGAACAGGAAGTTCATGACATTACCCAAACAACGGTGTTTGAATAATTGATAACGAAATTTAGCATTGTGCTTCAAATGTTTTTATTGAAGATCGGAGTACCACAGACATGCTTCGAGATAGCATTGACATGGTCAATAGGTAAGATCAGGCCATGGATACACAAAGGATCCATCAGGAACAACTTATAGAGTAAGTCTTACAATTTCCTCATGGAAGAATATCTAACCTTGCTAAAAAGGAAAACTTATAACAATAGGTCCTCCGGCGAGGTGTGTTAGGCATGACATCACCTTACCGGGTCATAAATAGACCAATGTTATAACTCTTGGAAATATGTTCCAACCATCATATCTGACCGAGATTCAGATCTGATTGGTGTCAGGATAACTCAGACTCAGGATGCTTGAGAAGAAAGGTGCAACACAAATTGTCGAAACGCCATCGAAGATTCTCGGGAGATGAACTATGGAAGCGAGTTCCGAACAAGGGTTCATCATTAAATCAAGGAGAGGTGAGGAGGTGACTGATTGACTCAGTGACAATCCATTGAGATTTCCAAAAGATGGATTTCCACAACTATGTGAACAAGGAGATAACATTAACTAGATCGAATGACTTAATATGTATGCTCGAGGAAAACATACACAGTTAAACATTGGTTGAAATGTGCACCCAAAATATGGGCTAGGTAGCACGATCAATGTTCGAATGATGATTCATTAAGCCATAGACGTATAATGAAACTATAGCCCAATAACTTCAAAGCAATAGGGTTGCTAGAAGTTTAGAATTTACACATCACAGACTATTTGTCGGTATTTCGTTTAGAAAAAACACGGGGACCAAGAAAGAATGGTGATGGCAAGAAGTATCACTGTACCAAGAATTCTTAAGAGGTGGAGTAATGCTCACGACATTCTTGACATCAAGGATGGTAATACTCCACGGTAGAACATAACATAAGTTGGATAGTAGGGAAATCAAGATACAACACAAAATATGAACAAGTTTGTGTTGGGGGGAGGCAAGAATGTTGTCGATGATAACACAATTCATCGAGGGGCAAGGATGGTATTTCTCATCCTGAATTACAACACACAATCTGGAAGAAGTCAAATTGTTGACAATGATCACGACAAATTTGTCGAGAGGTTTTCAAGAAGATGTAATTGATCAACGATGACATCAAGTCAAAGGAATGATGAAAGCGAAAGGTTATTGGAACCACGGGTAGGACACAAACTCACAATCAAGTTTGTTGTTCAAGGAGAAGTGATATGACGAGGAAGATCGACGCAAGATTAGCTCATTGTCGAAATTTGTGCGCTGGAAAGGTCCAAGTAGTACAGTTAAAATCAGCACGATAATGACATAGCCGAGCAGGCTAGGAATGACTTGAAGGATTATTAAACTCGTAAGCAACAAAAATTACTTAGAGTTATTGAATCGGAGTGCAGAATTGATTCACTTATCGGTGTCCTTGAGGGGTTCTAACAACTCAGAACCCGTTGGAAAAATGGAATCGGCAAGAATATTAGTTGATGAAGCACTCATAAGAAGTTAAGTAGTTCCTTGGCATTCTCGAGATACCAGGGGGGTAATACTCGACGACAGACCAAAGTAGAGGTTGGACGGGGGTATTGCTCTGTAGAGGACAAGTGCTTAAACTTGCACGAGAAATGGTATTTAAAGGAGAACATGGTCGGAACCACAATTGCAAAGGATCAATTCTCCGATACCAAAGGATATTATATCAAGGAAATAGCTATTATTACAAGAAGTTCCCATGATAGGATCTACATCGTGCCCATGGGCATGAACACAAAGGTTCAAGGTCGACTCCCACTTCCTCAATGCATAACCTTCCATTCACCTCTCGTATTTCGAAAATGACATTAGTTGTTGAACGTTTTACCTGGTACAATACCAGATATGTATGACCCGTGAAATCTTTCGGGTTCGCACCGATTAGGGAAGGTAATGGTTCAACCCATCGGGGCATCTTGGAATATATACCACAAACTTTGGAGTAAATAATACAAGCTCGAAAGTAGAGTATGATTATCAAAGCAGAGGAGACAAATTACCAAAGGCATTATATACCCATGGAACTGCTCACAAGGTTTTTGAATATGCAGGATATTGTCGGATAAAATCCAACAAAGGATCCGGTGGTCTTCAAGGGATCTGATGTGAGCATCAGTACTCAAACAGAGGAAGAAAGTATGCAAGGAGATCAGACTATAGAAACAACTGACTAATTCCAAGCTGAAATGCAAAGGAATTATGAACTTCAAATCAAGGGATCAGAAGCAAAACACTCTGATATAGGATGGATAAGTTGAGTTGGCTTAGGGGTACAATCGATGGCAATTTGATTGGTTGAGATCCAGCTCATGTTAAAAAATGACGTCTGAGCCGAAAGAATGAATTCTAGGATATGATTGAGGATTGCGAGCATTCGCAACATATTGAATCAATGGGCTCAAAATGATATTGACAAAGGATGCCAATAAGATTACCAGACTGATGGGATTAATCATAATGCTAGTAAGGAAGAATTTCAAGAGCATTAGGATGTCAAGGATTTTTAGAAGAACGAATGGTATTTCGAAGACTTTTGGGAAATACAGGAATCAACTGTGGATGAACGGATACTCGATAAGTGTGAGCAATTATCCGTAGGGGTATTCATGTGGTAAAGAACTGCAAGGCAATAAGCTCAAATGATTCTCAAGACAACAGAGAGTATTTCGGGATAGCTTGTAATAACAAGATCAATGAGGAATGATTGTATGAATGGCAAGTGTATGCAGTTTTCATAGGGGTTGGCGGTGGAAGGAAATCGCAAATGCGATGTCACAAAGACTCGAGAGAACATCGTAGAGTAACTTCGGAATCTTCTAGTGCATCAGGTGATCATCTGAAGTGAGGGGCTCTCCGGGAGAAAGTATTTACGAGAACCTAAAGTTAGTTTTGTTTTTAGCAAAATCATTTAACCCGAATAGAAGAGAGCTCAGGGTCCCAGAGTAAAGGTCGGGGAGTAAAAGATCCTAGTACCACCCAATGGTGATGTGGGCCCGTAAGACACACAGCCATGTTAGTAAAAAAACTTTTCCGATGACTAGACTCAACTTCGGCCAAGGATTTGGAAAGGGGGATTCCTACAGGCAGTCGGCTCTGATACCAACTTGTGACGCCCCCGATTTGACCGTACACTAATCATACACGCCAACGTGTACGATCAAGATCAGGGACTCACGGGAAGATATCACAACACAACTCTAAAAATAAAATAAGTCATACATGTTGGGAACGTAGTAATTTCAAAAAAAATCCTACGCACACGCAAGATCATAGTGATGCATAGCAACGAGAGGGGAGAGTGTTGTCCACGTACCCTCGTAGACCGAAAGCGGAAGTGTTAACACAACGCGGTTGATGTAGTCGTACGTCTTCACGATCCGACCGATCAAGTACCGAACGCACGGCACCTCCGAGTTCGGCACACGTTCAGCTCGATGACGTCCCTCGAACTCCGATCCAGCCGAGTGTTGATGGAGAGTTCCGTCAGCACGACGGCGTGGTGACGATGATGATGTTCTACCGACGCAGGGCTTCACCTAAGCACCGCTACGATATTATCGCGATGTAATATGGTGGAGGGGGGCACCGCACACGGCTAAAAGATCGTTGATCAATTGTGTGTCTATGGGGTGCCCCCCTGCTCCCGTATATAAAGGAGCAAGGGGGAGGCCGCCGGCCAAGGAGGAGGGCGCGCCAAGGGGGGAGTCCTACTCCCACCGGGAGTAGGACTCCTCCTTTCCTTGTTGGAATAGGAGAAGGGAAGGGAGAAGGAGAAAGAAGGAAGGGGGTGCCCCCCCTCCCTAGTCCAATTCGGACTAGTCCATGGGGAGGGGTGCGGCCACCCTTTGGGGCCTTTCTCTCCTTTCCCGTATGGCCCATTAAGGCCCAATACGAATTCCCGTAACTCTCCGGTACTCCGAAAAATACGCGAATCACTCGGAAGCTTTCCGAAGTCCGAATATAGTCGTCCAATATATCGATCTTTACGTCTCGGCCATTTCGAGACTCCTCGTCATGTCCCCGATCTCATCCGGGACTCCGAACTCCTTCGGTACATCAAAACACATTAACTCATAATATAACCATCATCTTAACGTTAAGCGTGCGGACCCTACGGGTTCGAGAACTATGTAGACATGACCGAGACACCTCTCCGGTCAATAACCAATAGCGGAACCTGGATGCTCATATTGGCTCCCACATATTCTACGAAGATCTTTATCGGTCAGACCGCATAATAACATACGTTGTTCCCTTTGTCATCGGTATGTTACTTGCCCGAGATTCGATCGTCGGTATCTCGATACCTAGTTCAATCTCGTTACCGGCAAGTCTCTTTACTCGTTCCGTAATACATCATCCCGCAACTAACTCATTAGTTACAATGCTTGCAAGGCTTATAGTGATGTGTATTACTGAGTGGGCCCAGAGATACCTCTCCGACAATCGGAGTGACAAATCCTAATCTCGAAATACGCCAACCCAACAAGTACCTTTGGAAGCACCTGTAGAGCACCTTTATAATCACCCAGTTACGTTGTGACGTTTGGTAGCACACAAAGTGTTCCTCCGGTAAACGGGAGTTGCATAATCTCATAGTCATAGGAACATGTATAAGTCATGAAGAAAGCAATAGCAACATACTAAACGATCGAGTGCTAAGCTAACGGAATGGGTCAAGTCAATCACATCATTCTCCTAATGATGTGATCCCGTTAATCAAATGACAACTCATGTCTATGGCTAGGAAACATAACCATCTTTGATCAACGAGCTAGTCAAGTAGAGGCATACTAGTGACACTCTGTTTGTCTATGTATTCACACATGTATCAAGTTTCCAGTTAATACAATTCTAGCATGAATAATAAACATTTATCATGATATAAGGAAATAAATAATAACTTTATTATTGCCTCTAGGGCATATTTCCTTCAGTCTCCCACTTGCACTAGAGTCAATAATCTAGTTCACATCGCCATGTGATTTAACATCAATAGTTCACATCACCATGTGATTAACACCCATAGTTCACATCGTCATGTGACCAACACCCAAAGGGTTTACTAGAGTCAGTAATCTAGTTCACATCGCTTATGTGATTAACACCCAAAGAGTACTAAGGTGTGATCATGTTTTGCTTGTGAGATAATTTTAGTCAACGGGTCTGTCACATTCAGATCCGTAAGTATTTTGCAAATTTCTATGTCTACAATGCTCTGCACGGAGCTACTCTAGCTAATTGCTCCCTCTTTCAATATGTATCTAGACCGAGACTTAGAGTCATCTAGATTAGTGTCAAAACTTGCATCGACGTAACCCTTTACGACGAACCTTTTGTCACTTCCATAATCGAGAAACATATCCTTATTCCAGTAAGGATAATTTTGACCGCTGTCCAGTGATCTACTCCTAGATCACTATTGTACTCCCTTGCCAAAATCAGTGTAGGGTATACAATAGATCTGGTACACAGCATGGCATACTTTATAGAACCTATGGCCGAGGCATAGGGAATGACTTTCATTCTTTTTCTATCTTCTGCCGTGGTCGGGCTTTGAGTCTTACTCAATTTCACACCTTGTAACACAGGCAAGAAACTCTTTCTTTGACTGTTCCATTTTGAACTACTTCAAAATCTTGTTAAGGTATGTACTCATTGAAAAAACTTATCAAGCGTCTTGATCTATCTCTATAGATCTTGATGCTCAATATGTAAGCAGCTTCACCGAGGTCTTTCTTTGAAAAACTCCTTTCAAACACTCCTTTATGCTTTGCAGAATAATTCTACATTATTTCCGATCAACAATATGTCATTCACATATACTTATCAGAAATGCTGTAGTGCTCCCACTCACTTTCTTGTAAATACAGGCTTCACCGCAAGTCTGTATAAAACTATATGCTTTGATCAACTTATCAAAGCGTATATTCCAACTCCGAGATACTTGCACCAGTCCATAGATGAATCGCTGGAGCTTGTATATTTTGTTAGCACCTTTAGGATTGACAAAACCTTCTGATTGCATCATATACAACTCTTCTTTAATAAATCCATTAAGGAATGCAGTTTTGTTTACCCATTTGCCAGATTTCATAAAATGCGGCAATTGCTAACATGATTCAGATAGACTTAAGCATCGCTGCGAGTGAGAAAATCTCATCGTAGTCAACACCTTGAACTTTGTCAAAAACGTTTTTCCGACAAGTCTAGCTTTGTAGATAGTAACACTACTATCAGCGTCCGTCTTCCTCTTGAAGATCCATTTATTTTTTATGGCTTGCCGATCATCGGGCAAGTCAACCAAAGTCCACACTTTGTTCTCATACATGGATCCCATCTCAGATTTCATGGCCTCAAGCCATTTTGCGGAATCTGGGCTCATCATCGCTTCCTCATAGTTCGTAGGTTCGTCATGGTCAAGTAACATGACCTCCAGAACTGAATTACTGTACCACTCTGGTGCGGATCTTACTCTGGTTGACCTACGAGGTTCAGTAATAACTTAATCTGAACTTCCATGATCATCATCATTAACTTCCTCACTAATTGGTATAGGCATCACAGAAATTGGTTTCTGCGATGAACTACTTTCCAATAAGGGAGCAGGTACAGTTACCTCATCAAGTTCTACTTTCCTCCCACTCACTTCTTTCGAGAGAAACTCCTTCTCTAGAAAGGATCCATTCTTAGCAACGAATGTCTTGCCTTCGGATCTGTGATAGAAGGTGTACCCAACTGTCTCCTTTGGGTATCCTATGAAGACATATTTCTCCGATTTGGGTTTGAGCTTATCAGGATGAAACCTTTTCACATAAGCATCGCAACCCCAAACTTTAAGAAACGACAACTTTGGTTTCTTGCCAAACCACAGTTCATAAGATGTCTTCTCAACGGATTTAGATGGTACCATATTTAACGTGAATGCAGCTGTCTCTAATGCATAACCCCAAAACGATAGTGGTAGATCGGTAAGAGACATCATATATCGCACCATATCTAATAAAGTACGGTTACGATGTTCGGACACACCATTACACCGTGGTGTTCCAGGTGGCGTGAGTAGTGAAACTATTTCACATTGTTTTAACTGAAGGCCAAACTCGTAACTCAAATACTCTTCTCTACGATCAGATCGTAGAAACTTTATTTTCTTGTTACGATGATTTTCCACTTCACTCTGAAATTATATGAACTTTTCAAATGTTTCAGACTTATGTTTCATTAAGTAGATATACCCATATCTGCTCAAATCATCTGTGAAGGTGAGAAAATAATGATATCCGCCACGAGCCTCAATATTCATTGGACCACATACATCTGTATGTATGACTTCCAACAAATCTGCTGCTCTCTCCATAGTTCCGGAGAACGGCGTTTTAGTCATCTTGCCCATGAGGCATGGTTCGCAAGCATCAAGTGATTCATAATCAAGTGATTCCAAAATCCCATCAGTATGGAGTTTCTTCATGCGCTTTACACCAATATGACCTAAACGGCAGTGCCACAAATAAGTTGCACTATCATTATTAACTTTGCATCTTTTGGCTTCATTATTATGAATATGTGTATCACTACGATCGAGATCCAACAAACCATTT
Organism: Triticum aestivum; assembly: GCF_018294505.1. NCBI lineage: Eukaryota > Viridiplantae > Streptophyta > Magnoliopsida > Poales > Poaceae > Triticum > Triticum aestivum. The sequence continues at coordinate 449,665,762 of NC_057802.1, read as the reverse complement.
TATTGGGTGTATGACCATAGAAGGTTTTATTCATGTAAACAGAACAACAATTATTCTCTAATTTAAATGAATAACCGTATTGCAACAAACATGATCAAATCATATTCATGCTCAACGCAAACACCAAATAACACTTATTTAGTTTCAACACTAATCCCGAAAGTATAGGGAGTGTGCGATGATGATCATATCAATCTTGGAACTACTTCCAACACACATCGTCACCTCGCCTTTTACTAGTCTCTGTTTATTCTGCAACTCCCGTTTCGAGTTACTACTCTTAGCAACTGAACCAGTATCAAATGCTGAGGGGTTGCTATAAACACTAGTAAAGTACACATCAATAACATGTATATCCAATATACCTTTGTTCACTTTGCCATCCTTCTTATCCACCAAATACTTGGGGTAGTTCCGCTTCCAGTGACCAGTCCCTTTGCAGTAGAAGCACTTAGTCTCAGGCTTAGGACCAGACTTAGGCTTCTTCACTTGAGCAGCAACTTGCTTGCCGTTCTTCTTGAAGTTCCCCTTCTTCCCTTTGCCCTTTTCTTGAAACTAGTGGTCTCGTCAACCATCAACACTTGATGTTTTTCTTGATTTCTACCTTCGTCGATTTCAGCATCACGAAGAGCTCGGGAATTACTTTCGTCATCCCTTGCATACTATAGTTCATCACGAAGTTCTACTAACTTGGTGATGGTGACTAGAGAATTCTGTCAATCACTATTTTATCTGGAAGATTAACTCCCACTTGATTCAAGCGATTGTAGTACCCAGACAATCTGAGCACATGCTCACTGCTTGAGCTATTCTCCTCCATCTTTTAGCTATAGAACTTGTTGGAGACTTCATATCTCTCAACTCGGGTATTTGCTTGAAATATTAACTTCAACTCCTGGAACATCTCATATGGTCCATGACGTTCAAAACGTCTTTGAAGTCCCGATTCTAAGCCGTTAAGCATGGTGCACTAAACTATCAAGTAGTCATCATATTGAGCTAGCCAAACGTTCATAACGTCTGCATCTGCTCCTGCAATAGGTCTGTCACCTAGCGGTGCATCAAGGACATAATTCTTCTGTGCAGCAATGAGGATAATCCTCAGATCACGGATCCAATCCGCATCATTGCTACTAACATCTTTCAACATAATTTTTCTCTAGGAACATATCAAAATAAACATAGGGAAGCAACAACGCGAGCTATTGATCTACAACATAATTTGCAAAATACTATCAGGACTAAGTTCATGATAAATTTAAGTTCAATTAATCATATTACTTAAGAACTCCCACTTAGATAGACATCCCTCTAATCCTCTAAGTGATCACGTGATCCATATCAACTAAACCATGTCCGATCATCACGTGAGATGGAGTAGTTTCAGTGGTGAACATCACTATGTTGATCATATCTACTATATGATTCACGCTCGACCTTTCGGTCTCCGTGTTCCGAGGCCATATCTGCATATGCTAGGCTCGTCAAGTTTAACCTGAGTATTCCGCGTGTGCAACTGTTTTGCACCCGTTGTATTTGAACGTAGAGCCTATCACACCCGATCATCACGTGGTGTCTCAGCACGAAGAACTTTCGCAACGGTGCATACTCAGGGAGAACACTTTTATCTTGAAATTTTAGTGAGAGATCATCTTATAATGCTACCATCAATCAAAGCAAGATAAGATGCATAAAATATAAACATCACATGCAATCAATATAAGTGATATGATATGGCCATCATCATCTTGTGCTTGTGATCTCCATCTCCGAAGCACCGTCATGATCACCATCGTCACCGGCGCGACACCTTGATCTCCATCGTAGCATCGTTGTCGTCTCGCCAACTATTGCTTTTACGACTATCGCTACCGCTTAGTGATAAAGTAAAACAATTACATGGCAATTGCATTTCATACAGTAAAGCGACAACCATATGGCTCCTGCCAGTTGCCGATAACTCGGTTACAAAACATGATCATCTCATACAATAAAATATAGCATCATGTATTGACCATATCACATCACAACATGCCCTGCAAAAACAAGTTAGACGTCCTCTACTTTGTTGTTGCAAGTTTTACGTGGCTGCTACGGGCTTAGCAAGAACCGTTCTTACCTACGCATCAAAACCACAATGATAGTTTGTCAAGTTGGTGCTGTTTTAACCTTCGCAAGGACCGGGCGTAGCCACACTCGGTTCAACTAAAGTGAGAGAGACAGACACCCGCCAGTCACCTTTAAGCATCGAGTGCTCGCAACGGTGAAACCAGTCTCGCGTAAGCGTACGCGTAATGTCGGTCCGGGCCGCTTCATCTCACAATACCGCCGAACCAAAGTATGACATGCTGGTAAGCAGTATGACTTATATCGCCCACAACTCACTTGTGTTCTACTCGTGCATATAACATCAATGCATAAAACCAGGCTCGGATGCCACTGTTGGGGAACGTAGTAATTTCAAAAAATTTCCTACGCACACGCAAGATCATGGTGATGCATAGCAACGAGAGGGGAGAGTGTTGTCCACGTACCCTCGTAGACCGAAAGCGGAAGCGTTAACACAACGCGGTTGATGTAGTCGTACGTCTTCACAATCCGACCGATCAAGTACCGAACGCACGGCACCTCTGAGTTCAGCACACGTTCAGCTCGATGACGTCCCTCGAACTCAGATCCAGCCGAGTGTTGAGGGAGAGTTCCGTCAGCACGACGGCGTGGTGACGATGATGATGTTCTACCGACGCAGAGCTTCGCCTAAGCACCGCTACGATATTATCGAGGTGTAATATGGTGGAGGGGGGCACCGCACACGGCTAAAAGATCGTTGATCAATTGTGTGTCTATGGGGTGCCCCCTGCCCCCGTATATAAAGGAGCAAGGGGGAGCCCGCCGGCCAAGGAGGAGGGCGTGCCAAGGGGGGAGTCCTACTCCCACCGGGAGTAGGACTCCTCCTTTCCTTGTTGGAATAGGAGAAGGGAAGGGAGAAGGAGAAAGAAGGAAGGGGGCGCCCCCCCCCTCCATAGTCCAATTCGGACTAGTCCATGGGGAGGGGTGCGGCCACCCTTTGGGGCCTTTCTCTCCTTTCCCGTATGGCCCAATAAGGCCCAATACGAATTTTCGTAACTCTCCGGTACTCCGAAAAATACCCGAATCACTCGGAACCTTTCCGAAGTACGAATATAGTCATCCAATATATCGATCTTTACGTCTCGGCCATTTCGAGACTCCTCGTCATGTCCCTGATCTCATCCGGGACTCCGAACTCCTTCGGTACATCAAAACACATAAACTGATAATATAACCGTCATCGTAACGTTAAGCGTGCGGACCCTACAGGTTCGAGAACTATGTAGCCATGACCGAGACACCTCTCCGGTCAATAACCAATAGCGGAACCTGGATGCTCATATTGGCTCCCACATATTCTACGAAGATCTTTATTGGTCAGACCGCATAGCAACATACGTTGTTCCCTTTGTCATCGGTATGTTACTTGCCCGAGATTCGATCATCGGTATCTCGATACCTAGTTCAATCTCGTTACCGGCAAGTCTCTTTACTCGTTCCGTAATACATCATCCCGCAACTAACTCATTAGTTACAATGCTTGCAAGGCTTATAGTGATGTGTATTACTGAGTGGGCCCAGAGATACCTCTCCGACAATCGGAGTGACAAATCCTATTCTCGAAATACGCCAACCCAACAAGTACCTTTGGAATCACCTGTAGAGCACCTTTATAATCACCCAGTTACGTTGTGACGTTTGGTAGCACACAAAGTGTTCCTCCGGTAAACGGGAGTTGCATAATCTCATAGTCATAGGAACATGTATAAGTCATAAAGAAAGCAATAGCAACATACTAAACGATCGAGTGCTAAGTTACTATTACTCCACTCATCGACCGCTATCCAGCCTGCATCTAGAGTATTAAGTTCATGAAAACAGAGTAAGTCCTTAAGCAAGATGACATGATGTAGAGGGATAAATTCATGCAATATGATAAAAACAGAGTAACTCCTTAAGCAACTGTGGATGAACGGATACTCGATAAGTGTGAGCAATTATCTGTAGGGGTATTCATGTGGTAAAGAACTGCAAGGCAGTAAGCTCAAATGATTCTCAGGACAACAGAGAGTATTTTGGGATAGCTTGTAATAACAAGATCAACGGGGAATGATTGTATGAATGGCAAGTGTATGCAGTTTTCATAGGGGTTGGCGGTGGAAGGAAATCGCAAATGCGATGTCACAAAGACTCGAGAGAACATCGTAGAGTAACTTCGGAATCTTCTAGTGCATCAGGCGATCATCTGAAGTGAGGGGCTCTCCGGGAGAAAGTATTTTCGAGAACCTAAAGTTAGTTTTGTTTTTAGCAAAAATCATTTAACCCGAATAGAAGAGAGCTCAGGGTCCCAGAGTAAAGGTCGGGGAGTAAAAGATCCTAGTACCACCCAATGGCGACGTGGGCCCGTAAGACACACAGCCATGTTAGTAAAAAAAACTTTTCCAATAACTAGACTCGACTTCGGCCAAGGAGTTGGAAAGGGGGATTCCTACAGGCAGTCGGCTCTGATACCAACTTCTGACGCCCCTGATTTGACCGTACACTAATCATACACGCAAACGTGTACGATCAAGATCAGGGACTCACGAGAAGATATCACAACACAACTCTAAAAATAAAATAAGTCATACAAGCATCATAATACAAGCCAGGGGCCTCGAGGGCTCGAATACAAGTGCTCGATCATAGACGAGTCAGCGGAAGCAACAATATCTGAGTACAGACATAAGTTAAACAAGATTGCCTTAAGAAGACTAGCACAAACTGGGATACAGATCGAACAAGGCGCAGGCCTCCTGCCTAGGATCCTCCTAACTAACTCCTGGTCGTCGTCAGCGGGCTGCACGTAGTAGCAGGCACCTCCAGTGTTGTAGGAGTCGTCGTCGACGGTGGCGTCTGGCTCCTGGGCTCCAGCATCTGGTTGCGACAACCAGGTAGAAAGGAAAGGGGGAAAAGAGGAAGGAAAGCAACCGTGAGTACTCATCCAAAGTACTCGCAAGCAAGGAGCTACACTACATATGCATGGGTATATGTGTAAAGGGGCATATCAGTGGACTGAACTGCAGAATGCCAGAATAAGAGGGGGATAGCTAGTCCTGTCAAAGACTTCGCTTCTGGCCATCTCCATCTTGCAGCATGTAGAAGAGAGTAGATTGAAGTCCTCCAAGTAGCATCGCATAGCATAATCCTACCCGGCGATCCCCTCCTCGTCGCCCTGTTAGAGAGCGATCACCGGGTTGTATCTGGCACTTGGAAGGGTGTATTTTATTAAGTATTCGGTTCTAGTTGTCATAAGGTCAAGGTACAACTCCGGGTCGTCCTTTTACCGAGGGACACGGCTATTCGATTAGATAAACTTCCCTGCAGGGGTGCACCACATAACCCAACACGCTCGATCCCATTTGGCCGGACACACTTTCCTGGGTCATGCCCGGCGTCGGAAGATCGACACGTCGCAGCCCCACCTAGGCTCAATAGAGAGGTCAACACGCCGGTCTAAATCCTATGCGCGCAGGGGTCTGGGCCCATCGCCCATTGCACACCTGCACGTCGCGTACGCGGCCGGAAGCAGACCTAGCCTAGCAGGCATTCCAGTCCAATCCGGCGTGCGCCGCTCCGTCGCTGACGTCAAGAAGAGCTTCGGCTGATACCACGACGTCGAGTGCCCATAACTGTTCCCGCGTAGTTGGTTAGTGCGTATAGACCAAATGGCCAGACTTAGATCAAATACCAAGATCTCGTTAAGCGTGTTAAGTATCCGCGAACGCCGACCAGGGCTAGGCCCACCTCTCTCCTAGGTGGTCTGAACCTGCCCTGTCGCTCCGCCACAAAGTAACTCTCGGGGGCCGTCAGGAACCCAGGCCCACCCCTACCGGGATGGAGCCACATGTCCTTTCAGCCCCCTCATCAGAATCATTTGCTGGTACTCAACGAGTCGACCCGACTTTAGTCACCACATGTGTCATGTATATAAAGTATATAGTATGTATAGCATGGCAGACGGACAAGAGTGTAGGGCCACTGATGGAACACTAGCATCCTATACTAAGCAGTAGGATAGCAAGTAAGGGTAGCAACTGTAGCAACAATGACAGGCTATGCATCAGGATAGGGTTAACGGAAAGCAGTAACATGCTACACTACTCTAATGCAAGCAGTATAGAGAAGAATATGCGATATCTGGTGATCAAGGGGGGGGCTTGCCTGGAAGCTCAGCCGAGAATGAGGGGTCGTCAACACCGTAGTCGATCGGGGGTCGCCGGCAGTCTTTGGGTCTACCGGAAAGAAGTAATGGAGGGGGAACACAATAAATAACAGAGCAACCAAAGCATCACAAAACATAACAAGGCAATACGCGGTGCTAGGTATGCCCTAACGCGGTAGTAAGTGATACCGGCGAAGGGGGGAAACATCTGGGAAAGTATTCCCGGTGTTTCGCGTTTTCGGACAGATGAACCGGAGGGGGAAAGTTGCATGTTTGCTATGCTAGGGATGTGTGGCCGACGAACGGGCTATGATCCGGATTCGTCTCGTCGTTCTGAGCAACTTTCATGTACAAAGTTTTCCCATCCGAGTTACGGTTTATTTTATATTAATTTTCAAAGTTTTAATCAATTTTTGGGGTTATTATTAATTCAAAAATTAACTAGCTAAATGCTACGGGTACACATAAGTGTACCCAAAGATATACACATGGGGCTGACTGGTGGGGACAGGGGGCTGAGTCAGCAGCCCAGTCAGCTGTCAAAGTTTGACTGTTGACTGGTCAAACTGACCAGTGGGCCCCCTCTGTCATACACTGATTTACCAAATTACAGTTTAATTAGTTAACTAGCAGGTTAACTAAAGTTAAGTTAATTAAGCAACTTAATTAATTAATTAATTTTAATTCTTTTTATTATTATTTATTTTATTTTTTTGATCGTTTTCTGGGGCGGGTCCCATTTTTCATTCAACCAGGGGCCTTAACGTTTCGCGGGTGGCGGTTCTCGGGCGCCGAGCGGAACCGGGCGACGGGCGCCGGCCCGCACGACAGGGCGCTGCGGCCAGCGGGTGAAGGGGGCCGGCGCATGGCCCGGCGCCGGCGACAGTGGCCGGAGCGGGGCGGCACGGCGTGGTGAGGGAGGGGCGACGGGTTCGGCCGGAATAGGTCCGGGCTAGGCAGCGCCGACGCACAGGCGGGCGAGGCACGTGGCCAAGGCACGCACAGGGCAGCCAGGGCGCGCGTGGAGGCACGGCTGAGCGTAGCCGGTCACGGCCAGAGGTCCGCGGCGGCGTGGCGATGGGACGGCTTGTGGTGCAGCTTTCGGAGGGGGGAGACGGATGGGGCCCGACGGGGAGCTCACCCCCGTTGACGAGAAGAGGGCGGTGAGGCATGGGGAGGACCGGCGAAGGAGAGGCGGGGACGGGGTAGTCCGGCGCGACGGGGGCGAGGACGACGCAGTCCGGCGGGGAGGCGGCGCCGGCGAGGTGGCACCATAGACGGCGAGCGGCGACGGGGCGCAGCGTGGCTTGGTGAGGCCGTCGGGGAGGAGGTCGAGGCGGTCCGGCGTGGGGAGGAGACGAGGTGGCGCCGGCGGAGACGGACGGCGCCGGCCGGCGACGGGGCGTAGGGACGAGGCGGGGGCCGGCGAGGCGGCACCGGGCGACGGCCACGGGGTCAGCCCCGATCCGATCTGGATCGGGGGGGAGGGAGAGACGAGGGAATGGGGGAAGTGGGTGTGGGTCACGGGTTAGGGTTTTCGTCGGTGGGGGGTTATGGAGGCGTTAGGTGGGACGGCCTGGTTGGATGGCCAGCTGGGCTGAGGCCCAGCGCACGCGCGCGCGGGGGGGGGGGGGTTCTTTTCCTTTTTTTGTTTGTTCTGCTTTTTTCTTTTTTTATTATTATTCTATTTCTTTTCTGTTTTGGCTAATTGTTTGGGCACCAAATGAGTTTTGTAAAATATGAGAGCTGGCCCACAAATCACAGCCCAATATATCCTACCACCAAAAACTAGTTTGGGGTAAATATTATTTCATATTTCTTTTGTATTAATAAAAGGTTATTAAATAATGTTTTCATCCACTGTTTGAGGTTGTTTAAGTCACTTATCAAATTTCAATAATGTTGTTTAGAATTTTATCATAGCCTCTGATTTATCTACTATTTATTGAACATTTTAGTTTTAATATTTGAAAACTTTTAATGTTTGCTTGATTTTGAATTTTGAATTATAATCGGTTTCGAACTAACACGAGATTAGCAACAGTAATCGAGATGACGTGGCATCATTAGCAAAGGTTTACTGTAGCTTGATTATCCGGGCGTCACAACGTAGGTATATATAGGAGGAAGAAGTACGTTGGTGGAGCAACGTGGGCCCACGAGGGTGGAGGGCGCGCCCTGGGGGGTGGGCGCGCCCCATACCTCGTGGCCTCCTGGAAGGTTCTCTTACGTAGGGTCCAAGTCTCCTGGATCATGTTCGTTCCAAAAATCACGCTCCCGAAGGTTTCATTCCGTTTGGACTCCGTTTGATATTCTTTTTCTGCGAAACTCTGAAATAGGCAAAAAAACAACAATTCTGGGCTGGGCCTCCGGTTAATAGGTTAGTCCCAAAAATAGTATAAAAGTGGATAATAAAGCCCAATATTGTCCAAAACAGTAGATAATATAGCATGGAGCAATCAAAAATTATAGATACGTTGGAGACGTATCAAGCATCCCCAAGCTTAATTCCTGCTCGTCCTCGAGTAGGTGAATGATAAAAACATAATTTTTGATGCGGAGTGCTACTTGGCATAATTTCAATGTAATTCTTCTTAATTGTGGTATGAATATTCAGATCCGAAAGATTCAAGATAAATGTTCATATTGACATAAAAATAATAATACTTCAAGCATACTAACTAAGCAATTATGTCCTCTCAAAATAACATGGCCAAAGAAAGTTCATCCCTACAAAATCATATAGTTTAGTCATGCTCCATTTTCGTCACATAAGAATGCTCTCATCATGCACAACCCCGATGACAAGCCAAGCAATTTTTTCATACTTTAGTAATCTCAAACCTATAAACTTTCACGCAATATATGAGCGCGAGCCATGGACATAGCACTATGGGTGGAATAGAATATGATGATGGGGGTTATGTGGAGAAGACAAAAAAGGAGAAAGTCTCACATCAACGAGGCTAATCAATGAGCTATGGAGATGCCCATCGATTGATGTTAATGCAAGGAGTAGGGATTGCCATGCAACGGATGCACTAGAGCTATAAATGTATGAAAGCTCAACTAAAGAAACTAAGTGGGTGTGCATCCACCTTGCTTGCTCACGAAGACCTAGGGCACTTGAGGAGGCCCATTGTTGGAATATACAAGCCAATTTCTATAATGAAAAATTCCCACTAGTATATGAAAGTTATAAAACAAGAGACTCTTTATCATGAAGATTATGGTGCTACTTTGAAGCACAAGTGTTGCAAAGGATAGTAGCATTGTCCCTTCTCTCTTTTTCTCTCATTTTTTTGGGCCTTCGCTTTTTTATGGCCTTTCTCTCTTTTTTTATTCCTCACTTGGGACAATGCTCTAGAAAATGATGATCATCACACTTCTATTTATTTACAACTCGATACTAGAACAAAGTATGACTCTATATGAATGCCTCCGGCGGTGTACCGGGATATGCAATGAATCAAGAGTGACATGTATGAAAAAATTATGAACGGTGGCTTTGCCACAAATACTATGTCAACTACATGATCATGCTAAGCAATATGACAATGATGAATGTGTCATGATAAACGAATGGTGGAAAGTTGCATGGCAATATATGTCGGAATGGCTATGGAAATGCCATAATAGGTAGGTATGGTGGCTGTTTTGAGAAAGATATAAGGAGGTTTATGTGTGAAACAGCGTATCATATCACGGGGTTTGGATGCACCGGCGAAGTTTGCACCAACTCTCAATGTGAGAAAGGGCAATGCACGGTACCGAAGAGGCTAGCAATGATGGAAGGGTGAGAGTGCGTATAATTCATGGACTCAACATTAGTCATAAAGAACTCACATACTTATTGCAAAAATCTACAAGTCATCAAAAACCAAGCACTACGCGCATGCTCATAGGGGGATAGATTGGTAGGAAAAGACCATCGCTCGTCCCCGACCGCCACTCATATGGAGGACAATCAAAGAACACCTCATGTTTCAAATTTGTTACATAACGTTTACCATACGTGCATGCTACGGGACTTGCAAACTTCAATAGAAGCATTTCTCAAATTCACAACTACTCAACTAGCACGACTTTGATATTATTACCTCCATATCTCAAAACAATCATCAAACATCAAACTTCTCTTAGTATTCAACACACTCATAAGAAAGTTTTTACTAATCTTGAATACCTAGCATATTAGGATTATTTAAGAAAATTACCATGCTATTTAAGACTCTCAAAATAATCTAAGTGAAGCATGAGAGATCAATAGTTTCTATAAAACAAATCCACCACCGTGCTCTAAAAGATATAAGTGAAGTACTAGAGCAAAACTATATAACTCAAAAGATATAAGTGAAGCACATAGAGTATTCTAATAATTTCCAAATCATGTATGGATCTCTCAAAAGGTGTGTACAGCAAGGATGATTGTGGTAAACTAAAAAGCAAAGACTCAAATCATACAAGACGCTCCAAGCAAAACACATATCATGTGGTGAATAAAAATATAGCTCCAAGTAAAGTTACTGATGAAAGTAGACGAAAGAGGGGATGCCTTCCGGGGCATCCCCAAGCTTTGGCTTTTTGGTGTCCTTAGATTATCTTGGGGGTGCCATGGGCATCCCCAAGCTTAGGCTCTTTCCACTCCTTGTTCCATAATCCATCAAAAAATTTCACCCAAAACTTGAAAACTTCACAACACAAAACTCAACAGAAATCTCGTGAGCTCCGTTAGCGAAAGAAAACAAAAGACCACTTCAAGGTACTGTAATGAACTCATTATTTATTTATATTGATGTTAAACCTACTGTATTCCAACTTCTCTATGGTTTATAAACTATTTTACTAGCCATAGATTCATCAAAATAAGCAAACAACACACGAAAAACAGAATCTGTCAAAAGCAGAACAGTCTGTAGTAATCTATAACTAACGCAAACTTATGGAACTCCAAAAACTCAGCCAAAATAGGACGACCTAGAAAATTTGTTTATTGATCAGCAGCAATTGGAATCACTATTTTATCACGTTCTGGTGATTTTTAACAATTGTTTTCGTGAACAGAAAGTTTCTGGAAATTTCTGCAAGATCAAATAACTATCATCCAAGAAGATCCTATAGGTTTAACTTGGCACAAACACTAATTAAAACATAAAAACACATCTAACCAGAGGCTAGAACAAATATTTATTGAATAACATCAAGGAAAAATATTGGGTTGTCTCCCAACAAGCGCTTTTCTTTAAAGCCTTTTAGCTAGGCATTGATAATTTTAATGATGTTCACATGAAGCACAAACAGAGCATCATAAAACACGTGACAAACACATCTAAGTCTAACATACTTCCTATGCATAGGCATCTTATAGGCAAACAAATGATCATAGCAAGCAAAAACTAGCATATGCAAGGAAGAGGAAAGAAACAATAGCAATCTCAACATTCCGAGAGGTAATTTAGTAACATGAAAATTTCTACAACCATATTTTCCTCTCTCATAATAATTACATGTAGGATCACAAGAAAATTCGAAAATACATCTATCATTTAAAATATTTTCAACACGATCCACATGCATGCAAAGTTGACACTCTTCCAAAATAGTGGGATTAACATTAACTAAAGTCATGACCTCTCCAAACCCACTTTTATCAAAAAATTCATAAGATTGAATATTCTCTAAATATGTGGGATCTAAAGTTGACACCCTTCCAAAACCACTTTCAATATTATTGCAAACATTATAATCAATCTCATATTCATCATGGGGATTAAATAAATTTTCAAGATCATAAGAAGAATCACCCCAATCATGATCATTGCAACAAGTAGTAGACATACCAAAACTAGCATCCCCAAGCTTAGGGTTTTGCATATTATTAGCACAATTGACATCAAGGGAATTTATAGTAAAATCATTGCGATCATGCTTTTCATCGAAGGAACTATCAAGTATGGGTGCAATAGCAACGATCTCATAAGGAACTATAGCAAATTCATCTTCATAAATATTGGCATCATGGCCACAAGAATAGCAAGCATCATGTTCATCAAGGGATATTTCAACCAAATCATCGGAATCATCATTATCTATAGATTCATGCATATCATTATTTTCTTCCAAAGCACGTTCTTTCAATAAATTCTTGGACATAGACATTATGAGCAAAGTTTTCATTGCAATATTTAAGTATGACGGAATTTTCAGATTTGTTGAGAGCAAAATCATACTTTTCAATCAAAGAAGCAACTTCATGAGCACCCTTAAAAATGACAAATTCTTCAATTTGTTCGATATCATAGTAACTATAAACACCCTTTGCATAAGAATATAAGATTTCATTATCATTGAACTCACATAGGTAGGGAAGGTGTTTTTTAGGGTTCTTAGAGCAACAAGTAAAATCACACATTTCACAAAGATTCCAAGCATAGCATAGCAAACTATTTATATGATACCATAAGAGCTTCCCTTTTTCAGACAAACGATGACGCACAAAATGAGCATGCTCATCTAAAGATTTTCCATCAACTAGGCTAGTTGGGGTTTCAGCATGAGCGCATAACGATCGAAGATGATCCAAGTAGAACACTTTAAGTGGATCCATATCAATAGATTTTCAACAAGCAAAGAAGCAAGCATATAGAAGGCACAAGGAAACACAAACAAAGATACATACGGGAAGAAGGCGAACAAAAAAGAGAGGGCGAATAAAACGGCAAGGGTGAAGTGGGGGAGAGGAAAATGAGAGGCAAATGGCAAATAATGTAATGCGGGAGATAAGGGTTTGTGATGGGTACTTGGTATGTTGACTTTTGCGTAGACCTCCCCGGCAACGGCGCCAGAATTCCTTCTTGCTACCTCTTGAGCACTGCGTTGGTTTTCCCTTGAAGAGGAAAGGGTGATGCAGCAAAGTAGCGCAAGTATTTCCCTCAGTTTTTGAGAACCAAGGTATCAATCCAGTAGGAGGCTACGCGCGAGTCCCTCGCACCTACACAAAACAAATAAATCCTCGCAACCAACGCGATAAGGGGTTGTCAATCCGTTCACGGTCACTTACGAGAGTGAGATCTGATAGATATGATAGGATAATATTTTTGGTATTTTTGTGATAAAGATGCAAAGTAAAATGAAAGCAAAGGAAATAAATAAGTGTTGGAAGATTAATATGATGAAGATAGACCCGGGGGCCATAGGTTTCACTACTGGCTTCTCTCAAGAGCATAAGTATTTTACGGTGGGTGAACGAATTACTGTTGAGCAATTGACAGAATTGAGCATAGTTATGAGAATATCTAGGTATGATCATGTATATAGGCATCACGTCCGAGACAAGTAGACCGACTCCTGCCTGCATCTACTACTATTACTCCACTCATCGACCGCTATCCAGCATGCATCTAGAGTATTAAGTTCATGAAAACAGAGTAACTCCTTAAGCAAGATGACATGATGTAGAGGGATAAATTCATGCAATATGATAAAAACAGAGTAACTCCTTAAGCAACTGTGGATGAACGGATACTCGATAAGTGTGAGCAATTATCCGTAGGGGTATTCATGTGGTAAAGAACTGCAAGGCAGTAAGCTCAAATGATTCTCAGGACAACAGAGAGTATTTCGGGATAGCTTGTAATAACAAGATCAACGGGGAATGATTGTATGAATGGCAAGTGTATGCAGTTTTCATAGGGGTTGGCGGTGGAAGGAAATCGCAAATGCGATGTCACAAAGACTCGAGAGAACATCGTAGAGTAACTTCGGAATCTTCTAGTGCATCAGGCGATCATCTGAAGTGAGGGGCTCTCCGGGAGAAAGTATTTTCGAGAACCTAAAGTTAGTTTTGTTTTTAGCAAAATCATTTAACCCGAATAGAAGAGAGCTCAGGGTCCCAGAGTAAAGGTCGGGGAGTAAAAGATCCTTGTACCACCCAATGGCGACGTGGGCCCGTAAGACACACAGCCATGTTAGAAAAAAAAACTTTTCCAATAACTAGACTCGACTTTGGCCAAGGAGTTGGAAAGGGGGATTCCTACAGGCAATCGGCTCTGATACCAACTTGTGACGCCCCCGATTTGACCGTACACTAATCATACACGCAAACGTGTACGATCAAGATCAGGGACTCACGGGAAGATATCACAACACAACTCTAAAAATAAAATAAGTCATACAAGCATCATAATACAAGACAGGGGCCTCGAGGGCTCTAATACAAGTGCTCGATCATAGACGAGTCAGCGGAAGCAACAATATCTGAGTACAGACATAAGTTAAACAAGATTGCCTTAAGAAGACTAGCACAAACTGGGATACAGATCGAACGAGGCGCAGGCCTCCTGCCTGGGATCCTCCTAACTAACTCCTGGTCGTCGTCAGCGGGCTGCACGTAGTAGCAGGCACCTCCAGTGTAGTAGGAGTCGTCATCGACGGTGACGTCTGGCTCCTGGGCTCCAGCATCTGGTTGCGACAACCAGGTAGAAAGGAAAGGGGGAAAAGAGGAAGGAAAGCAACCGTGAGTACTCATCCAAAGTACTCGCAAGCAAGGAGCTACACTACATATGCATGGGTATATGTGTAAAGGGGCATATCAGTGCACTGAACTGCAGAATGCTAGAATAAGAGGGGGATAGCTAGTCCTGTCGAAGACTACGCTTCTGGCCATCTCCATCTTGCAGCATGTAGAAGAGAGTAGATTGAAGTCCTCCAAGTAGCATCGCATAGCATAATCCTACCCGGTGATCCCCTCCTCGTCGCCCTATTAGAGAGCGATCACCGGGTTGTATCTGGCACTTGGAAGGGTGTATTTTATTAAGTATCCGGTTCTAGTTGTCATAAGGTCAAGGTACAACTCCGGGTAGTCCTTTTACCGAGGGACACGGCTATTCGAATAGATAAACTTCCCTGCAGGGGTGCACCACATAACCCAACACGCTCGATCCCATTTGGCCGGACACACTTTCCTGGGTCATGCCCGGCCTCGGAAGATCGACACGTAGCAGCCCCACCTAGGCTCAATAGAGAGGTCAACACGCCGGTCTAAATCCTATGAGCGCAGGGATCTGGGCCCATCGCCCATTGCACACCTGCACGTTGCGTACGCGGCCGGAAGCAGACCTAGCCTAGCAGGTGTTCCAGTCCAATCCGGCGCGCGCCGCTCCGTCGCTGTCGTCAAGAGCTTCGGCTGATACCACGACATCGAGTGCCCATAACTGTTCCCGCGTAGTTGGTTAGTGCGTATAGACCAAATGGCCAGACTCAGATCAAATACCAAGATCTCGTTAAGCATGTTAAGTATCCGCGAACGCCGACCAGGGCCAAGCCCACCTCTCTCCTAGGTGGTCTGAACCTGCTCTGTCGCTCCGCCACAAAGTAACAGTCGGGGGCCGTCAGGAACCCAGGCCCACCTCTACCAGGATGGAGCCACCTGTCCTTTCAGCCCCCTCATCAGAATCACTTGCGGGTACTCAACGAGTCGACCCGACTTTAGTCACCACATGTGTCATGTATATAAAGTATATAGTATAAACCCGTGATCACCTCCCGAAGTGATCACGGCCCCGTAGTATAGCATGGCAGACGGACAAGAGTGTAGGGCCACTGATGGAACACTAGCATCCTATACTAAGCAGTAGGATAGCAGGTAAGGCTAACAACTGTAGCAACAATGACAGGCTATGCATCAGGATAGGGTTAACGGAAAGCAGTAACATGCTACACTACTCTAATGCAAGCATTATAGAGAAGAATAGGCGATATCTGGTGATCAAGGGGGGGGCTTGCCTGGAAGCTCAGCCGAGAATGAGGGGTCGTCAACACCGTAGTCGATCGGGGGTCGCCGGCAGTCTCGGGGTCAACCGGAAAGAAGTAACGGAGGGGGAACACAATAAATAACAAAGCAACCAAAGCATCACAAAACATAACGAGGCAATACGCAGTGCTAGGTATGCCCTAACGCGGTAGTAAGTGATACCGGCGAAGGGGGAAAACATCCGGGAAAGTATTCCCGGTGTTTCGCGTTTTCGGACAGATGAACCGGAGGGGGAAAGTTGCGTGTTTGCTATGCTAGGGATGTGTGGCGGACAAACGGGCTGCGTATCCAGACTCGTCTCGTCGTTCTGAGCAACTTTCATGTACAAAGTTTTTCCATCCGAGTTACGGTTTATTTTATATTAATTTTCAAAGTTTTAATCAATTTTTGGGGTTATTATTAATTCAAAAATTAACTAGCTAAATGCTACGGGTACACATAAGTGTACCCAAAGGTGTACACATGGGGCTGACTGGTGGGGACAGGGGGCTGAGTCAGCAGCCCAGTCAGCAGTCAAAGTTTGACTGTTGACTGGTCAAACTGACCAGTGGGCCCCCTCTGTCATACACTGATTTACCTAATTATAGTTTAATTAGTTAACTAGCAGGTTAACTAAAGTTAAGTTAATTAAGCAACTTAATTAATTAATTAATTTTAATTCTCTTTATTATTATTTATTTTATTTTTTTGATCGTTTTCCGGGGCGGGTCCCACTTGTCATTCAGCCAGGGGCCTTAACGTTTCGCGGGTGGCGGTTCTCGGGCGCCGAGCGGAACCGGGCGACGGACGCCAGCCCGCTTGACAGGGCGCTGCGGCCAGCGGGTGAAGGGGGTCGGCGCATGGCCCGGCGCCGGCGACAGTGGCCGGAGCGAGGCGGCACGGCATGGTGAGGGAGGGGCGACGGGTTCGGCCGGAACAGGTCCGGGCTCGGCAGTGCCGACGCACAGGCGGGCGAGGCACGTGGCCAAGGCACGCACAGGGCAACCAGGGCGCGCGTGGAGGCACGGCTGGTCGTAGCCATTCACGGCCAGAGGTCCGCGGCGGCGTGGCGATGGGACGGCGTGTGGTGCAGCGTTCGGAGGGGGGAGACGGATGGGGCCCGACGGGGAGCTCACCCCCGTTGACGAGAAGAGGGCGGTGAGGCACGGGGAGGGCCGGCAAAGGAGAGGCGGGGACGGGGTAGTCCGGCGCGACGAGGACGAGGACGACGCAGTCCGGCGGGGAGGCGGCGCCGGCGAGGTGGCACCAGAGACGGCGAGCGGCAACGGGGCGCAGCGTGGCTTGGTGAGGCCATCGGGGAGGAGGTCGAGGAGGTCCGGCGTGGGGAGGAGACGAGGAGGCGCCGGCGGAGACGGGCGGCGCCGGCCGGCGACGGGGCGTAGGGACGAGGCGGGGGCCGGCGAGGCGGCACCGGGCGACGGCCACGGGGTCAGCCCCGATCCGATCTAGATCGGGGGGGAGAGACGAGGGAGTGGGGGAAGTGGGTGCGGGTCACGGGTTAGGGTTTTCGTCGGTGGGGGGTTATGGAGGGGTTAGGTCGGCCGGCCTGGTTGGATGGCCAGCTGGGTTGAGGCCCAGCGCGGGGGGGGGGGGGGGGGTTCTTTTCCTATTTTTGTTTGTTTTGCTTTTTTCTTTTGTTATTATTATTCGATTTCTTTTCTGTTTTGGCTAATTGTTTGGGCACCAAATGAGTTTTGTAAAATATGAGAGCTGGCCCACAAATCACAGCCCAATATATCCTACCACCAAAAACTAGTTTGGGGTAAATATCATTTTATATTTCTTTTGTATTAATAAAAGGTTATTAAATAATGTTTTCATCCACTGTTTGAGGTTGTTTAAGTCACTTATCAAATTTCAATAATGTTGTTTACAATTTTATCATAGCCTCTGATTTATCTACTATTTATTGAACATTTTAGTTTTAATATTTGAAAACTTTTATTGTTTGCTTGATTTTGAATTTTGAATTATAATCGGTTTCGAACTAACACGAGATTAGCAACAGTAATCGAGATGACGTGGCATCATTAGCAAAGGTTTACTGTAGCTTGATTATCCGAGCGTCACAATTCTCCTCCACTACAAGAAATCTCGTCCCGAGATTTAAGAGGTGGAGTAAGGGGGAAAGTTCTGGTTACGAAATTCCAACAGATCTTCTCGTTTTTGGTTGCTCTTCTCGAAGAGGTCGATCCATTACATTGATGTCTTCAGTTCCCTGCTTCAGGTCATCTTGATGAAGTCGTCATCCTTCCTTCAGGAATTTCCTTCGTACTTACGAAAAGGATAAGGGGTAGCTTCGGAAGAACTTTACAAGGTTGACTATCTGTTAGACATCTCAGGCAATGTGGCAGAAAGTATCTCTCGAATTGATACTTAAGAAATTATCGAGAGCAAAGTAAGGAGGTATCATGGGAAGTTTCGAGCAGGCAGGCAATCGTTCGATGCCTGTTACAGGGCGTGGAAGGGGTTCAAAGCAACGGGAATAAGTATGGTGTCTTATACCAGAATTGATGATCTCTCGTAAGGTGGCTCGTGAATTACATGCGTGGCCACGCGCGAGGAACAACCTTGGGAATAGGGGGTGTATAGGAGAGTCAGGTTTCAATCCTGTGGAACTGTGAGTTATGGGTCCACCATGTGGGTTAAAAGTAGGAAGGGCGGTGACATCTTGCACGATCATGATAGCAAGGCATGTCAAAGGGTAGCCTGTCAGTTATATGTCAGCAACATCGTCGGTACCAAGGGCGAGGGACGAAGAGAACCATTTTCCTGCTTGTTGAAACGAGGCGGACCAATAGGCAAGGTTCTCGTCCATCGGTGGTTACCGGAATGTCACCAACAATAGTAACAAGGTCTTACTGACAGAGTTGTACACCGAGGTGTTTGCACAAGCAGGGAATTAATACTGCTTAGATCATAATGATCACCAGAAACGTTAAACCAACCAATGGAAAGGAAAATATGATTATCAGATTAAACAGAACAATGGAAAGGAAAATGTATTTAAACACATATTTGAGGGGTATATCCTTCCCAAGGAAAATGGTTAGAAGAGAACCATTTAGGTTAGGGAACAGGAAGTTCATGACATTACCCAAACAACGGTGTTTGAATAATTGATAACGAAATTTAGCATTGTGCTTCAAATGTTTTTATTGAAGATCGGAGTACCACAGACATGCTTCGAGATAGCATTGACATGGTCAATAGGTAAGATCAGGCCATGGATACACAAAGGATCCATCAGGAGCAACTTATAGAGTAAGTCTTACAATTTCCTCATGGAAGAATATCTAACCTTGCTAAAAAGGAAAACTTATAACAATAGGTCCTCCGGCGAGGTGTGTTAGGCATGACATCACCTTACTGGGTCATAAATAGACCAATGTTATAACTCTTGGAAATATGTTCCAACCATCATATCTGACCGAGATTCAGATCTGATTGGTGTCAGGATAACTCAGACTCAGGATGCTTGAGAAGAAAGGTGCAACACAAATTGTCGAAACGCCATCGAAGATTCTCGGGAGATGAACTATGGAAGCGAGTTCCGAACAAGGGTTCATCATTAAATCAAGGAGAGGTGAGGAGGTGACTGATTGACTCAGTGACAATCCATTGAGATTTCCAAAAGATGGATTTCCACAACTATGTGAACAAGGAGATAACATTAACTAGATCGAATGACTTAATATGTATGCTCGAGGAAAACATACACAGTTAAACATTGGTTGAAATGTGCACCCAAAATATGGGCTAGGTAGCACGATCAATGTTCGAATGATGATTCATTAAGCCATAGACGTATAATGAAACTATAGCCCAATAACTTCAAAGCAATAGGGTTGCTAGAAGTTTAGAATTTACACATCACAGACTATTTGTCGGTATTTCGTTTAGAAAAAACACGGGGACCAAGAAAGAATGGTGATGGCAAGAAGTATCACTGTACCAAGAATTCTTAAGAGGTGGAGTAATGCTCACGACATTCTTGACATCAAGGATGGTAATACTCCACGGTAGAACATAACATAAGTTGGATAGTAGGGAAATCAAGATACAACACAAAATATGAACAAGTTTGTGTTGGGGGGAGGCAAGAATGTTGTCGATGATAACACAATTCATCGAGGGGCAAGGATGGTATTTCTCATCCTGAATTACAACACACAATCTGGAAGAAGTCAAATTGTTGACAATGATCACGACAAATTTGTCGAGAGGTTTTCAAGAAGATGTAATTGATCAACGATGACATCAAGTCAAAGGAATGATGAAAGCGAAAGGTTATTGGAACCACGGGTAGGACACAAACTCACAATCAAGTTTGTTGTTCAAGGAGAAGTGATATGACGAGGAAGATCGACGCAAGATTAGCTCATTGTCGAAATTTGTGCGCTGGAAAGGTCCAAGTAGTACAGTTAAAATCAGCACGATAATGACATAGCCGAGCAGGCTAGGAATGACTTGAAGGATTATTAAACTCGTAAGCAACAAAAATTACTTAGAGTTATTGAATCGGAGTGCAGAATTGATTCACTTATCGGTGTCCTTGAGGGGTTCTAACAACTCAGAACCCGTTGGAAAAATGGAATCGGCAAGAATATTAGTTGATGAAGCACTCATAAGAAGTTAAGTAGTTCCTTGGCATTCTCGAGATACCAGGGGGTAATACTCGACGACAGACCAAAGTAGAGGTTGGACGGGGGTATTGCTCTGTAGAGGACAAGTGCTTAAACTTGCACGAGAAATGGTATTTAAAGGAGAACATGGTCGGAACCACAATTGCAAAGGATCAATTCTCCGATACCAAAGGATATTATATCAAGGAAATAGCTATTATTACAAGAAGTTCCCATGATAGGATCTACATCGTGCCCATGGGCATGAACACAAAGGTTCAAGGTCGACTCCCACTTCCTCAATGCATAACCTTCCATTCACCTCTCGTATTTCGAAAATGACATTAGTTGTTGAACGTTTTACCTGGTACAATACCAGATATGTATGACCCGTGAAATCTTTCGGGTTCGCACCGATTAGGGAAGGTAATGGTTCAACCCATCGGGGCATCTTGGAATATATACCACAAACTTTGGAGTAAATAATACAAGCTCGAAAGTAGAGTATGATTATCAAAGCAGAGGATACAAATTACCAAAGGCATTATATACCCATGGAACTGCTCACAAGGTTTTTGAATATGCAGGATATTGTCGGATAAAATCCAACAAAGGATCCGGCTTGCCTCTTCACTGACACGTGGGACTGCACTTGGAGAAACCGACCATGCGCCAAACTCCCCTCGCCCACCGCGCGACCCCCCCCCCCCAAATCCCAAATTCAACCGCCCTTCGGCCAACTAGCCAATAATATTCCAAAAACCCCCCTCCCCCCGTCCCCCTCCACTCCATTCACTCCGCCAAAGCCGCCCTCCCCGCCGCGCCAATACGTCGGCGCCACGGTTCGTTGAGGGGACGCACGGTGATCCTCTCACTCCCACAGTACGCTCTCGTAGACTACCGTCCTCTAGCCGCGCCGCCACCGCTGGCGATGTTCTTATGGAGGCGCACGGCGGTCAGCGCCGCCACCGCTGGCGACGTTCATGTGGAGACGCACGGCGGTCAGCTTCTCCCACGGTACACGCATTCTAGACTGAGGCCCCGTGCATGTCGGTGTAGCGCTGAATGTTAGCTGATAGACGCTGTTAATCTCACTGTTTGCCGAAGTAGTTTACAGTCAATATGCTCTGCTTAAGAAGCTTCCTTGCCCTGTTCTGCACTCAATCTGCTTAGCTGTGATGGCATGCCAAGCCTGATTAGTTGCTAAAATATCCTGCCATATATTTATTATGACGTAGATTGCCATGGTCTAGTAGCCAATCTGTTAGGTGAAATAGTTGTACACCATTTTATACTCGATCTTTGTTGCTGCGATGGCCTTCGATAGTTTGATGGCTGTGTGCTCGGCCTCATTGACTGCTGAAACAGCCTGCCATAATTTAGCACTCAAATCTGTTTTCTGAATTAGCTTTACATATATCTCGTTACTTAGATATGCTCGTCCAAATATCTTGCCATATCTTTAGACATCGACCTAGGTACTTTTTTTCTGGACTTCATAAAAAACATATATGTTTTCCCTGTAATATCTAGTAGAAGAACTAATTTGTATGTCTAACAGATGGATAGGACTTGGATAACTTCTGCTTGAAGATTCTTCGCTGCATATGTCGAGGGGGTTGAAAACTTCATGAACTTTATTAGAGCTGAGTACGGTGGTCTGAAATCAGATGTGCTCTGCCCATGTAGCAGTTGTATGAATTCAGTTACAAGACCCCAGTCAACTGTGCAAAATCATCTACACTTGTATGGGATGTCGGTCACATATACTAGGTGGGTTCATCATCGTGAAGCTGTGAACGTCAATGTTACTGACTACATGGAAGCAGCAGATCACCATCTTGATCTGCCTGATGCTCAGGTGGAAGAGGAGGAGGAGGTGGTGGTGGCGGAGCCAGTGAGTTTGACCAACATTGAAACAATGCTATGAAATGCTCGTGCATTTCGTGAACTTTCACCTGCAGAAGAAAAACGGTGGGCCCGCATGTTGGAACAATGCAACGTGGCTGTCACACCAGGAAATAAGCTATCAGTATTCTCAGATATGGTCACCTTTCTTCAGGTGAAGACATCTGAGCGGATGACCAACAAATCATTCGATGCAATATTGGCTGCTTTCCGCAAATCTTTCCCATATGCATCTGAGCTGCCACACACCTCCAGTAAAATGAAGAATTTCCTTCGTGCAGTTCAAATTGGATATGATATGATCCATGTTTGTAAGAATAATTGTGTTCTGTTTTGGAAGGATTATGCCAACTTAAGTGAATGCCCGAAATGCAAATCATCAAGATGGAAAGATGGCGATGCTGTGAAGAGGATTCCTCGTAATGTTTTGAGACATTTTCCAGTTACACCAAGATTGCGGAGGTTGTTTCATGATGCTGAAACAAGAGAGGATGTACTGTGGCATTCTAGGAACCAGGAGTACAGAGATCAGAATGTAATGAGCCATCCATCTCATGGTAGTGAGTGGCAAAGCTTCAATCAGAAACACAAAAAGTTTGCTGCTGACCCGAGAAACATTAGACTTGGCTTAGCTTCAAATGGATTTAACCCATTTGGCCACCAGAGCGCCACATATAGCACGTGGCCAGTGCTTGTTATCCCTTACAACATGCCTCCAAATGTCTGCACCAAAGAATCAAACTACATGATGGCCTTGCTCATCCCAGGTCCAAAAAGTCCTGGAAAGGATTTTGATTTATTCATGGAGCCTCTTGTGGAGGAACTTCAACAGCTATGGAGGGGTGTTCTCACTCAAGACCTATATAGCAGCCCACCAGCTGATTTCTTTCTGCGTGCTCTTATAATTTGGTGCATCCATGATTATCCGGCTTTGGGCACTATGTCAGGGCGAACGACACATGGTTACAATGCATGTGTTCGCTGTGACAGGAATACGCTGTCATACGCAATACTTAGCAAGATCTGTTACATTGGACACCGTCGTTTCCTTGCCAAGGACAAGCCGCGTCCTACAAAATACCGAAGACATGTGTTCAATGCAAAGCATGAAAACCGTGATGCGCCAAAGAGCCTCACCGCCGACGAGTTGCAAGTGGAATTAGAGAAGGTCAGGCATATTACACCAGGAAACCATCCTGGTAATGGTAGCGGGAAAAGGAAGCGTGTCAGCGCAGAAGAGAGATTATTGTTTACCCGCAGGTCCACTTTGTGGGACTTGGAGTATTGGAAAGATTTGGATCTGCGGCACGAAAAATATATGTGACATCATTATCGGCACACTTCTTAATATTGAAGGCAAGATGAAAGATACCTTAAAATTTAGGATTGATTTGACACATCTAGGTATCAGAAGGGATTTGCAGGTGCAAAATGAAGGTAAACCATGGAATATGGCACCGGCTGTGTACGTCTTGGACAATGTAAAAAGAAAAGAATTCTGCGAGGTCCTGTCACGTGTGAGATTCCCACATGGATTTGCTTCCAACCCTGAAAGGAGAGTCAGTGCAGATGGAAACAAGGTACAAGGGTTGAAAACTCATGACCACCCCGTCCTACTTCAAAGGGATTTACCTGTTATCCTTAGAGGATTGGGCCGCCCTGACTTATACAGAACAGTTGCAAAGTTGGGACAATTCTTCAGGGAACTCTGCAGTAGAAATATCAAGAGATGCTTTAGAGCATCTTAGAGACAAGATACCAACTATCCTATGCGAGCTTGAGAAGATATATCCTCCAGCCTTCTTTGATGTGATGGTGCATTTGACTGTTCATCTACCTGATGAGGCACTACTTAGAGGTCCAGTACAGTATGGCTGGATGTACCCTATTGAAAGGCGGCTAGGCACTTTCAAGGGCTATGTTAGGAACAGAGCTAGACCTGAGGCTTCAATTGCAGATGCCTACATTGCTACAGAAGCGTTGACATTCTACTCAAAATACATTGAAACTGCTGATCAGCTTAGCAAAGAGGTGGGTGAAGACAATCCTGGGCTCAATGTTTTCGATTATTCTGTTCGAGTTACAGGGAAGAGTCAACAAGAGGACAAACCTAAAGATTTGGACAAAATGGTTTGGTATGTTGAATAACTGTCCTGAGATACTACCTTATATGAAGTAAGTGCTAAGTACTGCAGCTTATACATCATAATCTACTAAACTTGCAACACATTCTTATATATTTAGATGTTTGACGCGATCACTATGTTGTGCAGCATCTACAAAAAGGAGTTACTGCCGCAAAATCCAAGAAACATTGACAATCTGGTTGTGGCAGGATTTGCGAAATGGTTCAAGAGCCATGTAAGCTTTTGAATTGCACTGTCAGTTTTTTTAATATATTGAGTACATAAGATGATCAGCTTGTCTATTTTCTAAACATAGGTTAAGAAGATGCGGGAGGATGGGCAGGCAGTTGATGATGCCCTTTACACACTAGCAATGGGTCCTGATACTCGGGTAAGACATTATGAATCTTGCGTTGTTGGAGATGTGCGCTACAACACCCTTGCACGTGATGAAGGCAGGAAGACACAAAACAGTGCCATCATGAGCACGGATACGTATGAAAGAGTGACAACTGAAATGTATGCTAACATAACAGACATTGTTTAGTTGCAGTATATCTCCAGTTTCGAGGATCATCGGTGTGTGGTTCTGTTGTGTTGTCGTTGGTGTAACCCGTTTTCCAGGATCGCAAAACCCAGAGCTGATGATTATTTCAAATCCATCAATGTCAAGGCGGCGTACCAGACCAACGAGCCTTTTATTTTGGCAAATCAAGCAAAACAGATATTTTTCTTGGAAGACACATTTGCACGTAGCGATGACTGGAGAGTATTGCAAAGGTTTGAGCAGAGGAATTCGTTTAATGAAGTTGCATAACAAGATGATGCTTACACCGCTCCTAATGTACAAGATTCCACAGATGTTCCTAATTTCTTTGAGAACCATCACGTCAATGACGCTGGCGAAAAGATTGCCTATCGTGTTGTGGACATACAAGAGTTGATCAAGAAGAAGCCAACGTTCGAGGAAATTGAGGATGAAGAAGAAGATGACACTCTGGGAAATTACGATTCAGACTGATGCACATGGCGAAGATGTTGACGCTGTTGCTGCTGATGATGATTAGATTGCTTTTGTCGTATTTGCCTGTTAGAAGACGTTTTTTATCTACTATGTGAAATTGTGTTTGCTATGACAACTGAAACCTGATGAATGTGTTGTTTAGTATTTTGCTGTGAGAACATCACTTGTTATGTATGTTGATTTGTGTTTGGTGATTGTATGACGAGTAAAACATGATGACATTGTAGTTTAGTTGTACTCATATTTGGTTGTGAAACTTGAATTTGATGACATAGTTTGCTGTTGGACTGCAATTTGCTCGACATCTTCGAATGGGAACAAAGCTAACCCGACAGGGCCTCTGCTAATTTATTTATTTATTACCAAAAGGGCTTCTGCTATTTATTTATTTATGAGCAAAAGGGGATACCCCCGATTTCCGTTAATAGAAATCATTAGATGTTCACAACACTATGCCCAGCCTGCTACACAGGTTTCATTCATTACTAGTTTCAGCAAAGTGCTCATGTCATAGCCACTGAATACATCACGAGTGCTACATACACTGCAAATAAAGAGACAATCATCCTACAGAGCACATCGATTTTGCCCATTATCTTCACAAGCTCTTTCATCTCCTTATTGGTGTCAAGGCCGTTCATCAGCTGTTGCTTGGCCATGATCAGAGGAACTGCATCTTTAACCTTCTGCTCTGCATCTTCCTCTTCTGCCGTTCCTTTAGTTACTTGTCCAACACCCCAACCTGCTGGTATTGGGATTCCTCGGCTAACCAAATAATTAGCGTAGTTGCATTCCCCCACATCAGCAACTTCCCAGAAATACAAATCACACGAATCTTCCCTTTTCTGCATGAATCAAATTGAAAGATCATCAACCAAACTATTAAAAAATCAGCAACTGAAAGCAGCAGAACAACACTTAAACATATTATTACCCCATGATTCGGGCATTTTTAGAAGACTCGGCGAGGGTTGAGGATTGTGGTTGAGACACGGCGAATGACTCTGCATGATTTGCAGCAGTGGCACCACACCAACGACAACGGGTTGCAATGAGCAACTGGCTGCGGCGCGTGTGCCGACGGGGGTGTGATGAGACCCACAGGCGATGGTACGGGTGGCGACTTGGCGCATATCTGGTTGTTGCCTGCTGAAGAGCAGGTGGACGAGCAACCAGCGGACATGGTTGCTGCGGCCAGAGCTTCTGATGCTAGGCAGAGTAAGTAGAGAAGAGGAGAAGCGAACGTTGGATATGTCAGTTTCATTACTTGCAGAGTAGCATAGCACCATATATAGTCATAGTCTAGGTTTGGATTCGAACCAGCTACAGGAGCACGTCTCTCTTTTTTCTAAAACTCAGCAACATCTCTTTACTGGTACACTAGCTTGTTCTGTACGCCTTCTCAAGTCTTTGATTTTCTTTCTTTTTTTCCAAGGAAGGAAGGAGGACAAAACTAAGAGTTCCTGGGACTCGAACCCAAGGCCTCTCGGTTGAAAACCAAGGGTGCTAGTCACTTATGTGGCGAACGTTCCCTGGGAGGAGGATGGCAGACAAACGCATTATCCTCGCAGTTTTAGTTGCGATGCAAGATCGAACAGTCGCAGTTTCGGGAATGTTACCAGGCGAGCGAGCCCGGTTTTTCTTTTCTTCATATATGTAAAAAAGTATGCTACTTGGTGTCGGCTTAGTCAACAAACGATTGTGCCAACCTTGATAGTTGGATTGACATCCAACGTCTGTCGTGTTTCTTCAGTCTCTTCTTCCTCCAGCCGCCAAAGCCAAACCAGCACCGACCGGACCGCCTGCTCCCGCCTCCCACGGCTCGCTGTGCTGCCGCGCACGCATCGCGGCCACATCACACCCTAAAACTCTGCGCATCTTCCCCGGCTCCTGTTCATTCCCGTCCGAGGCCTCACCATGGTCCTCCGCCTTGGTTAGCTCGCCGCGGCGCCGCCCTCCGGTGTTGTCAACATGGTCAACAACCGAGAGGAATAAGGAGATGACTGTGCAAGGTGAGGATGATAGTAGGGACCTGATAACCCACAAGTATAGGGGATCAATTGTAGCCTCTTTCGATAAGTAAGAGTGTCGAACCCAATGAGGAGCTAAAGGTAGAACAAATATTCCCTCAAGTTCTATCGACCACCGATACAACTTTACGCACGCTTGACGTTCGCTTTACCTAGAACAAGTATAAAACTAGAAGTACTTTGTAGGTGTTTTTGGATAGGTTTGCAAGATAATAAAGAGAGCGTAAATAAAAACTAGGGGCTGTTTAGATAAAGACACAACTAAATTAGTTTTAGTAGAGAGCTTTTTGTTACGAGAAAGTTATTTGTCCCTAGGCAATCGATAACTAGACCGGTAATCATTATTGCAGTTTTATTTGAGGGTGAGGCATAAGCTAACATACTTTCTCTACTTGGATCATATGCACTTATGACTGGAACTCTAGCAAGCATCCGCAACTACTAAAGATCATTAAGGTAAAACCCAACCATAGCATTAAAGCATCAAGTCCCCTTTATCCCATACGCAAATAACCTACTGACTCAGGTCTGTGCTTCTGTCACTCATGCCACCCACCATAAGCAAATCATGAACATATTGCAAACCCTACAGCGGGAATCCCTCACGCTTGCGCGACACGGAGAGCACCATAGGACAGCACCAATAATAAAACATGCAACTCAAACCAATCTTGATCATCAAATAGCCCATAGGACAAAACGGATCTACTCAAACATCATAGGATAGCCATACATCATTGGAAAATAATATATAGCGTTGAGCACCATGTTTAAGTAGAGATTACAGCGGGTAAGAGAGAGGTTACACCGCTGCATAGAGGGGGGAAGAGTTGGTGATGATGGCGGTGAAGTTGTTGGTGAAGATTGGGGTGATGATGATGGCCACGGTAGCGTTCCGGCGCCACCGGAAGAGAAGGGGAGAGGGGGCCCCTTCTTCTTCTTCTTCCTTGACCTCCTCCCTAGATGGGAGAAGGGTTTCGCCTCTGGTCCTTGGCCTCCATGGCGTGGGAGGGGCGAAAGCTCCTCCGAGATTGGATCTGTCTCTCTGTCTCTCTCTGTTTCTGCGTTCTGGTATTCTGCCCTTTCACCGTTTCGTATATATATGGAGATCCATAACTCCGATTGGATTGAAACCTTCTCCTAGATTTTTTCTGAAAATTAGCTTTCTTGCGGCCAAAGTAGAGCAGCAACCGCCTTACGGGGGGGCCCAAGAGGGGAGCAGGCGCGCCCAGGGGGGCAGGCGCGCCCCCTGCCTCGTGCCCCCTCGGGCACCGTCTCGCGTTGATTCTTCTTCCCATATTCTCCAAATATTCCAAAAATATTCTCCGTCCGTTTTTATTCCGTTTGGATTCCGTTTGATATGGGGTTTCTGCGAAACATAAAACATGCAACAAACAGGAACTGGCACTGGGCACTGGATCAATATGTTAGTCCCAAAAATAGTATTAAAAGTTGCCAAAAGTATATGAAAGTTGTAGAATATTGGCATGGAACAATCAAAAATTATAGATACGAGGGAGAAGTATCAGCATCCCCAAGCTTAATTCCTGCTCGTCCTCGATGATAAGAAAGATAATTTTTGATGTGGAATGCTACCTAGCATAATCTTGATCATGTATCTAATCATGGCATGAATATTAAGACACGAGTGATTCAAAGCAATAGTCTATCATTTGACATAAAAACAATAATACTTCGCCTACTAATAAAGCAATCATGTCTTTTCAAAATAACAAGGCCAAAGAAAGTTATCCCTAAAAAATCATATAGTCTGGCTATGCTCCATCTTCACCACACAAAGTATTCAAATCATGCAGAACCCCGATGACAAGCCAAGCAATTGTTTCATACTTTTGATGTTCTCAAACCTTTTCATCTGTCATGCAATACATGAGCGTGAGCCATGGACATAGCACTATAGGTGGAATAGAATATGATGGTGGAGGTTGTGTGGAGAAGACAAAAGGAGAAAGTCTCACATCGACGCGGCTAATCAACGGGCTATGGAGATGCCCATCAATTGATGTCAATGTGAGGAGTAGGGATTGCCATGCAATGGATGCACTAAGAGCTATAAGTGTATGAAAGCTCAAACTGGAAACTAAGTGGGTGTGCATCCAACTTGCTTGCTCATGAAGACCTCGGGCATTTGTGGAAGCCCATCATCGGAATATACAAGCCAAGTTCTATAATGAAAATCCCCACTAGTATATGAAAGTGATAACTCAAGAGACTCTCTATATGAAGAACATGGTGCTACTCTGAAGCACAAGTGTGGTAAAAGGATAGTAACATTGCCCCTTCTCTCTTTTTCTCTCAAATTTTTTGTTTTTTTTGCCTTCTCTTTTTTTGGCCTTTCTTTTTCCCTTTTTTTCTTGTTTTTTCCTTTTTTCGTCCGGAGTCTCATCCCAACTTGTGGGGGAAGCATAGTCTTCATCATCCTTTCCTCACTGGGGCAATGCTCTAATAATGATGATCATCACACTTTTATTTACTTACAACTCAATATTACAACTCGATACTAGAACAAAGATATTACTCTATATGAATGCCTCCGGCGGTGTACCGGGATGTGCAATGATCTAGCGTAGCAATGACATCAAAAAACGGACAAGCCATGAAAACATCATGCTAGCTATCTTACGATCATGCAAAGCAATATGACAATCAATGCTCAAGTTATGATGATGATGGAAGTTGCATGGCAATATATCTCGGAATGGCTATGGAAATGCCATGATAGGTAGGTATGGTGGCTGTTTTGAGGAAGCTATATGGTGGTTTTATGGTACCGGCGAAAGTTGCGCGGTACTAGAGAGGCTAGCTATGATGGAAGGGTGAGAGTGCGTATAATCCATGGACTCAACATTAGTCATAAAGAACTCACATACTTATTGCAAAAATCTATTATTCATCAAAACAAAGTACCGCGCGCATGCTCCTAGGGGGATAGATTGGTAGGAAAAGACCACCGCTCGTCCCCGACCACCACTCATAAGGAAGACAATCAATAAATAAATCATGCTCCGACTTCATCACATAACGGTTCACCATACGTGCATGCTACGGGAATCACAAACTTAAACACAAGTATTTCTACAAATCCACAAGTACCCACTAGCATGACTCTAATATCACCATCTTTATTTTGCAAAACTATTGCAAGGAATCAACATATCATATTCAGTGATCTACACGTTTTATGTAGGATTTTATGACTAACCATGTGAATGACCTATTCATGTCATCTCACTAAATAGATATAAGTGAAGCAAGAGAGTTTAATTCTTTCTACAAAAGATATTCCCACGCTCTAACAAATATAAGTTAAGCAAAAGAGCATTCTACAAATGGCGGTTTTCTATGTGAAGAGAAACATGCAATCCAAACTTCAAATGATATAAGTGAAGCACATGAAGCATTCTATAAAGCCATACTCAAAAGATATAAGTGAAGTGCAAAGAGCATTCTATAAATCAACCAAGGACTATCTCATACCAGCATGGTGCATAAAATAAAAATGAAAACTAAATGCAAAAGACGCTCCAAGATTTGCACATATCACATGAATGAAACGAATCCGAAAACATACCGATACTTGTTGAAGAAAGATGGGATGCCTTCCGGGGCATCCCCAAGCTTAGACGCTTGAGTCTCCTTGAATATTTACTTGGGGTGCCTTGGGCATCCCCAAGCTTGTGCTCTTGCCTCTCTTCCTTCTTCTCACATCGAGACCTTCTCGATCATCGAACACTTCATTCACACAAAACTTCAACAGAAAACTCGGTAAGATCCGTTAGTATAATAAAGCAAATCACTACTCTAAGTACTGTTGCAAACCAATTCATATTTTGTTTTTGCATTGTGTCTACTGTAATATAACTTTTTCATGGCTTAATCCACTGATATAAATCGATAGTTTCATCAAAACAAGCAAACTATGCATCAAAAACAGAATCTGTCTAAAACAGAACAGTCTGTAATAATCTAAACATTCACCATACTTATAGTACTTGAAACATTCTGCCAAAATTAGTAAAAATACAAAATTTGTATAGAAAGGCATTGCAAAAAGAATCAGAACCATTTGACGTTCCAGTAAAAAATGAAAAATCGCGCACTACAGACAAAGTTTCTGTCCTGCACCGTACAAACCAACAAGCATTGTAAACATCCTAAAGGCAAATCTTGGCACATTATTTTTATAATACAGTGGAATTGTACAAGGGGATAATTATTTTTATTGAAAAGTTTCTGTAATCAAGATTCACAAAGTTTCTGTGAGCATGAACAAAGTTCAAGGAGCTCCCCCACTTCAACCATGCTTGTCTCTCTCACTTTCACTTTCCTTTTTGAAAAAGTTTTGGGTTCCCCTCTTTATTTTTTTTTGTTTTTAAACTTTATAAAAGCACTCAACAGAAATAAATGACTCTCTAAAACTTCTGGGTTGTCTCCCTGGCAGCGCTTTCTTTAAAGCCATTAAGCTAGGCATATTGTGCTCAAGTAGTGAATCCGCCCGGATCCCAAGGTATATCAAAGCCAATTTTAATTAGCAATGATTTGGCATTTAGTAGTGAGCACAAAGCAACATATATCAAGCAATGACGAAGTCTAACTCTCTTCCTGTGCATCGGCTTGTCATAAAAGAACCATTCATGCACACATAGTAAAGGCCAATGCATAGTATAATCAGTTTCTTGCAATTTTATCATGTGGGAAACATAGAGGCAGAGATGTAGTTCCTCTCTCATAATAATTGCAAGTTGGAGCAGCAAGCACATGCATATTATATCTATCAAAATTATCATGTGCAACATTAAAAGGCAACCCATCAATATAATCCTTAATAAGGGCAAACTTCTCCGATATAGTATAATCGGGAGAATTCAAAAAGATAATAGGACTATCATGTGTGGGTGCAATAGCAACAATTTCATGTTTAACATAAGGAACTATAGCAAGTTCATCTCCATAAGCATAATTCATATTGGCATCTTGGCCACAAGCATAGCAAGTATCATCAAAAAGGGATATTTCATGAGAATCAACGGGATCATAACAATCATCATAGCAATTATCCTTCGGTAAGCACGAAGGGAAATTAAAAAATGTATGAGTTGAAGAGTTACTCTCATTAGAAGGTGCGCACGGGTAGCTAATCCGCTCTTCCTCCTTTTGTTCTTCGCTCTCCTCATCATCTTTTTCATCCAATGAGCTCACAGTTTCATCAATTTCTTCTTCCATAGACTCCTGCAAAATATTAGCCTCTTCTTGGACAGCGGAGGAGTCCTCAATATATGGTTTAACATAGGCATTAGAAGCATAATTATCATAACAATATTCAAGTATGGCAAAAAATTTAGACTTGTAAAGAGTAGCATCATACTTTTCAATCAAAGAAGCAATTTCATAAGCACCCTGAAAAGCAACAAATTCTTTGATTTGTTGAACATCATAGTAACTATAAACACCCTTAGCATACGAAGATACGATTCCATTATCACTAAACTCACATTGATAGGGAAGGTGTTTATTAGGGTTTTCAGAGCAACAAGTAAAATCATATATTTCACATATATTCCAAGCATAGCATTGCAAACGATGAATTTGACCCAGTAAAAGTTTCCCCTTTTCAGATATGCGGTGTCGCACATAACAAGCATGCTCATCTAAATATTTTCCCTCAACTAAGCTAGTTGGGGTTTCAGCACGAGCACATAGGGATCGAAGATGATCCAAGTAAAAAGCTTCAGGAGTGTGATAGATTTTGAGTGGTTCTTCAACCATTGGTTCAGTAGGTACAACTATTTTTTTGGTATTTTGCGTTTCCTACCCATAACTAAAGATAGAAAACAACTAAGAACAACAAATAAAAATTACTTAGTGATAAAGCAAACAACCACACACGAGAATATTCACCCCACGCTGTTTCTCCCCGGCAACGGCGCCAGAAAAATGTCTTGATAACCCACAAGTATAGGGGATCAATTGTAGCCTCTTTCGATAAGTAAGAGTGTCGAACCCAACGAGGAGCTAAAGGTAGAACAAATATTCCCTCAAGTTCTATCGACCACCGATACAACTCTACGCACGCTTGACATTCGCTTTACCTAGAACAAGTATAAAACTAGAAGTACGTTGTAGGTGTTTTTGGATAGGTTTGCAAGATAATAAAGAGAGAGTAAATAAAAACTAGGGGCTGTTTAGATAAAGACACAACTAAATTAGTTTTATTAGAGAGATTTTTGTTATGAGAAAGTTATTTGTCCCTAGGCAATCGATAACTAGACCGGTAATCATTATTGCAATTTTATTTGAGGGAGAAGCATAAGCTAACATACTTTCTCTACTTGGATCATATGCACTTATGACTGGAACTCTAGCATGCCTCCGCAACTACTAAAGATCATTAAGGTAAAACCCAACCATAGCATTAAAGCATCAAGTCCCCTTTATCCCATACGCAAACAACCTACTTACTCGGGTCTGTGCTTCTGTCACTCACGCCACCCACCATAAGCAAATCATGAACATATTGCAGACCCTACAGCGGGAATCCCTCACGCTTGCGTGACACGGAGAGCACCATAGGACAGCACCAATAATAAAACATGTAACTCAAACCAATCTTGATCATCAAATAGCCCATAGGACAAAACGGATCTACTCAAACATCATAGGATAGCCATACATCATTGGGAAATAATATATAGCATTGAGCACCATGTTTAAGTAGAGATTACAACGGGTAAGAGAGAGGTTACGACGCTGCATAGGGGGGGGAAGAGTTGGTGATGATGGCGGTGAAGTTGTTGGTGAAGATTGCGGTGATGATGATGGCCACGGCAGCGTTCCGGCGCCACCGGAAGAGAAGGGGAGAGGGGGCCCCTTCTTCTTCTTCTTCCTTGACCTCCTCCCTAGATGGGAGAAGGGTTTCCCCTCTGGTCCTTGGCCTCCATGGCGTGGGAGGGGTGAAAGCCCCTCGGAGATTGGATTTGTCTCTCTGTCTCTCTCTGTTTCTGCGTTCTGGTATTCTGCCCTTTCACCGTTTCGTATATATATGGAGATCCGTAACTCCGATTGGATTGAAACCTTCACCGAGATTTTTTTCCGAAAATTAGCTTTCTTGCAGCCAAAGTAGAGCAGCAACCACCTTACGGGGGGCCCATGAGGGGGGCAGGCGCGCCCAGGGGGGCATGCACGCCCCCTGCCTCGTGCCCCCCTCGGGCACCGTCTCGCGTTGATTCTTCTTCCCATATTCTCCAAATATTCCAAAAATATTCTCTGTCCGTTTTTATTCCGTTTGGATTCCGTTCGATATGGGGTTTCTGCGAAACATAAAACATGCAACAAACAGGAACTAACACTAGGCACTGGATCAATATGTTAGTCCCAAAAATAGTATAAAAATTTGCCAGAAGTATATGAAAGTTGTAGAATATTGGCATGGAACAATCAAAATTTATAGATACGACGGAGACGTATCAGGACCCAGCAGCGCGCGCAGTAATTTTGTTTTTTCTGGACGGAGAATGAGAGAAGGGTATCAACTGGGTTGTGCGGGAGCTGTGGCCCGTCTAGCCCAGGCTTTTATTTCATATGTTTAGCACATGACTAGCCCAGTTTGTTTTTTTCCTTTCTGAAAATAGCTAGCCCAACTATTTTCTTTTTTGCAGAATAACCAACGTAGGCCTACTTGCTTTTCTACGCCCTGCTGGGCCGGAAATCTTTCAAGACGAGGAGGGGTGCATTTTGCCCAGAAATTGGGCTATAAGTAATAAGAAATGGGCTGTAAAATGAAAAAAATACAACAAACAGGCAATTAGTTCCAAAATACTATTTTCTTTCAGATTTTGATATTCTAAATTTCATTGTTTTTGTGTGGGTAAAATTTCATTGGATTTAAATTAAGGAATGTTTAGTTTTAAAATTAATTTGAATCTGGCTAGAAATTTCGAGTTGTATGCTGTTTGGGACAGATTTGGAGGCTAACTTGTGGGTCTACTAGGTTGACGTGTATGAAAGGCTTTGTCAACTTAGTCCACAAACGATTCTAGCAGCAGTGACCGTTGAATGTTAATCCAACGGCCGTGCTGCTTCTTCAATATCTGATCTTCTTGCTCCAGCCGCCCAAACCAATGCCGGTGGTACTGCCTGCTCCAGCCGCACAGTCCGCACCACCCCACCCTACTCCATTCCTGGCCAGGCCATTCCTCTACTCACCCACACCTCCTGTTATTTTCCTGCGATGGCAGCCGGACCAGTAAACCCTTGTACTCCCCACCGCGTGGGCAACCACTACCGAGTCTTCCCGGGCTCCGTGTCATTCCCTTCCTAGGCCTCGCCGTCGTCCACCGCGTTGGTGCTCTCGGCACGGCGTGGTCAACGTGGTCAACGAACGACATCCATCGGACGTGGAGTGTACGTGGAGAGGCTGACAGCTGGTCCACGGCCGCACATAAGGAAATGCCTCCTTATTACGTGCAAAATAATGATTCCTCCACCTGACATCTAGGATCCACCGGAAGGGCCTCTGTATTTCGCAAAAAAAACGTTCCCCCCGCTGACAAGTCGGACCCACCAGCTATATCTTCGCACGCAAGGAAGTGCCTCCTTATTGCGCACAAAAAATGAATACTCCCCCTGCTAGCTGGGACCCACCATAGTGGGAGGCTGACTTGTGGACCTACTAAGATGACGGGGACGGAGGGCTTTGTCAACTTAGTTAATATGAACGATTCTAGCTCCAGTGACTGTACGATGTCCATCCAACGGCCGTAGTGCTTCTTCAACCTCTGATCTTCTTGCTCCAGCCGCCCAAACAAGCATCGGCCGTGCCGCCGGCTCCTGCCTCCCGTGTCCGGCTGTGCTGCCACCGCTGGCCATGCCATCCCTCTATACTCACCCACACCTCCTGTTATTCTCCGGCGACGGCAACCTCACAACGCAGCCGAAGCAGTCAACCCACGTACTCCCCTCCGCGTGGGCATCCACTGGCGCGTCTTCCCCGGCTCCGCAACGTCCCCTTCCTAGGCCTCGCCGCCGTCCACCGCCCTGGTGCTCTCGGCGCAGCGTGGTCAATGTGGTCAACGAACGACTTCCATCGGAAGAGTACTGTACGTTGAGAGGCTGACAGCTGGGTCCACGGCCGCAGCAAGGAAGTGCCTCCTTATTACGCGGAAAATAATGATTCCTCCACCTGAATGCAGGGACCTACCGGACGGGGCACTGTATTTCACGAAAAAACGTTTCCCCCCTGACTGCTGCGACCCACCAGCTACATTTTCGCACGCAAGGAAGTGCCTGACAGTCAACACCCACCTGGTCAAACCATACATAGTGTTGTCATTCTGGTCGCGAATGTGTACGTACAGACGATCGGTCTGTCTGCAGGCTGCCGCGATGAACCGTGGCCGTGTAAGGAAGGGCACGTGTCCTAGTAGAGGCGCGCACGTAGCATGTACACGTACGTACAGCGGCCAGGGTGCAAGAAAGTAAATACGGCCATGTACGCACATACGGGCGGGGTCTCGAACGCCTACTCGCGCATACATATGGCCAGGGCTCGTGTACATGGCTGGTTCGGAACGGAGAAACTACGTCGTCGTCGTGTTCATGGGGAGGCAACGGAATGCGTCATGTTCATCGGGAGGCAACGGAACGCGTGCTGTTCATCGGTAGCCAACTGGCTTGGACGGAATAGCCGATGGAAACGAGGCCTGGTGTACCGCCGAATGGAGGAAACGGCCTTGTGTTCGCCCGGCCACGGTCGAAACGGGATCCTGTTCATCAGGAGGGGTCTAGCGTACCGCAAAACGGAGGAAACGGACCTCCTACGATCGAAACGGGGTCCTGTTGATCGGGAGGGGTGTGGCGTACCGCAAAACGAAGGAAACGGACTTGTGTTGGAGCGCTACGGTCGAAACGGGGGTCCTATTCATCGGGAGGGGTGTGGCGTACCGCAAAACGGGACTCCACGGGGTACTGTTCATCTCCACCATCGACTGCCTCCACGGGCTACTGTTCATCCACCGTCGACCTCCTCCAGCCTCCACCTGCGACTGTTTATCCACGGGCTCCTGTTCATCCAGCCTCCACCGGCTACTATTCAACCAGTCCTCTCCACGGGGTCCTGTTCAACCACCCCTCCACGGGCTACTGTTCATCCAGCCCTCCACCCGCTACTGTTCAACCAGCCCTCCACCGGCTACTGTTCAACCAGCCCTCCATGGGGTCCTGTTCATCCAGCCCTCCACGGGGTCCTGTTCATCCACCGGCTTGGTCGATCGGGGTACTGTTCATCCAGCGGCAACAACCTCTACTATCACGGGTTCCTGTTCATCCAACCCCCACCGGGAACTGTTCATCCAAACCCCCCAACAACGCTCACTATTCATCCAGAGGCAGCATCGATCGGCTTCAGTTAGCAGCAGTAGCGAAGGAATCACTTGGGTTCAGTTAACAGCAAGGGATCGATTGATCGCTCGGATTCAGTAACGCGTAGCCTATAGTGCAATCGCTCGGGTTCAGTTAGAGCCCAACGCCTCGCTCGGGTTCAGTTAGAGCGCAACGCATCGCACACATGCGCGTACGTACGAGAGAAACGCGCATCGCTCGGTCCCCGACCACCCACCGTAACTGGGAACTCCCCCGATATTTTCCTCGCCCTCGCTTCTACCACGGTTTTCTCCGTCATGCACGGCCCAAAGAATGTCATGCAGCTGCGTCTCCAACCCTCCCAGGACGAAAAGCCCATTTTCTATCATGATTTTTTGTCATAGAAGTAGGACCCCACCACATCTATGATGATACCGGTTTTTGTCACAATTATCGTCATAGAAGTGTCATAAGCATGACAGAAAAAAATTCGTTCGGCCCAAAATGTCATGGATGTGTCTTTTGTTTGTAGTGCTAGCTGGGGGTCTCACCTACCCCACTACTTCATCCTCGGTCCCTCATAATCCACAAGTGTAGGTGATCAATTTTAGATCTTTTCGATAAGTAAAGTTTTAAACCCAACTAGAAGCGGAAGTAATTGGCTATTGGAAATTAGTAAGGAATCACGATAAAAGCTGCAAAAAATATTATTATTGTTTGTTTGATCGAGCGAGCAAGTGCAAGAATTGAAGTAACAAGAAAATCAAATGAGTGCAACAAGTGACTCAATCCTTAATTATGCTAAGGACAAGTCGGTTGTGTGTCTTATATGTATCAAATCATCGTGGACAGTGGTATTTCACTAGTTCCACTGACTTAACGTTCGTAGCTAAGTGTTGTACTGGTGGAGCCTACACAAATCTGCCCTTACTTGGACTCTAATATGTCCATTTTGCATCACTATTTTTTATTATAAATTTCTCATTATTATCCATGTTTTGCACATTGTGACCATAGTCTTATAATTTTATCTTCTTATTTTGCAACTTGCAACCAGGGAGAGGGGGAGTACTGAAAAAGTGTGAAGTACCAAAAAGAAGACACACGAAGAAAATAATTTTCTCGAATCACAAAATTCCAAAAAATTCAGGGAGTCAAAATCATCAAAGAAGAGAACCAGGGCGTTGGACCGAGGCCAGGGTATGGCTTGTGGAACTCATCCGGTCCCACCACATCACCTAGCCCTATACCAGACCACCATGTCATGTGGGCCCTCGAGCAATCCTAGCTATGGCCCTTCTCCGACACCCTTGGTATTATATTGATGCCCCACATTTTACCTAATTAATTTGGAATTTTTTTACCGTTGGAGTGAGGCCGAAACAAAGAGAAGTGATGTCTACTACGCTACTTTATTCTTGTAGACTCGTG
The DNA here is from genome assembly GCF_018294505.1 of Triticum aestivum. Taxonomy (NCBI): domain Eukaryota; kingdom Viridiplantae; phylum Streptophyta; class Magnoliopsida; order Poales; family Poaceae; genus Triticum; species Triticum aestivum. Next base: position 449,626,156 of record NC_057802.1, on the reverse strand, counting down.
TTGGGCCTCCAAGCGTAGAGTTTTGTAGGACAGTAGCAATTTTCCCTCGAGTGGATGACCTAAGGTTTATCAATCCGTGGGAGGCATAGATGAAGATGGTCTCTCTCAAAAAACCCTGCAACCAAATAACAAAGAGTCTCTTGTGTCCCTAACACACCCAATACAATGGTAAATTGTATAGGTGCACTAGTTCGGCGAAGAGATGGTGATACAAGTATAATATGGATAGTAGATATAGGTTTTGGATATCTGAAGATATAAAAACATCAAGGTAACTAGTAACAAAAGTGAGCAAAAACGGTATTGCAATGCTTGAAAAAAGGCCTAGGGTTCATACTTTCAGTAGTGCAAAATCTCTCAACAATGATAACATAATTGGATCATATAACAATCCCTCAACGTGCAACAAAGAATCACTCCAAAGTTTCTATCGGAGAACATAGGACGAAAACGTGCATCAACCCCTATGCATAGATTACCCCAATGTCACCTTGGGAATCCGTGAGTTGAGTGAGAAAACATACATCAAGTGGATCAATATAATACCCCATTGTCACCATGGGTATCCATATGCAAGACATACATCAAGTGTTCTCAAATCCAATATTCAATCCAATATAACAAAACCTCAAAGAGCAAGACTCAATTCATCACAAGAAAGTAGAGAGGGAAGAACACCATAAGATCTAGATATATTGACAAAGCTCGCGGTGCATCAATTCGTGCCAAATCAAGAACACGACAGATAGAGATCAAACACATAGCTACTAGTGCATACCCTCAGCCTCGAGGGTGAACTACTCCCTCCTCGTCATGGTGGCCGCCGGGATGATGAAGATGGCCTCCGGTGATGATTTCCCCCTCCGGCAGGGTGCCGGAACGGGGTCCGATTGGTTTTTCGTGGCTACAGAGGCTTGCGGAGGCGGAACTTCTCATCTAGGGTTCTTTTCGAGGTTTTGGTATTTATAAGAATTTTTGGCGTCGATCTCACGTCAGGGGGGGAGGGTTGAGGGGCCCACAAGCTCAGAAGGCACGCCCTAGGGGGGGTGGGCGCACCCCCAGGCTTGTGGCCTCCTCGGTCACTTCCTGGCCCAACTCCGGTGCTTCGAGGGTCTCTTTTGGTCCTAAAAAGTCACCGTAAATTTTCAGCCCATTTCGAGAACTTTTATTTCTGCAAAAAAAACGATACCACGATAGTTCTGCTCAAAACAGCGTCGGTCCAGTTTAGTTCTAATCAAATCATACCAAAACCATATATGATTGTTGTAAACATGGCATGAATAATTCATAAATTATAGATATGTTGGAGATGTATCACATCCCCAAGCTTAATTCCTGCTCGTCCTTGAGTAGGTAAATGATAAAAGAAATAATTTATGAAGTGTGAATGCTAGCATAGTGCATAAGTTTGATCAATGATAGGTCGAAACACTTTTTCTAGCATCATTATATATCGTAAACAGTTGCTCACCTCATAAAAAACTTCTCATGATCAAGTAGCAAGCTATTGACAATTTAAAGTATAGACCATAAACTTTCTTGAAAACTAACAAACTATCTTCTCAGTCATCAAATAATTGAAATTCATCTTATTTTCAGGAAGGGTCTATGTAAGAGCTTTGATTTTGCAAATTCCACATACTCAACTATCATATAGTCTTCCATGATTGCTAACACTCAAAGCATATTTTTATAAAAAATAGTATCCATCAAACACAGAGAAATATAGGGGCTTAATGTTTCACCTCCCAACTTATTTATCATATAGATAATTGTCAACAATAATAATTCATGATCAAATATATTTGAATGGCCATATCTGCTTGGATCTTTCCCCACCACATGACACTTGCCAACTGGAGAATAAGTAAGGTTCAAATGAGAAGGAATACTATTGACTCTTGCATAAAAGTAAATACATAAAGTAAAATATAGGCCCATCGTAGAGGGAAGCAGAGGTTGGCATGCGCTTTTTATTTTTGGATGTGCAAGACCATAATGAAAAGGAACTTCACGTTATATTGCCCCTTGTGATAGCAATCTTTATTATGCAGTTCGTTTCTTTTATTTCTTTACCATCACAAGTTTTTACAACGCTTATTTTCCATTGCAATAAAAGATCATACATATTTACGAGCATTTTTATTGCTTTTTGCATCGATGACAACTTACTTGAAGGATCATATTCAATCCATAGGTAGATATGGTGGACACTCATGGAAAGAAACTTGGTTTAAGGGTTTTTGGATGCACAAGTAGTATCTCTACTTAGTATGAATTTTTGGCCAGCAAAAGATCCTAAGCAAGCACCACATGTTGGAGGATACATGACAATATAACTTCCAAACAAATATACCCAAACATAACTCATTACGTTGTCTTCCTTGTCCAACTTCAACTAATTTTATCAAGTTTGAAAGTAATTAATGGGGCTCACAATCATAGAAGTTGTCCGAGATAGTATATTTATATCTGAAATCTCTCTTCCTTCAATATCTTTCATGAATTGTTCAAGTGACCAATGTTGTGTTTGCAAAATTTCAATAAATTTTACCCCCTATACTTATTATATATGAGGTGATTACTCCCCATGGGATAAGCATATGAAACATATATAATTTCACATTTATGATATTCAATTCATTCAACCATTTACTCATAGGATATAAGTCAAGCACGAGAGTAAATGACAAACTACTCCAAAAAGATGTAATGAAGATCAATGAGTAGTTAAATAAGTAAGTAGCTATGTGAAGACTCTCTCTCATTAAAAAAAATTAGATCTTAATTATTTTATTCAAAAAACAAGAAAAAAATAAAATGACATTCCAAGGATGGCACATATCATGTGAAGAAGCAAAAACTTAGGCTCAACTAAAACTGAGCGATCATTGTTGAAGAAGAAAGGTGGGATGCCAACCAGGGCATCCCCAAGCTTAGATGCTGGTGACTTATTGAAATTTTAACTAGGGATGTCTTGGGCATCCCCAATCTTGAGCTCTTGTGTCTCCTTAATTCCTCTCATATCATGGTTTCCCTAATTCTTAGAAATTTCATCCACACAAAACTCAATAAGAACTAGTGAGATAAGTTAGTATAAATCAATGCAAAACCTTATCATTCTCTACTGTAGAAAATAAAAAAATCACATTGAATACTAAATGCCTCTGCATATTTAATACTCCTATCCTCAAATAGAATCGTTAAACAAGCAAACATATGCAAAAAATGCAATCATAACAGCAATATGTCTAAGCAGAACAGTCTATAAAGGATCAAGTAAGATCCATACTTATTTAACTCAAAAAATTCTGAAATCTTACCACACTGTAGAAAATTTGTCATATCTCATTGTGTCAAAATTTCAACATTTTATCACACTATTTCTTTTCTGGAGAATTTACACAATAGCGTGCAACTTCCTGTTTTGAAACAGCAACTCATATATTTGCAAACTAAGCATGGCGAAGGTTGTCCTTGACATTTTTATTGAAATAAAAGACACAAAACATTATTCTGAATAGCAGCAAGCAAATACTAACAAAATAAAATGATGCTCCAAGCAAAACACATATCATGTGACAAATAAAAATATAGCTCCAAGTAAGGTTACCGATAATGTTGGTGACGAAAAAGGAGATGCCTTCCGGGGCTTCCCCAAGCTTAGTTGCTTGGGTATTCCTTGAATATTACCTTGTGCGTTGGGCATCCCCAAGCTTAGAGTCTTGCCACTCCTTATTCTCCGCATGTTGATATCTCACCCAAAACTTGAAAACTTCAATCACATAAAACTTAACGGAACTTCGTTAGATAGGTTAGTATGATAAAACAAATCATTCACTTGGGTGTTGTCAAAGACAAGATTCATAATTTTTCTCACACAATGCCTACTATACCTTATTATTTCCACGATTTATATCACTTAATATAAGCTATGGAAACACTAAAACATGCATACTATGCATTAAAAACAGAATCTATCAAAAACAAAACAGTCTATAAAGATCTGGACAATGACCATACTTCTGTAAATACAAAAATTCTGAAAAATTAGGACTACGTAGAAAATTTGTATCTCAATCATGTAAAAAATTGAGAATTTTATCGCATTCCAGTCAATTACGGTAATTCCAGAACTGGGCACAAAAGTTTCTGTTTTCTGCACAGAATCAAGTCAACTATCATCCACACTATCCCAAAGGCTTTACTTGGCACTTTATAGATACAAAAGCTATAAAACATGATTACTACAGTAGCTTAATCATGTGAACACACAAAAACAATAGGTATAAGTATTGGTTGTCTCCCAACAAGCACTTTTCTTTAATGCCTTTTAGCTAGGCATGATGATTTCAATGATGCTCACATGAAAGATAAGAATTGAAACATAATGGGAGGCTGAGAGCATCATGAAGAGTATGACTAGCACATTTAAGCCTAACCCACTTCCTATGCATAGGGATTTTGTGAGCAAACAATTTGTGGGAACAAGAATCAAGTAGCATAGGAAGGCAAAACAAGCATGACTTCAAAATTTTCAACACATAGAGAGGAAACTTGATATTATTGCAATATATAAAAGCATATGTTCCTCTCTCATAATAGTTTTCAGTAGCATCAGGAATGAGTTCAACAATATAACTATCACATAAAGCATTATTTCCATGATCCGCAAGCATAGAAATTTTATTACTCTCCACATAAGCAAATTTATTCTCATCCATAGTGATGGGAGTATCATATGAAACTCGAATACTATAAATTGTTTCCACATTAAAAGAGTGTTCAAAAAAAGGGTAATCATAATTATGACAAGTTTTATAAGAATGATCATCACTACTTTTTATAACATAAGTGTCATCACAATAATCATCATAAGTAGCAACCTTGTTCTCATCATAATCAATTGAAACCTCTTCCAAAAGAGTGGATTCATCACCAAATAAAGTCATGACCTCTCCAAATCCACTTTCATAATTATTGCAATAAGATTCAACACCCTCCAAAATAGTGGGATCATCAGTACCTAGAGTTGACACTCTTCCAAACCCACTTTCATCAATATAATCATCATAAATTGGAGGCATGCTATCATCAAAATAAATTTTCTCATCAAAACTTGGGGGACTAAAAATATCATATTCATGAAACATAGCATCCCCAAGCTTATGGCTTTGCATATCATTAGCATCATGGATATTCATAGCAAGCATACTAATGATACGTCCATTTTGCATCATGTTTACCTACTGTTATTTATAATGTTTTATGCATAATAATGCTTTATGGAGTAATTCTAATGCCTTTTCTCTCATAATATGCAAGGTTCACACAAGGAGGGAGAATGCCGGCAGCTGGAATTCTGGACCTAAAAAATCTCCATCAGAGTTACCTATTCTGCACATCTCCAAATGAGTTGAATCTTCACAGAGAATTTTTATGGAATATATAAGAATTATTGGAGCCAATAACTACGATAGGGGGCCGCCAGGTGGGCACAACCCACCTAGGCGCGCCCTGGTGGGTTGTGCCCTCCTCGGCTCACCTCTGATACGTCCATTTTGCATCATGTTTACCTATTGCTATTTATATTGTTTTTATGTACTAGCAAAAGAGCCCGTGCGTTGCAACGGGAGAAAAAACACAACACACACTCTTAACCGAGCAACCATCACTCAAGACCACAATAGGTCCATCTCCTTTATTTTAGCGACGCATCATATTTGTGTTGCTGCTTATCCTTCTTCTCACCCTCGCCGGCGGTGGCCTTAGTGTTCACACAAACCAAAACGTATTAGAATGTGGTTAATACTAAGACGTCTCTCTCTCCCTCTCTCCTCCCTCTCCCTCTCTCTCACTTTCTCTCACACTCGCGATGAGAAATCTGTTGTTTTCCCCTGCGACATATTCAGAGGTATGCATGTGTAGTTCTGGATGTTTTCTTTTCCCTATATGATTATAGTGGGTGTTTATTTGCAATCTGGATCGCTGCCTGTATGAAAGAAAAATTGATCGTGCGCTATAGTTATAAGTTTGCTTCCAAAACAATATTTAAAAAATATTTAACAGGTAAACTTAACATCATATACAGATTTCACACATTTTTCTAATCAAATTTCATATATAACATATTAAAATCGGAGTTACGGTTTAAAAGATACGTATAATTTAGAAAACCATTTGTTTGAATTAAATATCTTCGAAAATAATATTTATAAATACTTAACAGGTTAAAATAATCTTATATTCATATTCTACATATTTTTCTAATCAAATTTCATATATAACATGTTTAAATCGGAGTTACGGTTTAAAAGATAAGGATGGTTTAGAAAAGCATTTGTTTGACTTAAATATGATCCGCGGATGGAATACCTAAAAAGTCAGGGGTTTTTTGAAAAACTGTAAAATAACGGTTCGGTGTGACTTAAATCTGGACTGTGGGTTGATTTCATGAAAACGCAGGGGCTTTTTTACAAATTGGCGCGACGGACGGGCAGAAACCCTAAGTGCTTTATTATTAGGTAGAGATAATAATGCTTTTTGGAGTATTTATAATGCCTTTTCTCTCATAATATGCAAGGTACACACAAAGAGGGAGAATACCGGCAGCTGGAATTCTCAGGCTACCTATTCTACACAACTCCAAATGAGCTGAAACTTTACGGGGAATTTTTATGGAATATATAAGAAATATTGGAGCCAATAAGTACCAGAGGGGGGCCCCAGGTGGGCATAACCCACCTGGGCACGACAAGAGGCCCAGGCGCGCCCTGGTGGGTTGTGCCCTCCTCGGCCCACCTCCGGTGCCCCTCTTCTAGTATATAAGTCATTTTGACCTAGAAAAAAAATAAGAGGAGGTCTTTCGGGACGAAGCGCCGCCGTCTCAAGGCAGAACTTGGGCAGGAGCACTTTTGCCCTCCGGCGGAGCGATTCAGCCAGGGGAACTTCCCTCCCGGAGGGGGAAATCATCGTCATCATCATCACCAACAACTCCCCCATCTTGGGGAGGGCAATCTCCATCAACATATTCAACAGCACCATCTCCTCTCAAACCCTAGTTCATCTCTTGTGTTTAATCTTTGTACCGGAACTATAGATTGGTACTTGTGGGTGACTAGTAGTGTTGATTACATCTTGTAGTTGATTACTATATGGTTTATTTGGTGGAAGATTATATGTTCAGATCCATTATGCTATTTAATACCCCTCTGATCTTGAGCATGATTATCATTTGTGAGTAGTTACTTTTGTTCTTGAGGTCACGGGAGAAATCTTGTTGCAAGTAATCATGTGAACTTGATATGTGTTTGATATTTTGATGGTATGTATGTTGTGATTCCCTTAGTGGTGTCATGTGAACGTCGACTACATGACACTTCACCATATTTGGGCCTAGGGGAATGCATTGTGGAGTAGTTATTAGATGATGGGTTGCGAGAGTGACAGAAGCTTAAACCCTAGTTATGCGCTATTCCGTAAGGGACTCATTTGGATCCAAAAGTTTAATGCTATGATTAGGATTTATTGTTAATACTTTTCTCGTAGTTGCGGATGCTTGCGAGGGGGTTAATCATAAGTAGGAGGTTTGTTCAAGTAAGAACAACACCTAAGCACCGGTCCACCCACATATCAAATTATTAAAGTAGCAAACACAAATCAAACCAACATGATGAAAGTGACTAGATGAAATTCCCGTGTACCCTCAAGAACACTTTGCTTATCATAAGAGACCCTTTTGGCCTGTCCTTTGCCTCAAAAGGATTGGGATACCTTGCTGCACTTTTTTTACTATTATTGTTACTTTCTCATCACAAATTATCTTGCTATCAAACTACTCGTTACTTATAATTTCAGTGATTGCAGAGAATACCTTGCTGAAAACCGCTTGTCATTTCCTTCTGCTCCTAGTTGGGTTCGACACTCTTACTTATTGAAAGGACTACGATTGATCCACTATACTTGTTGGTCATCAAGGATCTTTTCTGGCGCCGTTGCCGGGGAGAAGCGCTCTTGGTAAGTGGAAATGGGTAAGGAAAAATTATTATTACGTGCTGAAATTTACTGTCACTTGTTACTATGGAAAACAATCCTTTGAGGGGTTTGTTCGGGGTATCTTCACCTCGACCAGAACCACAATTAGTCACCCCTCAACCAACTGCACCTACTGAAAATATTGGTTACGAAATTCCTTCGGGCATGATAGAACAACTGCTAGCTAATCCTTATGCAGGAGATGGAACTGAACATCCTGATATGCACTTGATATATGTCGAGGAAATTTCTCGATAATTTAAGCTTGCAGGTTTACCCGGAGATGAAGCTAAGAAGAAGGTTTTCCCTTTATGTTTGAAGGGAAAATCATTGGCATGGTATAGGCTATGCGATGATATTGGATCTTGGAATTGGAATCGATTGAAATTGGAGTTTCACCAAAAAAATTATCCTATGCATCTAGTTCATCGTGATCGGAATTACATATAATTTTTGGCCTCGTGAAGGAGAAAGTATCGCTCTAGCTTGGGGGAGGCTTAAGTCAATGTTATATTCATACCCCAATCATGAGCTCTCAAGAGAAATTATCATTCAGAATTTTATGCTCGGCTTTCTCATGATAATCGATCCATCAATAGTACAGCGAGGTGCTATACAAACGATTTTTAACCCCTTTCCGCAACGGCATATGGAACCGTCGCCTAGTGAGTGTGGGCGATAGGGGTCTCCTTCCCACACGACCCAGAAACCGTCGGGGATATGCCCTCCGGGCACACACGCTCGGCAAAATGAGGTCGTGTCCGACTGGCGAGCGCTCAAATACGGAAATACGTACAGTAGAGCTCAAAAAAAATACAATTGTACATGCGAAATCATTTCCGGTCGCAAGTACATCCCACACAATCAGTCATCGCTAAACGTTTTTGTTCATTTATACATCCCACATAGTCGCTCCAAGGAAAATGTTTCTGTTCGCAAGTACATCACACACAATTTTCCCCCTTAAATCATTTGTGATAGCGTTTCCGTTGCACACGGTGTTAACAATTTTATCGTTTGCGTTATTGAATGCATCACACATGGTGCGTAGAAGAAACTGTGTGTCAAGGGCTCTCCATCACACACAGTTTTTATGTGGTAAATGTTTGCGCCAGGTGGCCTAACGCAAACAGTTTTCAAGAGGATGTCGTGTGTGATTGTTCATTAATCTAACACGGTTTATTCCTAGAAACTGTCTGCGTTATTGAATGCATCACACACGGTGTTTTCTCAATAACCGTTTGTAATAGAAAAACCCAATTAGCAGGCTAATTATCCGATTATTAATAATCCATTTATTAATCTAATTGACATTTCATATTAAGCACACAATATATTTCATTTATATAATTGAAATACATCAGAGTACAACATCATATAGCTTCAGCACTCAGCTACCCCATTACACAACTACACCAACACCAAGTTTCACATGCAACATCTATAACCTTTCAAAATTAGCATCATAGACGGTACATAGACAGATGTATCTCATCTGGAAAACTGCTGAAGCAAAAGGCGAATATTGAGCCTTCATTAATGTTGAAGGTCTTTGTAACTTTAGGCCAGTGCCTGTGGATGATTGACTGTCCATCCTTCATCCTCTTCAGGAACACTTCAATATTGAACCGTGGGTGTTGTATGAATACCTTCCTCGCGTCCTGACCATACAGGTGGTTTGAGAGGTAATCATCAGTGAACTGCTTTGGAAAGGACTGCAAACAAGGATGTGCATAAATATCTTCTCTATATTGGAAATGGGGCAAAGGAATAAAAAAGGCAAGGTATAATAGTTAGTACCATCCTGTAGTGAACTGATGTCTTCTTCATTGTGCAGACAAAAATCTTGTTGTTTTTTATCGCTAATTTCTTTATCCTAACAATCTTTCTGAGTTTCTTGACTTGACTGATATTCATGGACAACTCATTTGCCCATATGCAAAAAGGGTCGAACAGCGGGTCAAAACCTCTGACAGCAGGACCTACATGTGCAACACCAAATTGTTAAAAACCTAAATATTAGAATAGTTCCTGCAATTGCACAATAATGTGCTATTAGACAACGGACCATGCACGTGCTAACCTCGATTGTAAACCTTAGTGCGTCCCATTGTTTCTCTGCAACACATATAAGGTAGTTAGTCATCAGGTTAAGTAAGGGTTCGCATGCTATCAGTAAAATATGTTGATGGAAGATAAGCACATTGTAGATTCATCAGATTAATTCAAGCCACATGGAAATCCCATTTATCCTAACCAATCATGATTAAGAACTAGGAAATACAGAACTTGTATATGTTTCTCATGTATTAAGTGCAGCCAAATTCGATTTATTCCTCACATGCACAGCAATACAAAATTCTACCCACAACAATTGGACATCGCATTGCAGAATTGAACCAAGTAGTTAACTAAACACCACAACAAATGAACCAAACATTAACTGAGCACCACATTGCACAATATAACATACTCCTATAATAGAAGATCAGACAGTTAACCAAACCAAGCATGTTTAACAACTTTGAAATATAGCAATTGTATTTGTTTCTCATGTATTTAGTACAGCCAAATTCGATTTATTTCTCACATGGTATACAATAACATAATGCGGCCACAACAATTGGACATCGCATTGCAGAATTCAACCATGCAGGTAAATAAACACCACAACAAATGAACCAAATATTAACTGAGCACCACATTGCACAATATAACATACTCCTAATAGAAGATCAGAAAGTTAACCAAACCAAGCATGCTTAACAACATGGAAATATAGCAATGTATTTGTTTCTCATGTATTTACTATAGCCAAATTCAATTTATTCCTCACATGGTATACAATAACAGAATGCACCCACAACTATTGAACATCGCATTGCAGAATTGAACCAAATAGTTAACTAAACACCACAACACAAATGAACCAAACGTTAACTGAGCACCACATTGCACAATGTATAACCAAACCAAGCATGCTTGACAAATTGGAAATATAGCAATTGTATTTGTTTCTCATGTATTTTGTAAAGATAAATTCAATTTATTTCTCACGTGGAAGACAATAAAAAATTGCATCCTGAAGAATTGAACATCACATTTGCAGAATTGAACCAAAGAGTTAACTGAAGACGACAACTAATTAACAAAATAGTTAATAAGTGAGCACCACACTACACGACATATAGAACAAATACACTAGAGCAACAGATTGCATGGTAAAATTAGATAGCACAATTCACTAGAATTTGTGAAGGAAAGGCAAGAGCAACACACGCAACGGGTAAACCGAGCATGCTTAACCGGCGTAGCTAGCTAGCAAATGGCAAGGTGCTCCTCCAAGATCTGGGGGTCGGCATGAATGGCAGCCATCGCGACCTCATCCGCGCGTGCGGCCGCGATTTGTTTCTCCGCTGCCAAATGCTCCTTGAGATCCTGGCTATACTGTGTGCACCATGGCTTAGGGTGGCGCTTATTTGGTGGAGGGGTCAGTGATTTGGGTGGAAGGTGTCGCGCTCGCGCCGGTGGATGGGGCATGTGGGATGTGGAAGGAGGAGGAGGATGGGGGTCGGGTGTGGATTACCTGCCTGGATAGGCGAGGCCGAGCAGCGTGAAGGAGGGTCGCCGGCGAGGAGGCGGCGCTGCAAGCAAGGAGTGAAGGTTTCAACTTGGAAAGGAAGGCAGAAAAAGGGGAACTGTGGCTTTTGGAGGGAAAGTATGGAGTGTCGAACCCACAAGGAGCTAAAGGTAAGATTAATATTCTCTCAAGTCCTATCTGCCACTGATACGACTCTACGTACACCGAACGTTTGCTTCCAACAAGAAACGAGAAATGAAACTACATTGTGGGTATGAAGAGGATAACTTAGCATGATATCGGAGAGCTAAAATACAAAAGTAGGTGCTGTTATCATAAAGTTAGAATATATTACTAAATATTATAAATAGCGAGTGTGGAATAATGATGGGTCGGTGTGCGGAATTATCCTAGGCAGTCGTTAACAAGACCGGTAATCACTATTGCAATTTCATATGAGGGAGAGGCATAAGCTAACATACTTTCTCTTCTTGGATCATATGCACTTATGATTGGAACTCTAGCAAGCATCCGCAACTACTAAAGATCATTAAGGTAAAACCCAACCATAGCATTAAAGCATCAAGTCCCCTTTATCCCGTATGCAACAACCCCCTTACTCGGGTTTATGCTTCTGTCACTCAAGCAACCCACTATAAGAGAATCATGAATGTATTGCAACACCCTACAATGGGAATCCCTCACGCTTGCGCGACACAGAGGGCACAATAGGATAGCACCAAAATAAAACATACAACTCCTACCAATCTAGATCATCAATCAACCCAAAGACAAAGGATATCTACTGAAAACATCATAAGATGGCAACACATCATTGGATCATAATATGTGGCATAAAGCACCATGTTCAAGTAGGGATTACAGCGGGGTGCGGGAGAGTGGACCGCGTAAAATAGATGAGGATGGTGATGTTGATGAAGACGATCACCGCGGCGATGATTCCCCTCCCGATGGCACTCCGACGCCACCAGGAGAGAGGAGGAGAGGTTCTCCCCCTTGTGCTTCCTCCTCCATGGCCTCCCCCCTAGATGGGTTGAGGTTCTCTCTCTGGTCCTTGGCCTTCATGGCGATGATGGCCCATCCGGGATCCTCCTCCATGGCCTCCGGTGCTGATGTCCCCCTCCGGCAGGGTGCCAGAGAGGGCCTAGATTGATTTCTCGTGGCTACAGAGGCTTGCGGCGGTGGAACTTCCGATCTAGGTTATTTTCTGGGGGTTTCTGTATTTATAGGAATTGTTGGCGTCGGTTTCACGTCAGGGGGGTCTCCGAGTCGTCCACGAGATAGGGGCCCACGCCCAGGGGGGTGGGCACGCCCCCACCCTCGTGGACAGCCCGGGACTCTTCTGGCCCAACTCTTTTACTCCGAGGGCTTGTTTTGGTCCATAAAAAATCATCAAATATTGGCACGTTAATTGGACTCCGTTTGGTATTCCTTTTCTGCGATACTCAAAAACAAGGAAAAAACAGAAACTGACACTGGGCTTTAGGTTAATAGGTTAGTCCCAAAAATCATATAAAATATCATATAAATGCATATAAAACATCTAACATGGATAATATAATAGCATGAATACTTCATAAATTATAGATACGTTGGAGACGTATCAGCATCCCCAAGCTTAATTCCTGCTCGTCCTCGAGTAGGTAAATGATAAAAGAAATAATTTATGAAGTGTGAATGCTAGCAGGTGCACAAGTTTGATCAATGATAATTTCTATCACCTTTTCTAGCATCATTATATGTCATAACAGTAGCTCATCTCATAAAACTTTTCATGATCAAGTAACAAGCTATTCACATGTTAAAGTATAGATCATAAACTTTCTTGAAAACTAACAAACCGTGCTCTTAGTCATCAAACAATTGCAATTCATCTTATTTTCGGGAAGGGTCTATGTAAGAGCTTTGGTTCAGCAAACTCCACATACTCAACTATCATTTAATCTTTAACAATTGCTAACGCTCATGTGATATTTATGGGTTCAAAGTTTTAATCGGACACAGAGAAAGATAGGGGCTTATAGTTTTGCCTCCCAACCTTTTACGTCAAGGGTAATGTCAACAATAATACTTTATGAAAACCTACATCCAAGTGGATATATATATCCGGATCGATCCAACACAAAGTGCTTGCCAAAGGAAAAAGTGTAAAAAGGAAAAGTGATGATCACCATGACTCTTGTATAAGGGTAGGAGATAAAAGTAAAAGATAGGCCCTTCGCAGAGGGAAGCAGAGGTTGACATGCGCTTTTATGGTTGGATGCACAAAATATTAATGCAAAAGAACGTCACTTTATATTGCCTCTTGTGATAAAGACCTTTATTATGCAGTCTGTCGCTTTTATTTCTTCCCTATCACAAGTTTGTATAAAGCTTATTTTATTCGTAGTAATAGATCATACATATTTAGAGAGCAATTTTTATTGCATGCATCGATGACAACTTACTTGAAGGATCTTACTCAATCCATAGGTAGGTATGGTGGACTCTCATGGCAAAACTGGTTTAAGGGATGTTTGGAAGCACAAGTAGTATTTCTACTTGGTGCAAAGGATTTGGCTAGCATGAGAGGGAAAGCCAAGCTCAACATGTTGGATGATCCAAGACAATATAACATTTCGGATGTAGGAAAACATAACCCATTAAGTTGTCTTCCTCGTCCAACATCAACCTTTTAGCATGTCATATTTTAACGAGTGCTCACAATTACAAAAGATGTCCAAGATAGTATATTTATATGTGAAATCTCTCTTCCTTCAATATTCTTTCATGAATTGTTCAAGTGACCAATTCTGTGTTTGCTAACTTTCAATAAGTTTACTACCTATACTTATTCTGTGTGAAGCCATTACTCCCCATGGTATAATCATATGAAACATATATAAATTCAGATTTATGATATTCAATTCATTCAACCATTTACTCATAGGATATATGTGAAGCACGTGAGTAAATGACAAACTACTCCAAAAAGATATAAGTGAAGAACACTGGGTAGTCAAATAATTAACTAGCCATGGGAGGATTCTTTTTCATTTAAGATTTTAGATCCAATGATTTTATTCAAACAACATGTAAAATTGAAAATACGCTCCAAGCAAAACACATATTATGTGACGAATAAAATATAGCTCCGAGTAAAGTATACCGATAGTTTTGAAGACGAAAGAGGGGATGCCTTCCGGGGCATCCCCAAGCTTAGGCACTTGAGTCTTCCTTGAATATTACCTTGGGATGCCTTGGGCATCCGCAAGCTTAGGGTCTTCCATTCCTTATTCTCCTCATATCGATATCTCACCCAAAGCTTGAAAACTTCAATCACACAAAACTTAACGAAACTTCGTGAGATAGGTTAGTATGATAAAGAGCAAACCATTCACTCTGGTACTGTCAATGACAAGGTTCATAATTGTTCTCACACAATTCCTACTTCACCATATCATTTCTACAATTTATATTGAGAAATATAAGCCATAGAAACTAGAAAACAGGCAAACTATGCAATGAAAACAGAATCTGTCAGAAACAGAACAGTCTGTAATGATCTGAATAGCAACCATACTTCTGCTACTCCAAAAATTATGAAATAAATTTTTGGACGTGAGGAATTTGTCTATTAATCTTATTCAAAAATAATCAAATCAAAAGCACTCTTCTGTAAAAAATGGTAGCTAATCCCGTGAGCGCAAAGTTTCTGTTTTTTTACAGCAAGATCACATTAACTCTCACCCAAGTCTTCCCAAAGGTCTTACTTGGCACTTTATTGAAAAAAAGCTATAAAACATGATTACTACATTAGCTTAATCATGTAAACACACAAAAACAGTCAGGGTAAATATTGGGTTGTCTCCCAACAAGCGCTTTTCTTTAATGCCTTTTAGCTAGGCATGATGATTTCAATGATGCTCACATAGAAGAAAAGAATTGAAACATAAAGAGAGCATCATGAAGAATATGCCTAGCACATTTAAATCTAACCCACTTCCTATGCCTAGGGATTTGTGAGCACACAATTTATAGGAATAATAATAAACTAGCATAGGAAGGCAAAACAAGTATAACTTCAAAACTTTAAGCACATAGAGAGGAAACTTGATATTAATGCAACTCCTACAAGCATGTATTCCTCCCTCATAATAATTTTCAATAGCATCATGAATGAGTTCAACAATATAGCCATCACATAAAGCATTCTTTTCATGATCTACAAGCATAGAGAATTTTCTACTCTCCATATAAGCAAAATTCTTCTCATTCGGAATAGTGGGGTCACTAATTCCTAAAGCTGACACTCTTCCAAACCCACTTTAGATGATAGTATTATTCATACTCCAAAAGATATAAGTGAAGTTCATGGAACATTCTACAATGAATATATACTAACCAATATCCAAGCTCAAAATATATAAGTGAAGCACACGAAGCATTCTATAAAACCATACTCAAAAAGATTTAAGTGAAGCACGAAGAGCAATTCAATATAATCATACTTAAAAGATACTCCCTCCGTCCGGAAATACTTGTCATCAAAATGAATAAAAGGGGATGTATCTAGATGTATTTTAGTTCTAGATACATCCCTTTTTGTCCATTTTGATGACAAGTATTTTCAGACGGAGGGAGTATAAGTGAAGAACATGAAGTATTCTATAAATCAATTAAGGGCTATCTCATACTAGCATGGTTCTTAAAGGAAAAACAAAAACACAAAGGACACAAATCATGTGAACAAAACAAAAACTGAGGTATACCGACAATTGTTGAAGAAGAGAGATGGGATGCCAACCGGGGCATCCCCAAGCTTAGATGCTTGAGTATCCTTGAAATATTTACTTGGGGTGCCTTGGGCATCCCCAATCTTAAACTCTTGCCTCTCTTTATTCTTCTCATATTGATAGCTCCTCGATCTTCGAACACTTCATCCACACAAAATTTTAACAAAAAATTGTGAGATCCGTTAGTATAATAAATCAAATCACTACCTTTAGGTACTGTTGCAAACTTATTACAAATTCATATTAGAACTATATCTATTGTATTCCAACTTCACCATGGTTCATACCCCCCGATACTACCCAAGATTCATCAAAATAAGCAAACAACACACGAAAAACAGAATCTTTCAAAAACAGGACAGTCTGTAGTAATCTGGAAGTTTAGTAAACTTCTGTGACTCCAAAAACTTATAAAAAATAAGAAAATTTAAAAAAATTGTACAGAAATAATGTCCAAAAAGTTTCAGACCCATTTGACTTTCCAGTAAAAAAATGTAAATTCATGCACTACAGCCAAAGTTTTTGTTTTTGTACTGCACATAGTAAACAAGCAATCATCTCATCCTAAAACCGAAGCTTGGCACATTATTTTTATAGTACAATGGAAATATACAAGCGGATAATTATTTTCAGAGAAGCTTCCATGAAAACTTTTACATTGTTTCCATGAGCATGAACACAAGTGTTCAAGGTCGACCCTCACTTCTCCAATGCATAACCTTCCAATCACTTCTCTTATTGAAAAACTTTTTAGGCACTAAAGGCAAGTAATTTTTTTGTATTTTCATTATTTTTAATTCTCTTGTATGTTTCACCCACAACTAAACATAAAAAAAAGGAAAAACCAAATCTACATAGTGAAGAAAGCAAACAAGCACACACGAGAATATCAACCCCACGCTACTGCTCCCCGGCAACGGCGCCAGAAAAGAGCTTGATAATCCCCAAGTGCAGGGCATCATCGTTGCAATTCCCGATGGTGGAAGTGATAAGTATGGAGTGTCGAACCCACAAGGAACTAAAGGTAAGATCAATATTCTCTCAAGTCCTATCTGCCACTGATACTACTCTACGTACACCGAACGTTTGCTTCCAACTTGAAACGAGAAATAAAACTAGGTTGTGGGTATGAAGAGGATAACTTTGCATGATATCGGAGAGCTAAAATATAGAAGTTGTTGGGGATCATAGCAGAATTTAAAAAAAATTCTACGCATCACCAAGATCCATCTATGGAGTATACTAGCAACGAGGGGAAAGGAGTGGATCTACATACCCTTGTAGATCGCGAGCGGAAGCGTTCCAATGAACGGGGTTGATGGAGTCGTACTCGCCGTGATCCAAATCACCGATGACCGAGTGCCGAACGGACGGCACCTCCGCGTTCAACACACGTACGGAGCAGCGACGTCTCCTCCTTCTTGATCCAGCAAGGGGGAAGGAGAGGTTGATGGAGATCCAGCAGCACGACGGCGTGGTGGTGGAAGTAGCGGGGTCTCGGCAGGGCTTCGCCAAGCTTCTACGATAGGGAGAGGTGTTGCAGGGGGGGAGGAGGCGCCAGGGGCTGTCATACTTCTGCCCTCCCTCCCCCCACTATTTATAGGCCCCCTGGGAAGGGGGGCGCCGGCCTGGATCCCATCTCAAGGGGGGGCGGCGGCCAGGGGGGAGACTTGCCCCCCAAGGCAAGTGGGGCGCCCCCACCCTAGGGTTTCCAACCCTAGGCGCAGGGGGGAGGCCCATGGGGGGTGGCCCAGCCCACTAAGGGCTGGTTCCCTTCCCACTTCAGCCCATGGGGCCCTCCGGGATAGGTGGCCCCACCCGGTGGACCCCCGGGACCCTTCCGGTGGTCCCGGTACAATACCGGTGACCCCCGAAACTTTCCCGGTGGCCGAAACTTGACTTCCTATATATAATTCTTCACCTCCGGACCATTCCGGAACTCCTCGTGACGTCCGGGGTCTCATCCGGGACTCCGAACAACTTTCGGGTTTCCGCATACTCATATCTCTACAACCCTAGCGTCACCGAACCTTAAGTGTGTAGACCCTACGGGTTCGGGAGACATGCAGACATGACCGGGACGCCTCTCCGGTCAATAACCAACAGCGGGATCTGGATACCCATGTTGGCTCCCACATGTTCCACGATGATCTCATCGGATGAACCACGATGTCGAGGATTCAATCAATCCCATATACAATTCCCTTTGTCAATCGGTACGTTACTTGCCCGAGATTCGATCGTCGGTATCCCAATACCTTGTTCAATCTCGTTGCCGGCAAGTCACTTTACTCGTACCGTAATGCATGATCCCGTGGCTAACTCCTTACTCACATTGAGCTCATTATGATGATGCATTACCGAGTGGGCCCAGAGATACCTCTCCGTCATACGGAGTGACAAATCCCAGTCTCGATCCGTGCCAACCCAACAGACACTTTCAGAGATACCCGTAGTGTACCTTTATAGTCACCCAGTTACGTTGTGACGTTTGGCACACCCAAAGCACTCCTACGGTATCCGGGAGTTACACGATCTCGTGGTCTAAGGAAAAGATACTTGACATTGGAAAAGCTCTAGCAAACGAACTACACGATCTTTTGTGCTATGCTTAGGATTGGGTCTTGTCCATCACATCATTCTCCTAATGATGTGCTCCCGTTATCAACGACATCCAATGTCCATGGTCAGGAAACCGTAACCATCTATTGATCAACGAGCTAGTCAACTAGAGGCTTACTAGGGACATGGTGTTGTCTATGTATCCACACATGTATCTGAGTTTCCTATCAATACAATTCTAGCATGGACAATAAACGATTATCATGAACAAGGAAATATAATAATAACCAATTTATTATTGCCTGTAGGGCATATTTCCAACAGTCTCCCACTTGCACTAGAGTCAATAATCTAGTTCACATCACCATGTGATTAACACTCATAGGTCACATCACCATGTGACCAACATCCGAAGAGTTTACTAGAGTCAACAATCTAGTTCACATCACTATGTGATTAACACTCAATGAGTTCTGGTTTGATCATGTTATGCTTATGAGAGAGGTTATTAGTCAACGGGTCTGAACCTTTCAGATCCGTGTGTGCTTTACAAATATCTATGTCATCTTGTGGATGCTACCACGCGGTACTTGGAGCCATTTCAAATACTTGCTCTACTATACGAATCCGGTCTACTACTCAGAGTCATCCGGATTAGTGTTACTAACACTTAGCAACCGAACCGGTATCTAATACCCTGGTGCTGCTCGGAGTACTAGTAAAGTACACATTCACATAATGTATATCCAATATACTTCTCTCGACCTTGCCTGCCTTCTCATCTACCAAGTATCTAGGGTAGTTCTGCTTCAGTGACCGTTCCCCTCATTACAGAAGCACTTAGTCTCGGGTTTGGGTTCAACCTTGGGATTTTTCACTAGAGCAGCAAATTATTTGCTATTTCATGAAGTATCCCTTTTGACCTTGCCCTTCTAGAAACTAGTGGTTTTACTAACCATCAACAATTGATGCTCCTTCTTGATTTCTACTTTTGCGGTGTCAAACATTGCGAGTTGCTCAAGGATCATCATATCTATCCCTGATATGTTATAGTTCATCACGAAGCTCCAATAGCTTGGTGGCAGTGACTATGGAGAACCATCACTATGTCATCTGGAAGATTAACTCCCACTCGATTCAAGCGATTGTGGTACTCAGACAATCTGAGCACATGCTCAACGATTGAGCTTTTCTCCCTTAGTCTGCAGGCTTAAGAAACTTGTCAGAGGTCTCATACCTCTTGACGTGGGCACTAGTCTGAAATCCCAATTTCAGTCTTCGGAAGATCTCATATGTTCTGCGACGTTTCAAAACGGTCTTTGGTGCCACAATTCTAAACCGTTAGCATTACGCACTGAACTATCACGTAGTCATCAAAACGTGTATGTCAGATGTTTCGCAACATCTACAGACGACGCTGAGGTTCAGCACACCGAGCGGTGCATTAAGGACATAAGCCTTTTGTGCAGCAATGAGGACAATCCTCAGTTTACGTACCCAGTCCGCATAATTGCTACTACCAACTTTCAACTAAATTTTTCTCAGGAACATATCTTAAATAGTAGAACTAAAGCGTATGACATAATTTGCAAAGACCTTTTGACTATGTTCATGATAATGAAGTTCATCTGATTATTTAATGAACTCCCACTCAGATAGACATCCCTCTAGTCATCTAAGTGAAACATGATCCGAGTCAAACTAGGCCGTGTCCGATCATCACGTGAGACGGACTAGTCATCATCGGTGAACATCTCCATGTTGATCGTATCTGCTATACGACTCATGTTCGACCTTTCGGTCTCTTGTGTTCCGAGGCCATGTCTGTACATGCTAGGCTCGTCAAGTCAACCTAAGTGTTTCACATGTGTTCCGAGGCCATGTCTGTACATGCTAGGCTCGTCAACACCCGTTGTATTCGAACGTTAGAATCTATCACACCCGATCATCACGTGGTGCTTCGAAACAACGAACCTTCGCAACGGTGCACAGTTAGGGGGAACACTTTCTTGAAATTATTATAAGGGATCATCTTACTTACTACCGTCGTTCTAAGCAAATAAGATGCATAACATGATAAACATCACATGCAATCAAATAGTGACATGATATGGCCAATATCATTCTGCTCATTTGATCTCCATCTTCGGGGCGTCATGATCATCTTTGTCACCGGCATGACACCATGATCTCCATCATCATGATCTCCATCATTGTGTCTTCATGAAGTTGTCATGCCAACGATTACTTCTACTTCTATGGCTAACACGTTTAGCAATAAAGTAAAGTAATTTACATGGCGTTCTTCAATGACACGCAGGTCATACAAAAAATAAAGACAACTCCTATGGCTCCTGCCGGTTGTCATACTCATCGACATGCAAGTCGTGATTCCTATTACAAGAATATGATCAATCTCATACATCACATATATCATTCATCACATCTTCTGGCCATATCACATCACAAGGCACATGCTGCAAAAACAAGTTAGACGTCCTCTAAT
The DNA here is from genome assembly GCF_018294505.1 of Triticum aestivum. Lineage (NCBI taxonomy): Eukaryota > Viridiplantae > Streptophyta > Magnoliopsida > Poales > Poaceae > Triticum > Triticum aestivum. The sequence continues at coordinate 449,604,678 of NC_057802.1, read as the reverse complement.
TGTTGTTGCAAGTTTTTACGTGGCTTGTATAGGTTTTTAGCAAGAACGTTTCTTACCTACGTAAAACCACAACGTGATATGCCAATTTCTATTTACCCTTCATAAGGACCCTTTTCATCGAATCCGTTCCGACTAAAGTGGGAGAGACAGACACCTGCTAGCCACCTTATGCAACTAGTGCATGTTAGTCGGTGGAACCTGTCTCACGTAAGAGTACGTGTAAGGTCGGTCCGGGCCGCTTCATCCCACAGTACCGCCGAAGCAAGATAAGACTAGTAGCGGAAAGAAGAATTAGCAACATCTACGCCCACAACTGCTTTTTGTTCTACTCGTGCATAGTAACTACGCATAGGCCTGGCTCATGATGCCACTCTTGGGGATCGTAGCAGAATTTAAAAAAATTTCTACGCATCACCAAGATCCATCTATGGAGTATACTAGCAATGAGGGGAAAGGAGTGCATCTACATACCCTTGTAGATCGCGAGCGGAAGCGTTCCAATGAACGGGATTGATGGAGTCGTACTCGCCGTGATCCAAATCACCGATGACCGAGTGCCGAACGGACGGCACCTCCGCGTTCAACACACGTACGGAGCAGCGACGTCTCCTCCTTCTTGATCCAGCAAGGGGGAAGGAGAGGTTGATGGAGATCCAGCAGCACGACGGCGTGGTGGTGGAAGTAGCGGGGTCTCGGCAGGGCTTCGCCAAGCTTCTGCGAGAGGGAGAGGTGTTGCAGGGGGAGAGGGAGGCGCCAGGGGCTGTCATAATGCTGCCCTCCCTCCCCCCCACTATTTATAGGCCCCCTGGGAAGGGGGCGCCGGCCTGGATCCCATCTCAAGGGGGGGCGGCCAGGGGGGAGACTTGCCCCCCAAGGCAAGTGGGCGCCCCCCACCCTAGGGTTTCCAACCCTAGGTGCAGGGGGGAGGCCCATGGGGGGTACCCCAGCCCACTAAGGGCTGGTTCCCTTCCCACTTCAGCCCATGGGGCCCTCCGGGATAGGTGGCCCCACCCGGTGGACCCCGGGGACCCTTCTGGTGGTCCCGGTACAATACCAGTGACCCCCGAAACTTTCCCGGTGGCCGAAACTTGACTTCCTATATATAATTCTTCACCTCCGGACCATTCCGGAACTCCTCGTGATGTCCGGGATCTCATCCGGGACTCCGAACAACTTTCGGGTTTCCGCATACTCATATCTCTACAACCCTAGCATCACCGGACCTTAAGTGTGTAGACCCTACGGGTTCGGGAGACATGCAGACATGACCGAGACGCCTCTCCGGTCAATAACCAACAGCGGGATCTGGATACCCATGTTGGCTCCCACATGTTCCACGATGATCTCATCGGATGAACCACGATGTCGAGGATTCAATCAATCCCGTATACAATTCCCTTTGTCAATCGGTACGTTACTTGCCCGAGATTCTATCGTCGGTATCCCAATACCTTGTTCAATCTCGTTACCGGCAAGTCACTTTACTCGTACCGTAATGCATGATCCCGTGGCTAACTCCTTAGTCACATTGAGCTCATTATGATGATGCATTACCGAGTGGGCCCAGAGATACCTCTCCGTCATACGGAGTGACAAATCCCAGTCTCGATCCGTGCCAACCCAACAGACACTTTCAGAGATACCCGTAGTGTACCTTTATAGTCACCCAGTTACGTTGTGACGTTTGGCACACCCAAAGCACTCCTACGGTATCCGGGAGTTACACGATCTCATGGTCTAAGGAAAAGATACTTGACATTGGAAAAGCTCTAGCAAACGAACTACACGATCTTTTGTGCTATGCTTAGGATTGGGTCTTGTCCATCACATCATTCTCCTAATGATGTGATCCCATTATCAACGACATCCAATGTCCATGGTCAGGAAACCGTAACCATCTATTGATCAACGAGCTAGTCAACTAGAGGCTTACTAGGGACATGGTGTTGTCTATGTATCCACACATGTATCTGAGTTTCCTATCAATACAATTCTAGCATGGACAATAAACGATTATCATGAACAAGGAAATATAATAATAACCAATTTATTATTTCCTCTAGGGCATATTTCCAACAGAAGTAGGTGATGTTATCATAAAGT